>NC_043989.1:13293499-13643082 GCF_902150065.1 Myripristis murdjan
TGACCCTGAAGGAGACAGAGACATTGGCCCTTTTTTATAAAACACATTGGAGCTGGAGGATGTATTGACTTCCTCCTTTCCAGGTATCATACTGGTCGGCTGGCCACCTCGTCAGTATATGGTGTGTCTTGCTCTTTCCTTTCTGATCATATTATAGCTACCACATTGTTTTGAGAGGCTAACAAGGCTAACCTCAACAAGCATGGAAATGGTTTTACATTTGACAGTGATATATACTATTACAATTAAGTAGTATATAGTCAACAATCCTCTCTGTGTTTATGTAAACCTGAGTGGTCAGATTTCCCAGTAGCAATCATTTAAAAGGACATTGATGGCTCTGCTCTGGCTTTGCTCTGCTGTGCACACTGACTCACTCTGCTTTTGGTTAATGTCTACAGGCCGTGACCCCCGGGCTATGGATGCTCGTGGGCCAGTGTCTGGGCAGAGGGTTCCCATAGCGGGAGGTATGCAAGGCCCGGTTCCCCACAACATCGGTCCCAACGCTCCTCCACCTGCAAGACCGGTAATGGCTGCCTCGCCCTCAGTTTCACTTCCATTGCAAAAACACCAAGACAAATCTTAAATCTTCAGTTCTATTCTCTTTTTTTTTTTTCCATTTTTGTTAAAATGGTTGCCTGTTAGCATCTGTCAACCTTCCTCTGTGTTATGGAATTACGTATACGAATGCAAGCTGCTCCTGTTTTTGTTCTGTGGAGCACATGCATAAATCAGAATCAGGAGTTTGAGGCTCTTTTTTCCTGTACTGCGAGAAATTAAACACATCCAGTAATTCACTGCAACACTGACACTTGGACACCTACTTATTGATGGAGCAATGAAGATGTTAAGTTGTTAATAAAAAAGAAGTGCAGATAGTGGCAGGAGCCTGAAATAACCTCCAGACCAATTGGATTGCCACAAATAGCAGTTTGACATTTAAATACAATGATAACTCTGTTTTTAAATAAAAATAATATTTACATTTAAACATAAAAATCCCATGAAATTCATTTTTGTATTTTATGCTTAAAAATATTTTTATTCAAAAGCTGCATGTTATGTTACATGATTTGACACCCCACTCAGAATATCTTCGTCCAGGCTCATACTGTAGGTTGGAAGACACCGTCCTAGAGGAGTCAGTACTCATGAGTTTGACTGACTTTTGAATCTGTTTTCACTCAAAATGTGCTCCCAACTTCCACATGGCCATGGTTAGGATGGGGCTAGATGGACAAAATCACATATTATAATATTTTTGACCAAATACCTCTATCAGTATTGTCAGGATGACGATTGGTGCTCTCGTAAGCTATTAACACAATGACATTTTTTACAAACAATCTATCCTAGTAATAAGGACATGATGACCAAGCAGGTAGAGGAAACTAATAGAACAGCTAGAACGGTCTAATAAGTTCAGATAACTGCATCTCTTTATTGTAATGCAGCCTTAAAAACCAGGACAAAACAGCACTTATGCCATATCACGAAATTATAATATCAAAAATCCCAGATGATATCAATATTATATTGTTATCATGATATCAAACTAGATATGTTGCCCAGCCCTACATCTGTTTGTCATCAGACAATTGATACACCCATACCAAACACTGAAAACAAACTGTGTTTGTCTGTCCACCAGGGCCCTGGTATTTCTGCTGTTCCACAGTCGGGAGGCGGCTTCAGCCCCGGGCAGAGCCAGGTTTCCACACAGGACCAGGAGAAGGTGGGTGACCCTTCGTAACACGTACCAGCTGTTTAGTGGCTTCGCAATTCGACATAGAAGTACAAGTTACCACTGTAATATACACAAACGCAGCAGTCTGTTTTTTTTTTTTTTAATTGTCAATATTTTATTATCATATTTTTATATCACTTATGAAAATGAAAAGAGCAAATCTGTTATGTACTGTGTCTCCAACAGTAACACGTGTGCACACAAACACATGGATGCACACATGGGTGTGCTTGTTTTTCTTAAGGTTAGCAGGTCTGTTACCACTGTGTTGTAACAAACTGGAAAAACCTCTTCGCTTTGAGATGTTGAGTGGCTAAAATTAGTTGTGAAAGAATTCATAAAGGATTGTAAAATGAGGCCTCCAGTGAGAATTCATTCAGACTTAATTGTAGGTTACCACAAAGAGAACAGGCTGTGAGGATGTGTTGGTAAGTAGTAGGAGATGTCATCCTCTAACCAAAAGGTCTTACAGTACGTATGTCCTCCAAAACAGCTGCTCTGCCTGTCAGTATAGTAAGACACTGAAATCTGCCTGTTCACTCACTATTTTCAAGCCACTATGAATAAGTTTTACCTTTAGGGAAAAAAAAAAACATCAACAGATTTCTTGAAGTGTTTACATACCTTTTTGTGTAACATGGTTAATGTGTCTTTTTTTCCCTGGCAGGCTGCCCTGATCATGCAGGTACTGCAGCTCACCCCAGAACAGATTGCCATGCTGCCTCCAGAACAGAGGCAGAGCATCCTCATCCTCAAAGAGCAGATTCAGAAAACTGCAGGGGCGCCTTGAGGATCTCACTGGACACACAAAGGCTGAAGGTAGGCAGAGGTGGAGCTTTTGTTTTGTTTTGTTTTGTTAACATTACTCCAATTCCCACCGTGACTGAGAACGTATCAACTGATGTGGAAACATTTTGTTTATTCTGACACCAGACACTGTCTTCCTGGATTTTCTTACACATCCCATTTTGATTTTCAGGACTGGGAAACCACCTGACCTCAGCCCTCATCCTGTCACCATCAGTCCGAACAGGTTCGAAGACACCTCCTCATAATAGTTAAGAATATTTTGTAGATCATTTTGTACCATAATGTCTGTTTTTATTTTATATGGAATGGTGAAGTTGATGCTTGTGGATGGGAAAATAAGTGAGGATGACATTTGTGAAAGCTAAACAGATAAAGGCCAGAGCTGCCATGTCGTGGGTGTTCATTCTTTACCCCCCAAAAGCTAAATAATTTCATTTTATGCCTGGATATTTTGTTTGTCAATAAAAAACTGTGACACTGGTTGTTTTGGTAATTTTATTGAAATGGGGTTAGGAATTATATACAAGGGAATAAAAAGGGATGTGGATACGACACCATTTTCTGTTTTAACAGAATTGCGACAGTGATTTCTCATCCAGACATGATCTTCAGAGGATGACAAACAGCCACTGTATTACATGACTGGTTGGCTACACTTTGTCTTGTTTCCTTGTCACCTTATCACACTGACACATCTTGTTTTGACATCTTGAGGATGGAAACTTGATTGTAAAACCTGAAATAATATTTTCAACCTTTGCCATCACCAATTGTCTTCATCCTGCTCACGTTAAAAGAAATTTTTCCAGTGGAAAAAAGCGTAAAGGGGCCAACTTGTTCTTCCAGAGGCTGACGTGCATTTTCTCTTGTTCTGCTGCTCAGAAGTTCTCCTTGTTGAAGTAGAATTTGGTCTTGCGAGGATCTACGTCTGAATATTTGGCACATTTCTTCTCCAAGACCTTTGCTAAGGCAGCAGGGCCACACAGGAAGGTTCCCACCACAGACCTGAGAGAGACAAGGAACAAAATCTGAACTGTTATAGATTTCCATTGAGAACATTCTATATAATATTCTTAAATACTCAACCAAAATTTTTTCTCCAACTGAATGAATGCAAACAATCAAAACACTCACGTGGGGTTCTCTTTGCGGACTTGTTCAAACTCCTTGTCCCAGTTGGGTCTGCCATAATGGGTCTTCTGCTTGAGACCAGTCACCACATCTGTGTCCGCATCAAAATGAACCATCACATGAGCAGTCTGTGAAGAGGCAAAAACATGGCTGAGTCAGAGAAACCGAACTCAAACTAGGTGGAGTGTAAATGAACGCACTGAGGTGGGTGAGTGTTGGTTCATTCACACACATGGCTTTGATCCCAGCCAGTCAGATAGAGCTTGTAGGTCAGGAAATCCCCCATGCCTCTCTCCTCCATCTCCCTCTCCAGCACCTGCAGGAGATCCGCAAACCACTCAAAGGCGTGGGTTTCCCGGCACAGCCAATAGAAATAGATCTGCAACCAGGAAGAAAAAGAAAGCATTTTAAACAATAGTCTTGTTATACCAGAACAGGCCATACAGCTAATGGCTTATTATGTATTAAGAAATCACATTGTGTGTTTTCTCACAACACAATAAGAGGTTTTGTCTCAGTCAAATGCCACATAGCAGCTGTCAGCACAAAAATAGATAGGAGTGTTTGTGTACAAAAGCAGACTGGTTAGTGAGCCTAGTGAGTCAAAAAATGGCTGTTACCGGCTGTTACCTTTCTGGTGCGTAGCTTAGGGTTGGAGTCTTTGAATTTGTACCAGATGGACTTGAGGATGGAGGCAAAGGGAGTGACTCCGATGCCAGCACCAACCAGCATGCTGACTTCATAGTCAAATACATCCTCACTGGCCGTGCCAAAGGGACCATCCACACCCATCCTTGGGGAGAGCAGTGAATAATTTTATTATGCACAGAGTCAGCTTGTTTTTTTATTCTTGTTTTGCCTTTTTTTTTTGGTTAACATCTACACTGAGTTAAAGTCACAATCAGCACCTGCCCAGATCTCAAATAAATTAGGGCTCGGGGGGAATTCTCTTTAAGGTTTATAAAATATCTGTGTAATCATGACTGAGGGGGGCAAAAAAAACCACCCATGACAGCTGGGAGTACCTAGCTGTGCATTCCACCCTTAAATTTTATTTGTTGACTTTTAAAGCCATTGCACTAATACAGCTACTGTCCCCTCGTGGGCCACTTACAGGAGCCTAAAACTACAGATTCTTTCCAGTGTGATGTGGGCAAGAAAAGATGGAGCAATAAGAGACACAAACATCCTCTTCTTTAAAGCCTGCCACAAGTTTCCAGCAGGGGAGAAAGATGCGATGTTGTGTATATGCAACATACCACGTAAGAATGCAACATGAATGTATTATGTAGTTCATTAAGTCAATAAATCATAAACAAAATGTCCTTTAAAGTCAGATTAATGGGGCAAAACATGTCAACAATTCATATCCAACCCTGGCGGCTGCATATTGCAGTGTGAACAGTAACTATGCGGGCCAGCACAACATGAATGCACAGCAGTTCAATACTGTAAAACATGTATTAGAGGAAGTACTCACTTGGGTCCCTGCGCCCCCTCCGGTAGCTCCTCCACCATGTTGATGAGTTTCTGTGTCCAGTCCCCTGCCGAGCGGATGTGAACACTGAAGAAGTCCTCCTCCGGGGCAGAGGTCATGGTGAAGGGGTGCCACTCCAGCTGGGAGATGGCGGGACAGTTGAGGAAGACGTACTGGCCCACCTCCATTTTGAAACCGCTCTTCACCAGCTGCAGTTCCAGCACCTTGGACGGTCGAATTACGATCTGAAAGCGAAGGGTGTGGGAGTGAGATGTGAGATTGTGTCAAGAGGTTGAGCCAAACAGTTGAGCCATTATCCAAACTCACCTTCCTGTACGTGACTTTCTGCGTGTAGCGAATGAAACGCAGCAGGCGCTCAAACACATACAGAATCATGGGACCGATCACCCACATCCAGGTCTAAATGAGGATGGAAAACAATGATTACTGGTCGAATGACTTCACAGTCTACAGGATGACAGCTTTTGTAGAGTAACTTTTCTTAGTAACAGTGATAGAGATATTTTTTCCCTAGTTTTCCTTTCCCTAGTGTTAGCCATAATCCTAACCTAATCCTAACCAATAAGCCAAAATGACCACTCAAAATGTAAAATGACTTTGCCACCCTTGGAAAAAAAAAAAAATAGCAGCAGTGGTAGCAGTAGTAAACAAGTTTTAGAATATTTATGTTGTGCAGAATACAAAATAGCTACAAAAATACAAAAAAGAAGAACTGAGAGGCCTGAATGACTTAAAGTGCTAATGGCAGATTCTTGAAAATCAAGTGGACTAACCTGCGGAAACCCTCCAGCAAACTGAGGAACGGGGCACTCAGGAATACGTCCCCATTCTTCAAATCGGTCTTTACAGAAGGTGAAATTATGTGGAGGATCTGTGGTCTGCTGACTCCGCACAATGCGCCTGTAAACGGGCCACACGACACATGAGTGAAACATATTGGTGAGAGTAATCATGTTGCACTCACATAAAACAAGGCTTAAACCTTTTTTCTTACCCCGCTCCGTGAAACACCAGGCCGGCAAAGAAGATGATGAAGAGATGGTGCGTGTACCAGAAGACCTCAAAGTAGCTGCGCCTGATCACCTCCATGGAGGAGGTGATGATGAGGATGAGGGCCAGTGTGATGATGACCCCTGTGAGACCAGCGATGGTGGTGAAGACAAAGTAGGTTGGAGTCTGCTGCGCATCCTGAGACACAAGAGCCCGAACAGAGGAACAGCTTGAGCTTCATCTTCCTCACAAAAACAAGACAGAAGATTAGGAGCTGTGTGTCGAACTTTGGTGTGTCTGAAGATGTGGGCATAAAGACTCTCTTGTTTTTTGTTTGGGATTCATGAAACCTTAAAAAAAATCTCAAGTGCAGTTTTTTCCTTTAGTCTTAAGAAATAAGAAAAACGTATATTCTTAAAAATAAATTCTTACATATATTTCTTAACTTTCTTCCTCCGTTTTTTCCTCAGAAAAATGCAGTAAAAATGGTGTTCCTGAAATAAAAGCTCTCAGATTTGCTCGATATTTTTCTTAACTTTAAGACAGCCTTTCACCAGTTCCTACAGTGAAAAGCTAAACCTCTAATTTCATACATTTTTTTAAAAAAATCAAGAATTAGAGATATAGTTCCTGAATCTCATGCCATATCTGTTAAAAATATGACAAAGCCAAATAACAGCAACCAGTGTTTGTGTTTGAAATTTGTAAGAAATTAGTGCTATTAATAAGAAAATACTGAGGAATTCCACTTAATAACCATCTTGAGAACTTTCTAAGCTGTCCTCTTATGTCTTTACATTTCATAAATCTGGCCCCTGATCAAACAGCCCCACAGTGAACATGCACTCATGCAGAGGCCAACTTACAACGTCCGTGCTGCGGATCGGGTTCAGGTAGGTGGTGTTTCCTGCGTCCTCCAGGTTGGACAGTGCCGTGCTCAGTCCGTCATACACGCCTCGCCTGCTGTTGTTGTACCACTCCACGTTGAGCAAATGGGCGATCATGTGAACAGCTGCCATGCAAAACAAAGACAGGAGACGTCTAAAGTGATGATTTTGGAGGTTTGGTTGTTTATTACTACCCAGAAATATGCCTTGTTAGCGCAGGGATACTCATTTGTCAATTTTTTACTTTTGTGTTTTAAAAAACACAAATATTTGAGTAACTATCTCCTTACTTATGGATTTACAATGGTGCAAAGGTTTCTTGAACAATGAGAAAAAAAAGGAAATCTAATAATTTTTGTTTGTTCTTAATCTCTGCAAGATATAAAAGGATATAAAATATTTACACGCCTTCCTGTTTTATTGTATAGATAGATAACCACACGAGGAAGTTAAATTTTCCCTAGAAATTTCCGAAACACCCGAAGTTAATATTTAACTTAGGATTCCTTTTGCCTTACTCACTCCTAAAATCCAACCAAAATCCAACCATGATATTTTGTGAAACACAAGCTTTTTAGCCCATTGATGGAACTGCATGTGAATTTTTTTTTTATTATTATCATGAATATTACCAGATATTTATTATCTTCATGAGGATATGACTGATTTGTTCATATTCTTTCAGAGGTACATAAAGAAAGAAAGAAAGAAAGAAAGAAAGAAAGAAAAAGAATGGAGAGAGAAAGAAAAAGAATGCAGAGAGAAAGGGATGTTGGATGTACCTGTCATCAGGCCAATCATGTAGGCCACCAGCTTGTGGAAACTTAGATTTTTGTCCAGCTGTTTCCTCATAGTTCGGCCACAGCACTGAAAAGGGAGAGAGAGAGACAAGACTTTGTTCAAACTCATTTAGCCCTCGCTGATTCAAAGCAATTAGAGCCTAAAGTTTCCGTGACAGAAGCCGTGATGTAACAGATAATGACTCTCCCGCTGAACTGGAGCGCTCAGCTCGTTCCAGAGCATCTCACCATGAAGGAGCCGCGCAGCAGAGACAGCAGGTTCCTGCACACTGGCAGGAGGATCAGCATGCAGTTGAAGTTGAGCACGGCTGCAGGAGCCCTGGCCCAGGCCAAGGCAGACTGGAAAACAAAATATATACAACACATAGGGTGAGATTTACCCCAGGTATCTGTTGAGAACACACAGGGGTCATCATTCATATTCTGGATCTATCTTTAGATTGGTGAAGATGATCCACTATGCACTCACTGACATGACTCTTTGGCTGCATCGCCAAGTTAGTGCGTAAACTTCACCTGGGTCACTTACTCACCCCTAAAAGATGACGTGTGTAGAAAAACTGATCCCCCAAATCGTAGAAGAAGTAGAACCAGACGAAAAGAAATATGTTGATGCCCATCCATACCACCTGCGAGACCAGACAGGATCATGTTTTCATCACAAAAGCAGCGCGTGTTATCTTCGTCCAAACACACCAGTTTAAGATGTAATCGTTAGGGAAATGACATTTTGGACACTGTGGATTGCGCGTAAAGTGTGCACTATTTTGGGTCAGTTAAGTCTCTACTATGTACAGATCAACAGTGAACTCACCAGGATGAAGGCTGTAAGTCCTTGGTTGATAATCCAGTTGCCCATATTGAGGACGTGTGATCTACAGCGAGCTGCTCACAGCATCCTCAGCCTACCTGCACTTTTTATAGACTCCTGTTCAAACTCCTCCCATTAGGTAAGTGCTCAGATAATGAGGCACAAGGAAGTCCAGTTCACATCCGGTAATGCTGATGTTGTGTTTCTCCGCAAGTCTTGGAGAGTGACTCTTTTATAGGGCAGAATGTCAACATTCCGGTCTTGCGAAATGCCAAGGTAAGAAAAGGTTGGATGGAACGAGGAAGTACGTCTGACTTAATGACCCACAACAGGAACTGAACGAAGGAAAACCCAGAAGGCTTCATAATATCTTAATATTCGAAAAAAAAAAAAGAAAAAAAAAATAGAAAGAAAAAAGAAAAAAGAAAGAAAAGAAAAATAGAAACTAAAAAATAAAAGTGGACAAAATGCATATGTAACGTTAGATTATTATTTTATTTAAGTTTCAAGTAAAGTAGTAGTCAAGGCACTGATGCATAGAATCAAGGCAACACATAAAAAAACGAGAGCAAAGAGTAAATACATCTCAGTATTTTAGGAGCTGTGTGTCAGTAGCAGTGTCAGTCTGGTTAATGGATCGTCAAATGTAATGATAAATTTTGCACAAATTCTTGGTTCACAAATGGCATTCCCTAAGACTCTTCTGTCATCTTATGCAGCAGAATCATTTTACAGACATTTGAGCACTTTTTGCAAACAGCAAAACAGGAAAACCAAGGCAACCTTATCAGTGAATAAAAAGGCATTCATCACAGAACGGTGCAGTGGGAGCGGTTGGGTATGAGGAAGAAGAGAAATGCTTCATCTGACCGTTTCTTGCCCTTATGTTGCACCTCCAGTTTACCTGGTGCAGATATATTTGCAGTGCTGTGAGCAATGTGAAAAAGGGTAACACGTGAACATCCTGAGAGAAAGTAAACTGGGGATGTCCCGGGCAGTCTTTAGGGTCGGAGACACTTGGCACGTTTCCCACACACCTGGCTCAGTCTACCTGACCCACTGCTGCTCTCTCAAGGCAGCCTTTGTGCATCACTGCATATCTCAACATGCTACATTCTTTGGTATACTGGGACCTCCTGGTGCCATAAGTGTATGTGACATCCTCAGTAAAGACACCGTGAATTTTTTTGTAACAAGCTTGAGAAAAAAATGGCTTCTCCTCGAACACAAGGGTTTGCTTATTCACATAAAGGGTCACTGCGTGCACATTTGTTCTTCCAATAGCCCAAATAACTCTTAATTTCTGTGCTAACCCTGTCCTTTGTAGTGCAGTGGAAGCACCTTTGTGTCCCTCCCATCTCTCCCAGTGTGCATTTGGGAACTTTACAGTTCATGAGGCAACTATGTAAAAAAAAAAAAAAAAAAAGTCACACAATTCCCACAAAGTCCACCTCAGGCTGCATCCGTAGTATCATCAATAATGGCTGTCTCCCGCTCACCCAGCTGACTGGTGATGTCAGGGGGTTGTTGTGAATTTTGGGTGTCCTGCAGTTCCAGCTGCTCCTCTGGCACCAGCACCATGGTAGCGGCAGTGGAGTAGGAGGGCGGCAGCTCCCCCCGCCGCCTCCTGTCTCTTTCCTTCCCCTTTCGGCAGCAGACACAGTGCAGGCAGTCGTGGACATTGTACCTGAAGAGGCGTCTGCAGGGGTGGCAGAACTGGTAGAAGAGCAGCATAAAGAGCACGGCCAGGCTGTAACAGATCAGCAGCTGGACCACAAGCAGCGGGGCACACACATATTCATAGAAGTCTGATTTGTAGAAGTACCACAGTGTGATGAGGAGGAAATTTTCAACAAAGCGGCCACAGTAATAGGTAGCCAGGCGGTCCCAGCGCTGCTTCTTTTCTATGAGTTCTCGATGGGTGAGGTCCAGCTGCACCGCCGACCAGCAGAAGATGTTGATGCAGGCGTAGAGGAGGGTGAACATGCACAGCACCACCGTGGTGCCCAGCTTGGAGAAGTTTTTTTCAATGTTCTCGGGCAGCGAGCCCTTCTTGGCCCAGAACTCACCCCAGGGGAGGAAGAAGAAGAACAGCAGGTTACCCAGGCCGACAGGGATCACATAGTAGGTGAGTGCCGTGCTGAAGAGGACAAGAGCAGTGACGCGGGTGGCTATCTCCAGCCCTCTCCACACGATCATGCAGAAGTAGGCTGCCGGGCGCAACCGCACCTTGTAGTCGTCATATCTGATCTGGATGGCCAGAACGCTGCAGACCAGAGCGCCATATGTGATGGAGATCAGGGTGATGATCATCAGAATTACTGCAAACACAGATGGAAGCCACTTTTTAAAACCTCCATGAATATCAATAGTAGGAGACACATTGCCACTGCATTTGAAAACGCCTCACAGTGAGCACAGAGAACTCCTTACAATATTATAATGCCATAATATTTCAAGACAACAGTGTATTAAAATTATAATATTGTTCCATTTTTATTTCATTTTAGTCCGGTAAAAATGGAAATAGTATTCTAAAACCCAACAAAAGGCCAAACCCGGCAGAGAAATATGGAAAAAATCTAAACTTTCAAGCACCATTTTCTTCCAGTTTCAAGAAAAGTATCACTCTTTTACACTTAACCAGCTGCAGTTCAGCAGATACACTGGTCTCCTCCCTGACCACAGCTACATAAAAACAGTCTGTAAAACCAACAATGAAATTGGGTTTAATTTGCACATTTTATTTATTGACTTAATTGCTCAATAACCTTTGTAATATGTCTTTATTAAGGATGACAGTAACATAAACCCATGGAGTGGACCACCCTGTCTTAAAGAGCTACTAACCCTGTAAAGAATTTCATGAGTTTGGTTTTCAATGAAAAGATTTAAAGTCTCATGGTCTAAATGCCATTTCAGAGCTATTTCCACCCTGGAAATAATAAAATTCTGTGTGCAGTGCTGAGAGTCACATGACTTGGACTCAAGTCACAACTTTGATAACTTCAGTCGTGACTTGACAAACTCAAGAAAGACTTGCTACCCAACTTCGTCCTGAACATCAGTGACTCGAGACTTTACTTGGACTTTAGCCTTTTGACACAGAAAGACCTTCCCAGACCTTGCAGATTAAAAAATATGCAATTAACCCGTGCTTGCAAGCTCCCAAGTGGTGTAAGGAAAGCTAAGGGGGTTACTTGTGACCTCTCATAGCAAGTATTACTTGAATTTACATTGGCAGTTTATACTCCAGCTATAGTCTGCTGAAGCTTAAATCTTATCAGGTCAGTCAACGATCAACTATGTCTAACGTTAGGTTCAGTATCTGTTATTGATCAATGGTCAGCAGTAGCCTAAAACGTTACCTTCGACATAACCTTCATTAACTACTGAGAGGGAAGGTGGGAGGGACAGAGGCACTAATGTGCAGGTTAGTGAGAGGAGTGTGTGTATGTGTGTGTGTAAAGAGAGAGGGGAGAAGTCAGTTGAGGAGCAAGTAAAAAAAGATAAAGTACTGACAAATAAAATGAGAATTTCCAAATCTAGGATCAATCAAGTATGTCTATCTATCTATGAATTAAATAGTCATTCCAGTGCCTGCCACTCTTTGTAATAAAATAAATGCAGAGGTGCTTTGTCTGTCCAATATCTATTTTTTTTTTTTTTTTATTAACAAATTGATTAACAGTTAAGCTAGACTGGTAGTTTGGGTGAACTAATGGACTCTGTGTAATAATCTACATATGCAGGGAGCAGATAGAGGTAAAATTAATTATTATATCAAGACCGGTAAAGAGTGCATTCTCACTTGTTAAGGACTTGTGACTTAATAATGACTTGGTCTCACCTCCACCAGTTTGTCATTATTGGCATGGAAATGATCAGATTTAAAGACAATATCAACACAATGATCAGCAGCTTCAAAGCAAAACTTTCATCATCTTTTAGCCCATAACTGTCCAATCCTGGCATGAATCCCCTTCCCTCCACGGTGTCTTACATCTATTGCTGAACACATATTTCTCCTGGATGGTGGCATACAGCTGTAGCGTGAGCTGAGGCGTGGAGCCCAGAAAGGCCTGGATCACTGCGGTGCGTTTAAAGGCGTTCCTGTGAGCAGCCAGCTTGCGCTCTGAGTGGCCAATCTCCCACTCCGTAGGTATCCCCTGCCCCTTCTTCAGGCTAATCTTCCTCGAAATGGTAACGTAAGGCTCCTCCTTTCTACCTGCTTTGAAATAGACCACCAGTGCCTCAAAACACCTGAGAAAGAGAGAGACAGAGAGAGACAAAGAGAGAGAGAGAGAGAGAGACAGTGAGGGTGGTGTAATATGTTCAAACCAACAGAGGGCAGTGCAATATTATGTTTAAATCACAACACTATGGGCCACTATCACTTTTATGCACTATTTACATAAATGTGAATTTGGTATGATAAGGTAAGGAAAAAATACAATAGAATCTACACACTTAACATAAATATCAATTCATCTTGTGAGTGTATATTTACTGCCAGTTTAGTTTTTAGCCCAAGAGCCAGTTTTCAACCCAGGAGCCAATTGAAATATATGTAGTTACTTATCATGGTGCTAAGGTTCATTAAAAATACAACAAATCCTAAAAATTTTGCCATGTGAAGACCTGAGAACCTTTCTTTAAAACCATGAATCAAACACTAACACAGAGTTGTAGCTCCACCAGAGGGCAGTCAGAAGACAGACACTACAGTGTCTGCTCCTGAGCCCTGAATAAATGCAACTGAAAGTCTCAGGGTGTGGTTCCCTTTGCGTTTGCAAGGTGAATGCTTTCATTGTTCACTGGCATATGCACACCAGCACCATTCATAAAGACTATAAACATGTTCACCATCATGTGTAAAGGAAGGTACTTTGTAAGTGTTGCTAATATTGGACACCTTTAAATCTCTAAGCAAGCACAATTGTAGGATCTGAAAAAAACAAAACAGGGTTGGATTTGCATTTTTGCAAATTATTCAGTGTATTCAGGTTGGATTTCAGGGCACTTAAGGTGACCAAACCTGCTCAACCATTCACGACCACACAGGCGTTTAAACTGAAACAGAAAAATGACCAAAACTGGTGTTGTGAGGTTTTCATTTGTGAGCAACACATTGCTTTTATTGAATTTCCCTGAAAGATCTGTGAAATGACTTTAATCCATAATCCATGGGTTGTGTCTTCAACAGCTGTGTTCAAGACACAGCCCAGCACTCTGAGGATTCTCACTCCAACAGTAAATCTCACAGCACGATGGTGGAATGTTATCTTTTGCTCCAACGTCTCCAACTTTGGACAGAGAGGGCTCCCTCGTGTATTTACTTCCCCACGGTTAAGCTATGTGCTATCAGACCCTGCTGAACTTAGTCCATTTACAGTCACTGTTGTTTCAGCTGCTATTAGGTGGCGAATTACACATACTCTCCTCTTACTATGAAGATACCATATCGCATTCAGTATTTCCTTCTTCCAGTGAACTCTTTGAACCGAAACAGAGATGATGAACCTTGTCATCTGGAAACCTTATCTCTGAACACATGTATGTACTGTACATGGTATTTACAAAGTAGAGACGCAGATGTAAGCCATCCATTCTAACTTTTACTATACAAGGTCTGCAGTAGAGAGGAGCCACAAAAACATGATTTACTAACAACCTTTCCCAGGAAACTTGGCAGCACAATGGAGTGAAACTGCAGTATGGGAGTAGGGTACTCCAGCCAACAACCATTTAGGCTTCTGTATGCGACTCAGAGGCAGACTTGAATTCACTTAGGACAGGGGAAACAGCATGACTGATGAGAGCATTAGCCCACATATTCAATACGCTTAGTTTCCACAGCAGCATCTTATGGACTTATTAAAGGAAACACAGGCTACAACCACAGTCTAACCATGCAATCTGCTCCCTTGCTGTGTTAGCATGCTGGTATAGTGTGTGGAAACACAAACCACATGTACCAAGAGGAACAGCCTTAAAAAGCGGAAAGAAACTCCGGTGCCCCTGTGACACATCAGTAATACTGAAATTGTATAAACAAAAGGACAGCAGAGCATTCAGGAAATTCTTTCAACAGCTCTTTAGCAATCATCCTGTTTTTGGTAAACAGCTACCTGCTTTCATGGGTATTGCCCCATGAGGACAAGGCAAAGCAAGTGTTTGCAAAGCACAAAGCGACTGTCATTTGTAACTGTGGTTTCAGCTTTGCATGCATGCTGAGACTAGGCCATGCTGACAGTAATTATGTAGCTAGTCTATCCCTACTTTGCAGTAGGATCATATTCTCAAGGAGACAAGTCATGACAAGGTCCACCCTGTAGCAGATAGCCTGACTCTCTAAAAACAGATTCCATATCAACTATGTGGATGGCATGCTGCACAGAACATTTTCAGATGGGCTCCAATACATGCAAAAGGGATCTTGCAGAGCTAGCATGCAGAATGTTAACTTAATGCAGTAAGTTTAAATTGAGAGTCCACACGTCCAGCATCAACTTCCCAAGCTGATAGAAGACGTGCAATATGTGACTGTGCAGCCACAGCACAAGATCAACAATGACATCATTCTTCAGCTAGACAGAAAAACGCCCACCCAACCAAGGGAGCAGAGGTGATTTGATTACAGCAGCACACTAGAGAGCAGAGTAGCATAAAAACTGAAATAGCACAGAAGTAAACAGAGCAGAATAAAATGCATTGTACAACCAATGTTAGAATTTGCTTTCTAGCCTCAGCTTTGGCACATTTACAACCATATTAGAAATGTTATAGCTCAGTGTGATGAATAATGATATCATACATGACATTCAAAAACTCATTTACACTAATATTCAGACAAACGGGTTGCTAAGGCTCACTGTGACAGACAACTGCCTTTTGTCAAAGCTATTCCGGGTCTTGGCTCATCTAAATCATTGACCGAGGGAAGAACCCAAAACAGCATGGGAGGGGAGCACTGAACCATAAACCAGTGTCACAGCATTTCTCTCTACAGCCGTGTTATACAGCCACTTTTGCTTTTGGCTGCTTAGCTTTTAGCAGGACTAACAGTCACAGACAGTGTTCAGGTTCACCAAAGACACTGGTACTGATGATGCTTTTTAAAAATCATATTAATATGAACCATTTCCAGATCTCCGAGATTTCTCTAACACCAGGTCCTTTCTGCTTCCTAAGTAAAAACAGGCTCTGTCTGGCCTTCTTGAGGATATAATCACCTGTCTGTGATGCTCAGGCTGATATCAACATGTCTCTGAGTGCAATTCCAGCAGCTCTGTCAACAGAGTAAAATCAATGCCAAGAAAAAAAAAATCAGTATAGCAAACATCACTAATGCAGATACTCCAATACAAACTGAGTGCTCATGCTGCTCATTGCTGACTGACATATTTACACCCTGTTGACACTCTCACTACAGTATGAAACACTGTTCAGAGCTGCGGGCAGCCTATGACATATGTGGCTTCTTCTCAGGGGAGGGGATGACACCCATAGACATCAAGCCTCTCCAGTGTGTAATTATAGAACAGTGGCAGAAACAAATGCTGACCTTGGTCCAGTTACAGTGGGAACTGCAGAGCCCTCCTCCACTGGCAGAGTGGTCTTGGCTGAAGGTAAATACTAAATACTAAATGTTACTGTGATATGATGTGCTGACTTGGGCTGTTGGCCATCAAAGCATTTATACTAACAGGTAAAGCAAATATGATTAAGGGTCATATGACTACAGTATGCTGAAAAGACACTGGGTTGTTTCTGCATTTCTACATGACACAATGACTCTACACAAATTAAAATGACTACCTCTGTTTTGAAAATAACATGTTTTCTCTTTAGTTGAATGCCATTACAAAGGACTGCTTGGGCTCTCCTGCAGCCCTAGAGTGGTTGTATATCTGACAGGATTTTAAAAAATTGCAGACTGTCACTTTTGACCTACAAGCTATGCAAAAATCTGTGCCATAACAAGGAATGCTATTTCTATGCCTATTAGCAACACTCTACAGCAAGCCAATTTTCCTATGGCAAGGAATCCATGCAGAACTGAACACAATGCTGAATATCTTGCACTGCAAAAGGCCACACCCTTCAATTAACTGTAATATGATACAGTAGATTCTGCACAGCACCCAAGGGCTCTCTGTTGACAAATCAAAGTTCAGAGGGACTATCAAGACGCCGTTGATTTCAATTCCACAATTAAGGACAAGCCTCCGCCTACGTCTTGCTGCTTAATCCTTTGTGAGTCACCGTTTGCAAAACAGGTCTCCTAGCTGAGATCATCAACCGACGCTGGCAACAGAGGAAGGAGCTGACAGCATTTTTAGTGCATTACAGTAAGTAGTGCCTTCTTCCGGTTTAATTCTGTAAAAATCTTTCTATAAAAGTTAGTTAATTTACTGACCCATCCTTTACAAAAATGCTTACTTGCTGCTCATGTTTAGGATCTAGTTACCTATTCCAGTTTCCAAAAAAAGTGACCTGCAAGAATAAGCAAAAAAGTACAACACCTCTGGTAATCTTTCCAACCAGATGGTTGTAGTGTCTGAAGCCTTAACACTTCAATACCCTTTGACCTGTGTGCTTGTGAGTCAGCCAGACCGAGTGTGCCTCGCTCCAGGCCTGATTAGCTATCCAAAACGTCTACACCACACAAGCATTTGGGTACCATAACACTCAAGTCATGTGAGTGCGTGGGAAGAGTCACAGGATGAAGGATGTTTCTAGGCCAGAAAACCTGCTCTGCAAAAAAGTCACAACAGGTCTGTGGTAAGAGGATGAGATCACAGCTGTTCAAATGTAATTCACATGTCTACCCACAAAAAACTAAGAGCAGAGTATATGCTCCTACTGCATTGCCTGGAATAACATGCAGAAAGCCTCTAAAATAGCAGGTGTATTGCGTCATTCATTACATCGCTTAGAAATTCTGACATTTCAGCTGCATCAAAGATAGCATTGTTTAGTATGAAATATTTTGAATCAATTTAGTCACAACTATTTATCGAAAAACTGTGTTGATGTAACAATACTAAAACTGCAAATGTTTTTGGCAGTGTATTTTTTGAATATTTAAGTAACTCCATTTTCTGATTTTTTCCCCCCACTTTTTAGAAGAGAAAGGATAGACTTAAAGTACTGCTCGTTGATTTAATGGATATACAAATTGAGTTCAAAGTTCTGAATCGAATCGTTCACTGAAATTTGGCTTATAAATGCAAATCAAACTGATTTGCTCAAAACAATGCGAAAAAATATTCTTAAAATCGAATCGCCCAATAGTGAATCATGAACTGAATTTAGCCTCTGTTAAGCCACAGACTGACACCACTACTTTAAAGTAACTGTTGACTCCTAATAATTTTAAACCAACAGTCAGATTGAAGGGAGAACTATCTCTTTTAGCAAGATGCTTTGCACAGGTAGTTAGTCCACAGGGGCATAGCCATTATTTCAAAAGTGTGTGCGATGTGTGTGTATGGGGGGGTGGTTTCAGGAGTAAGACAATTAGGCTATGTGACTTTTATTGTGTGGGTTGTTTAATTATTCACCTTTTACAAACGTTTTGTTATCGGGAGGTAAGAAGGCTGCTAAGAGCACACTGCCTACCTATAAAACCTACTTTTCAAATCCACGGCTCCACCCATTAAGGCAAAGGTAAATAACTGCAGAAATAATAAAGCACCTGCCATGCTGCTAGCCATCACTGACAGAGCAGGGTGTGCAAAGAAATCGTAGGAATGTCTAAAGTAATAATATCACTTAAAATCGAAATTAAGAGGGTGGGTGGGGGTGTTGGGAGGGCTCTCTCTACTTGGTGCTTCACTTGGTACAGTGTGCACCCCATCCCACAGAGGGAAGGGGTTAGTTTGGGATGGGTTAGTTTCTGGCCAAGGCCCTTTGCTGCATGTCATCTCTGCTCTGTGCCCTGCCTTTCCTGCCTCTCTCCACTGTGCCTGTCAAACAAAGCATTTTCTTTAAAAAAAAAAAAAAATAATAATAATAATAATAATAAAAATAAAAAATAATAATAACAATAAGAATAGTTGTGAAATTGCAGGGGCAGAGATAAATTCAGCATCACCTATAGACCTGGGCTGGGCAATATGGACAAAATCCATTATCACACCATATTTTACCAAATATCTTGGTATTGACATTGTGACAATAGTGGGAGGATGATGACTGGTGCGCTCATAAAGACTCATTAGTGGATATATGATTAATGTGGATATGATGACCAAGCAGGTTGAGGGAACAACTGATCAGCTGGAAAAGTCTAATAAGTTGCTTTAAAAAAAAAACAGGAGATCATGCTTATGCCATATTTTATTACAGTACCCCAAGATCCCAGACTCTATCTAGTCTCATCATGATATTGATAAATCACCTGACTGTTAATGTCGTCCAGGCCTACTACAGATACTGCCTTAGTCAGCAGTACAAGCCTTGCTGAGTCCACTGTTGTCGCTGCCTGCTCCCTGACCTGAGCCTTGCTTATTATCATGACCCCATTATTACACAAAACAGGATCACAGACTAAATACAGAGTAAAAGGAGTAAATATAAGTCATCTGTGTCAGTGGATCTTCTCTATTTCTTTAATCTCTAGCTCTCTCTTTGACCATGAGAGTTAATAGGTGGAATGAAGTGAGACTGACAGGGGGGGAGGTATCAGAAGTGAGGAGGACGGGGGGAAGTCGTCATGCCACACCCCCCCAAAAATCCCCAATGGCTGCTACGCCCTTATCCCACCACCACTACCTACCTAATAAGAGGGCCAAGGAGCAGCAGGTGCAGGAAGAGGACCAGAGGCCGGTCTCTTCCCAAGTCTCTATGAATGAAAGTCAGCGTCAACTGGATCAGCACAGCCGGCACCAGTACGAAAACAATGGTGAAGCTCATCCAGATGGTATCGCCGGTGTCGTGGTACTTTCTGCAGAGCACCAAGGCGCAGACAAACTCGGCACAGTACAGCACCGTGGCCAGGACGACGCTGAAGGGGGGCCTGATGTGACTGTGATTGACCACCAGCATGACTCCGTTTTCCACCGTGGCAGAGTCCGGCTGGGATTGCTCCATGTCGGAGATCTCCCTCTCCTCCTCCATGGCCACTCGGTCGAAAAGTGCAGAAATTAAAGAAAGCGAGTATAACCTCTGTCTTAAACAAACGCGGCCCCTCTCGTCGGATTTATGTCGTGGAAGCCGTCACACACACATTATTGTAGACAAACTCAGTATTTCTCCGTGCTGCGCCGTTTCCCGTTGACAAGCTAGCGTTACTCTCTTGGCATCGAGTTAATCATCGCTAATTACACACACAGAAAACCCTCCGTGGTGCACATAGCTCCTGTGACAGAGAGCCAAGTCATCCCCCAAATGTTTTACTCCCAGATATCGTCATACGTGGCGTTACCACCCCGTGTGGCCGCGGTGGTATGGGTTTGTAAACTAACGCCTCACCGTCGCTGTGTTGAATCGGCAAAGTTGAGCGCTGCAACGCCGTGCAGTCATGATATCTATCCGGATGATTACGGTCGAAAGTCGCACTGGAAAGGTTTGAATGGATCCATTGTTCGTCACAGCAGAGACACCGAGCGCGGCTCCCGGCGGTGGGGTCCCAAAACAGGCTGTGAGAGGCAGGTGGGTCCCGACATGCTCGTCCCGTCGGTGGTTTGTATCACAGCGACTCCCTGACTGCTGTGGGGTCCGAGCGCAGAGTCAAAACAGCGGCTGCGTCAAGGCTCCCGGGGACGGAGACACACCGCGCAAAACCGGAAACTATCATTTAGCCGCCACAATAAAAGTACGAAATTTGTGTGGGCTGAGTGTGGTGGGGTGGAAAAATCGATTCACTTTAGCACCGAGATTCTGTTTTTTTGGGCCATTTTTTTTTTTAAATCACTTGATCAATTTAGAGAAGTTGGTATCATATTTTTTTTTTTTTTTTTTTTATTGTCTTTATTGTCACTGTACAATGTACAACGAAATTAAAAGTGCGATCCCTAATGGTAAACATTCATTCAACATTAAAACAGAAACAAAATTGTAAAAAAGGACAAACAAACAAAACACATAATAAATAGAATTTAAAAAACAGTAAACAGTAAAAACGCACAGGCACAAATTCACAAATTAATTGCACTGTCCCTTAGCAGCATTGAGTGCATTTACTGCAGTGGGGTAGAAGCTGTTTTTCAGCCTGTTTGTCCTGGCTTTGATGCTTCTGTACCGCCTGCCTGATGGCAGCAGCTCAAACAGGTTGTGACCAGGATGGAAAATGTCTTTAATAATATTCTGAGCCTTTTTGAGGCAGCGGGAACTGTGCAGTTCCTCCAGTGTGGGAAGGGTGCAGCCGATGATCTTTTGGGCTGAGTTGATGACCCTCTGGAGGGCCTTCTTCTGGGCCGCTGTGCTGCTGCTGTACCAAACACAGATACAATAAGTTAGTATGCTCTCAATGGAGCAGCGATAAAAGGACACCAACAGTCTCTGGGTGATATTATTTTTCCTGAGCACCCTCAGGAAGTAGAGTCTCTGCTGGGCCTTTTTCAGCAGCTCTGTGGAGTTCACACCCCAGGTCAGGCCCTCCTCGATGTGAACTCCCAGGAAGCGGAAGTCTGCCACCCTCTCCACACAGTCCCCGTTAATGGTTAGTGGTAACATGTCCGTTCTGTTCCTCCTGAAATCAATGATTAGCTCCTTGGTTTTGGTTGTGTTGAGGAGCAGGTTGTTCTCCCTGCACCACACAGACAGCTGCTCCACCTCGTCCCTGTAGGCCGACTCGTCCCCCCCCGAGATGAGCCCCACCACTGTAGTGTCATCGGCGAACTTGACGATGGCGTTGCTCTCGTGGGAGGGGGTGCAGTCGTAGGTGTAGAGGGTGTAGAGAAGGGGGCTCAGCACGCAGCCCTGTGGGGAGCCAGTGCTGAGGCTGAGTGCCGAGGATGTGTGGGGGCCCACTCTCACCCTCTGTGTGCGGCCCGTCAGGAAGCTGATGATCCAAGAGCAGGTGGAGAGTGGAAGCCCGAGGTCCAGCAGCTTGGTCATCAGTCTGTGGGGGAGGATGGTGTTAAACGCCGAGCTATAGTCCACAAAGAGCAGCCGTGCGTAGCTCCCCTGCTGCTCCAGGTGGGACAGTGCAGCGTGGAGAGTTGTGGCCACGGCATCCTCCGTGGATCTGTTAGCCCGGTAAGCAAACTCAAAGTAGAAACTAAATACATCTGTTGGTACCAATCATGCATTGCTAGATAGTGGTTCCCAACGCAACCTGATCCATTTAAAGGCTTCGTGCTGATTGGTTAAAACAGATCTACCTGAGCAGGGCTTGCATGAAGGTGCATGGGCCTTAACTGGGTCAGGTATGCAAGAGTAGAGCTGGAACAAAAACCTGCAGGACAGGGGGGGCGTTGAGGACTGGTTTGGGAACCACTGCAAGGCTGTCGGCAAGGAGACTAAAATAGTGCTCCAAAGTTATGCAAAATTTTGGTGAGGGAAAAACTGGCATGGTCATTTTTAAAGCAGTGCATTGACCTCTGATCTCAAGTTATCTGGATTAAAATGGGGTTTCTGGGTACTCGCAGGTTTCCCCTTTGCAGACATGCCCAGTTTATGTTAATCCTATGCAATTTGGGCCACAAACCATGCATTTTTTTTGTTTGTTTGTTTGTTTTGTTTTTTTTGTTTTGTTTTTGCATGTAGTACGAATTTGTTATTTTGACCTATTCTAAAATGATGAATTTGTGCAGACTGGGGCCTAAAAAGTCTTGACATTGCATAAATTGGGTTTGGCTGTAAAGCTGAGACTCTTGCAAATTCAGTGAATCCAATTTTATTCATGTGTGATGGATTAAAATGGGGTTTCTGGGTACTCGCAGGTTTCCCCTTTGCAGACATGCCCAGTTTATGTTAATCCCATGCAATTTGGGCCACAAACCATGCATTGTTTTTTTGTTTGTTTGTTTTTTTTTTGTTTTGTTTTGTTTTGTTTTGTTTTGTTTTGTTTTGTTTTTGCATGCAGTACAAATTTGTTATTTTGACCTATTCTAAAATGATGAATTTGTGCAGACTGGGGCCTAAAAAGTCTTGACATTGCATAAATTGGGTTTGGCTGTAAAGCTGAGACTCTTGCAAATTCAGTGAATCCAATTTTATTCATGTGTGATGATGTTAGCCCCCAGAGTAGCCATTTCATTGTAGTGAGACCATTTTTTGATACTTGACATGAGTATTGAACTGAGAGATAAGCAAATCATCCCAGTCCTAGAATATGGTGTCTTGCACAGTGTCCATGACAAGGATAACGTTAGTAATGCCATATAGAATGTAGCACTTTTCTAAACAATGTTACATTGTGCTTAAATTTGCATTGTACAATTTTGCATGGTGAAAAAAATCAGAGTATAAAAATAAAATAAGAGCAATAAATAAACACAATAAATAATCAGAATAAAACCAGAGCCAAAATGAAAAAAGGAAATAAAAACAAAAGAGGAGAGTTAAATATACAATTAGAGAAGAGGCGCTCGAGATACCAGTTTGGCACTTTGTATGAGGTTTTCTCTTAGTAGCTATTAGTATTTTATTTTATTTTGAAAGTCTTCACAGGAAGTGAAACTGTTTTCCTATGGTAGCTTAACTATTACTGGTATGATGTCATACACACGGCGCTTAACCTCTCTTTGAATACCTGGGGGGGATTCCAGGAGGCAGGAGTTTGCCAGATCACTGCGAAAAAACTTATTTTATATCCTACTGACAGCTGAGAGATAAGAATAGGATTAGGATTCAATCATGCATATTGGTTATTGCTGGTAAACACCTTTTTAAAGTTATGTGCTGATCCTGCTTTAATACCCACCAGATCCTTGAGGGTAAATATTTCAATACACTAGTAAACAATTAAATATAATTAGGTTGAACTATCCCATAGGCTTCTCTGTCCATATAAAATAGCTATGTTAATTAAATCGGGGGTAAAAAGATGAATGGTGGTAAACAGGCACCCACTGTAAACTTACATTAAACTTGCAACAAACTTATGCCCCTTTTCCACTAGTACCTACTCAGCTCGACTCGGCTCGACTCTACTCGGTTTAAGAGCTTTTCCATTAGGTCGTAGTACCTGCTAGCAGGTCCCATTTTAGCACCTACTCAGCCGGGGTTCCAAGCGAGCTGAGTCGAGCTGAGTCGAGCTGAAAATGTGACGTAAACGCCGTGCAGGCAACTGATTGGACAGGGAGTGACGAGAGCGACTCCCGCACGAAAACAAAACCCGACATTTAAAAAAAAAAAAAAAAACGGCAACAGCGGCCGTGCGCATTGATCGTCAGTGAAGTTGTCAAAGTCGGAAAATGGCAAGCAAACCGCTGCCGCGGTCAAATAAAGACGTGGAGACTTTTCTGAGCTTTGTGGCGGCCCAAAGAATCCAGAGGGAGCTGGACGGTGCGCCGGCGACTCCACCCACGGCGCGGTGCTACTCAATTGTAATGGAAAACCACCTAAACCGTGTCGAGGCGAGTAGAGTCGAGCCGAGTCGAGCCGAGTAGATACTAATGGAAAAGGGCCATTACTTACATGTTTAACTGGTTCATGATGATTTTTTCTCTATTGACTACTTGCAGTAAGAATAGCCTATAGCTCTTGGCAATGACAGTATTTGCAACAAGTAATAGCTGTAGGCATTATATACTGCTTTTCCTATGCAAATAGAAACTCTGTAGATGGCAAGCACAGAGAGATCTCTGCTGCTCTCTGTTTCCATTTTTAGTTTCCACCAGTAGGGCACACTTGGCCATGCTATAGTGGCCTGCCAGCGACCTGCCTGGTGGCCTGGGAGAGATGCAGCAACATGAACAGGTGCAGGAGACACATATACGAAGTCAGTCAGCTATAAAAATAAATAAATAAATAAATAAAATAAAATAAAAAACTGACACAATATTCTGATTCATTTTTACATAAATCAATCTTTGCAAAGGCTATATGTTTATTACAAAATAAAGGTGCCACATTTGTGATCCAGTACAACAAAACCAGTTTTGTATTTGCTCAACTACTGTGCAAACAAGGATTATCAATGTCCATGGGCAGAGGACCATCTGGTGTTGCCTGTTTGATATTTCCAGTGCAAGACCATGAAAAAGCCAACAATTAACCATAACAGAGCCTAATTTCAATATGACCTGCCGTTTCAAAGTAAATGACAACAAGCTGCTTCCCATGTAAATTTCCTTCCTGGAAATTGTCATTACAGAACTTCCTTCCGTGAAAGAGCTTTATTTTCCTGTGTGGCAGAGTGATTACAAATGTCCACAAAGCTAAATTTAACACTCATGCCTTTTGCCCTTCAGTGAGATTACAAGAACATAAAAATAACAAAGCGTTGTTTTTCCAAGTGTGTCTGTAAACTGAACTGCCGCCTCTCTCTGAACTGTGTCACAGTTTCATCACAGGACACAGAGCTCACCCCAAACATCACAGTCCCTCCCTGTCTAATCAGATCTCATCCAAGGCAGAGAAATGAGCTCTCATTGTGCAGGGGGTCTACACAAACTACTGAAGGCTTGTCATTACTAATGCATGTGTTTGGCGGAGCAGTGGTGTGGGTCAGTGACTTCAGACTGCAGAGGCTGTATACTCTGTGGAGCCATGGGGGAAGTGGAAGACTGAGGTCCTGTCATTATCCAACAAGTCAGCCTTACAGAGCGCCTGGCCTGCGCCCAGTGCACAGCGTCACCATCCAGTCAGATCAATGCAAGGGCAGTCTGCTCTTCAAAACAGAGCAAATATATGGGTGCATTTCTGTCTCGGTCACGCACTCCTCAAATCAGACTGAGAAACTGTGTTTGCCCTACCTTTGCTTTGAAATATCTGTAATGTCAACATTTTAAAGGGGTTTGACTCTATCCCAGTGGTCAGGTGTCTCTGAGGTATGTTTGCAATGTAGGGAACTGGAGCAAATGAGGGTGTGTGGTTACTAAATTGAGCTGCTGCTGTTGTTGCCATGTGTGCTCGTGTGTGTGAGAGTGTGTTCATGTGTGTGTCAGACAGCTGACACAGGGCTCTAGCCAGTCTCAGATGAGTCTAGTCAGCAGAGGAGGACCATGCCTGATTGGTCACCGGTGTAATGACTTAATAAGATAAGATCAGCACACAAAGGGAGGTGCCAGGTGTCCAGGGTGTTTTTTTCCCACCATATCCAACAAATGATGTCACTGCACTTTTATCAGTATGGTAGGGAATTATTTCATTACAGCTGCAGTGACACTATCTTCAAGTCCAGTTTTGATTTTCTTACTTAAACATAATCATATGATATTCTTAGCAGTGTCGATTGGTGTGTGAAAAAGGTTGCCATTCAAAAATATATTTGTTCAGTTATGAGTAACCTGTGATTTAAATGTAGTGCCAAATTCAGCCCTGGTCATGTGAATTTGCTTGGGACCATAACATTGAGCTATTATACTGTAATATTTCAGTGGCAGCCCTTAGCCATGAGAATATATCCTCTGATTATGAGGCCATCTAGTGGTCAATATTAAAACCTATGGTACTAAAGGCTATATGAGAAAATGAAGCAAAGTTAAAGTCTATCTAGTGACTCCATTATTTATATAAGATTTTAGTACTTAAAATGCTGAATTTAACACTGGTGTAGGCCTTCTTGTTAATTTATTACACAGTATATTGTGCTAGACAATTTTAGTGGTTATGGCAAAACTAAGTTTTCACTCTAATCACTTTTTTTTGTACCAGAAATAAAAGCATGTCCTGTTTTCTTTTGCTTCATTAGCCTAACTGATAGTGCTTACATGGTTATTTACAAAATATTTCCCTTATCGCCATCTAATCCAATCAAAATGTGTTTCACTGGGTACCATAAGTGTCCAGTATGCCAGACAATAGCTATAAATAGTCATTTGGTTTCAGTTAAACCTGTAATCTGTGCATTGTACTGTGACATGACCATCACTAAAAATAACTGAGCAGTATTGATATTTTTCTCCTGTGTGACTGAAGATGTGCAGTTCAAATCCATGCAAGTGCTCTGATGTTGCCATAGCTGATGTTGCCATGACGTAAAAAGGCATGGGAGATGACCGCATGTGACACATCACACCATGGGACACATTTAGTTACCGCTCGCTCTTTATTTGAACCTTGATCTGTTCCAGTTAAAAAAAAAAACGGGCACGGCATCCAATGGGGATGGCAATTGCCCCAAAGGCCCGTGGGATTGGTTGACACGCTATTACTACGTTTCCCAGATTGCACCGCCCACATGAGGTGACCAAGAGCTTAGTTTGAGCCTGATTAGTTTTGTAGCTGTTTGGTACAAGATGTTAGTAGAGAGTTGCACACCAGCAAATGCATGGACATAGACATTCTTCTGTAAGTATTCTTTGAAGTTTTCTTTGGTGAATTAAAGTGTGAATGTTTGTCATTTGTTACATGTAACTAAGTAAAAGTCTCCAGTTTGAGGGACTGAATAACATTCATGCTGTCCACTGGGCTTGAAATGCATTGTCTCATTTTTTCATTACCTCACTGCATTTTATTGTTGTATATATCATCTTTGCTAATTGTGTGTTTGAATTTACATCGTCACTTGGCCATGAGGCAATTTTTCTAGATTATCAGATATTCTCTGTTCTCTGTAGAGGTTCATTGTTTACATCAACAGGTTTTTCTCGTGGCTATGGCTACCGCTGCATCCAAAGAGTTGTGTTGCATGCTCGACCTTCTGCATTTATCTACTGGGCCTCCTTCAATCTTTATATTCCTGTTTGTCATTTTATGCACACTTTCTTATAAGTATAACATCAATAAATGGGAACTAGGCATGGGCTGATATCAAATTTTCATAGTAGGATCATAATGGCCAAAAAACACCTTGGTAAACAGTTATCATAATGTGGATCAGGAGTAGACGGATTTTTGCTTACAGAGAAATCACTTTTATGCATAATTTGCCTTGCTAAAAACACATTTTATTGAAAATACAGAATTTAAATAAATGTTCCCATTTGAACCTGCTTATACATTCAAAAAGGTATAGTTGGGTATCATAGTGTCTCCTGAGCAAGTTTGTAAAATCACAGTAGTAAGAGTAATAATTTCTGCTGGTGTCATGAGTGGAATGTGAAACCAATACATTCGACTGCTCTTAATGTTCAACACTTTAATTTTAGATGCCTGTGCAAAATGCTTTTCTCTAACAGGGGAAATCTTCATACTGGTACATGCAAGGTGTAAGTGATGGCCTCTCTGCCCTCTCCAGTCAAAACAAAATCAGGTCAGCTTGTGAACAACACTATAAAAACAGGCTGTTCTTAACTGCTTCAGTATCGGCTTTAGCAGATTAAAGAACCTGAGCAGATGCAGTGGGCAAAAGGCTAGAAGACCTGCTTGTTTTTTTTTAGCGCATGGCCCCGGCTGTCACCTTAGGCACACCTGCTGAGTGTGTATTACTAGACCTGAGCAGACAACTCACTGTCCCCTGCACATGACAGAAAGCTGGTACCGTGCACATGCATGATCAGATTATGCCAGGCCAACTGTATGATGTCATGATTGGTCACTGAGATTTATATACTCAGGAAAAGGTGCAGGGAGCAACGACTAACGCAAGAGTGATCTTGCAGGAATAAATTAATAATGCAGAATGCAACAGGAAAAAAAACAAAGCTGTTCAATTTCTGTTCCCAGGAATAGGCAAATAATGAATCCTGTTAAAGTTTAATCTATTAAGCAAGTTTATGCACCCAACATAGTGCTTTCAAAGGGAAAATTTAAAATGTTTATATTAGAGGTGCAGCTGACACCATTGTACTGGTCCTGATTGGTCCTGGTTTCTGAATTCAGACTTTTGAAAATATATTTTTGATTGATTATGGCCCCAGCATTCATTCTTAGGTATTCAGTAAAGGAGCTAATTTTGGAGTGTAAAGAGGCAGAAGCAGAGATTTGGCAGTGAAATCACGGCCTGGAGTGACCATCTGTAAAAGTGTCCTAAGCCCCTGGGAGACAGACACACACCATCTTTGTCTTGGACCTGGCCATGACCCCTAGTGACTTAACAGATTGACCCTTTTTTGTGTGTGCATGCATGTCTGCGCACAGAAGAGTGTGTGTGTTTGTATTATGTGTGTGTGCCTGTGCATGTGCCATACTAAGATTCACCATCTGTTGCCAGGTACCAGTTCCAGAGAAAATGGTGGCCATTGTGCTCACCTTGTTCACCTCAACTAAACATGTTCAACCTGATGAGCAACTGCTGCACCTGGGTCTCCAAAATACAGGAGCCAATCAGGCAAGAACAAATACATGGTTTAAACAATGACCGTCTGAAAATAGCCATATTAGTCAGATATAGTAGGACCAGTGATGAACATGCATTAAACCCTCATTAGGCAAAAATTACAGTATTTTAAATCACAAAGTGGGCGGCAACAGAATGGAGTGGCCCATCTTCCTGGATTGAGACCCGCTAAATTCAGCCTATTTGCCCAAAATTAAATTCTGATATTGGGTATGGACACTTCTCCGCCCACAGGAAGTGATGAATTGAACCTATCTCCTATAAATGGCAGTGTGTGAGCGCTTTGCACAAACAAAGCTCTTATTCCTCTGGTATAAAGTGACAGTAGACTGGTCCAGTTAGTAAATATGAGTGTGTTGTGTACAGTTTATTGATGTCACATTACATAATTTCTGGCTCTTGAAGTTCTTTTAGTTCTTCAGTTGCCTTTTGATGCCATTTACTGTAGGGCAAACATGAAAGGTGGCTTAAAGTGGTTTAATTCAAATTTTTCATATTGTATTTTATCTTATTTTGTGCTTCTGTGCAGGAAAGTGACAGTCCTAATGGTTGGTCTTGACAAAGCAGGGAAAACATCCTCAATCAGGGGGATGATGAGAGGTAATTCAACAGTGATCACGTAAATATAATTTATTTTCAAATGTGCCTATTGTTTAGAACAAATAATGCATCTGTGTCTCACTGCGTCTGCTCCAGTTGCCCATACTCTGGAATCGGGACCGACGCACGGCTGTGTCCGCAGCGAGCTGAGGGTGGAGAACTACCTGGTCACCCTGCTGGACACCGGAGGGGCACCGGAGTGGCGGGCCACCTGGAAGGAGCACTATGGGGAAGCGCATGGGATAATTTTTGTGGTTGACGCCAGCGACAGGCAGAGGATGAAGGAGGTCAAGGAGCTTCTGACCGACCTGCTGAAGCAATCAAGAGTGGCAGGGAAGCCAATACTAGTGTAAGAATTGTGATTTAATGTCATGTAGAATAAACAGTGCTCTCTGGAGGCTGATGAGACACAATATCAAAGTAACTACTCACTGGGTAACCCTAAATTAAAAATGTTTGAGTCAAATATGCTTGCATTTTTCTACTTTTTCCCTGTTTTGTTGATCATCGTCCATATATATCTTGAGAAGTGTTTTTAATTCAATTATTTTAAATTACAATTAAAATTCAATGTTAATTAATTTTCTCTTCGTTTTTAAAATATTTTTTCTTCAGGTTGGCCAATAAACAAGACAAAATCAATGCTTTGCTGGGAAGTGAGCTGATTGAGATTCTATCTTTGGAGAAGCTGGTTAACCAGAGCCGCTCTCTGTGCCATATTGTAAGTATTTTCCCATAAATTCACTGCTATTAGCTAGACAGACATCTCAAGCAGGTAGTGAGACAGGCTGTGGATAGTTAGACAAGCAAACAGGCAGAGTGAGAGGTACTGAATAATAGAAATGCAAGCAGATAGCTTAGACATCAGACAAACAGGCCCATTTTGAATTGATGAGGTTCCTTCCCTCTCAGGAGCCTTGCTCAGCCTTAATGGACCTGCGACGCTGGTCAGACAGGAAGACTCTACGGGGCCTCCGCTGGTTGCTGCGTGCTGTGTGTCTGGATTACCCTGAGCTCTGTGCCCGCGTGGCCCACGACAGCAAGACACCTCTGGCGCCAGAAGAGAGGGAAAAACCTGGGAAAACAGAGAAAGGACGCAGGAAAACCAAGGAGGAACGGTGAGAGAGAGAGAGAGAGACAGCTCATATTTGTCTTTGATTTGGATATAGCACAGAAAGTAGTTCAAGAGCAGTTTTGGTATGAAGTATGATCCAGTGTGGGCTGCATGCTGGTCTGTGATGTAAAATATTTTCTCTCCTCAGATTACATTCCAGCAAGTCCGAGCTTCGCCAGGTTCATCGACCACAGCAGAGGGAGAAAAAGACCAAGAATGGAGGCAAACTGCAACCCATTCGAAACATCTTGGACAAGGTTAAGAAAATGTTTTTTGTCCTGTGATAAGCCACCTCTGTCACTGAACAACCATGTAATGTTGTTCCAAGACCTCTCGGTGTACAAATTATTTTATGTCATGATGTGTCTGTTTCCATGACTTTTGTTTGTCTTGACTGTTAAGCTCTTTGTAACTCTGCAATAAGAATTTATACTAGACTGTACAAACTCACTTCAAATGTGGCTGTTGTTTTCCTCACAGGAGAACACGCTGAAAAAGAAGCTGAGAGGAAAGAAGAAGAAGCAGGTTAAGATCAAGAATAACGATCAAGAAGAAGAGAATGACCAGGAGGAGGATGGTGAAGGGAATGACGGCGAGCAAGAGCAGTCTGGACAGAAAGAAAAAGCCAGCAGCGCGCTGATCACCCCGAAAAGAGGCAAACTGAAACGCAAGGCAAAGGTGAAAGAAGAGACGTTGGATGTGCCAGAATCACCTGAAAATGAAGAGAAGGCATCCAAAGGTAGTTATGAACTGTATCAACTAACAGCTTAGAATAGAATAGAATAGAATAGAATAGAATAGAATGTCTTTATTGTCACTGTACAATGTACAACGCTTATCTACAACGGGTTCTGAATAAGCTTTTAACTTTTGTTTAAGGGATGGAAATTCAATGTTTCCTTTGTCTTCTGTCTAGCTAAAGGGGATAAAGGCAAAAAGAAGAAAGTGGTGAAAGTTAAAAGGAAGAACAAGATCAATACAGAGGAGGTGCCTGCAGCTTACACCCAACCTGTTGACCTGTCTGCTACCTTTGGTGAGCCTCATCCACTTCTTTCATCCCCGTCTCACATACAATAGCACTTTGGACTCATTTTTTAAAAAGATGACCCTGTCTCCTGATAGATCTGTATCGAAAAGCGATTCTGGCTCTGAAGGAACGTCAGGAGCAGGGACAGTGAGGGATTGAATCCTGGTTGTGTCCTTCGACGTGAATGTGAGGATGTGGTCGACTAGCGAGGGCCGCACAGCAGTAGTATACGCTCACACTGCACGACTTCACACACTCACACACTCACCTCTCAGCCTGTCTTTCCTGTCACGACCCAGAACAAGGGCAAAGAGACAGTTCCTGCTACTATGTCTTTGTAATATCTGACACACTATCACCTCAAACCTGTTCCCTGAACCTCTGGAGTACCACTGGAGATTCCTCTGTGTAGTGAAGGGTGGGTCTGAATATCCAGTCATAGTATGATATGATAGTATTCTACTATATTTTGTTAGATATAAGAAAAGAAAAGAAAAGAAAACAGACACAAAACTGAATGGCAGTAATTTATGTTCTTGGCCAAACTGTTAGAGGAATTTTTGTATACTCAATGTTACTTTAATTGAAGTGTGTTGACTATTTTTTATATTATTTATTATTTGAAAATGTCCGAGATGTCCAAAAATTCCTAGTGTGTGGACACGGGCAATGGGGAGAGTTGTTAAAATGATGAGCAGATCTATGGAATTGTTCAATAAACACTCCTCTGTCACTCCTACATGTCTTTGATTTGTGCTTCATGTTTATATTATAGAAAATACTCATACCACTTATAGTCATGCTCTACTCTGCTTTCACACACACAAAAACAGATACAAGAAAAGACAGACAGACTTTCACAGGCTGCATCAAAACTTGAACTGACACCCGATACAGCTAAGACACAGATCATGAAGATCCACTCCAAATCCAGCAACCCCATCCTCATGCACAACAATGCCCTCGAAGAGGTGGAGACGTTCGCAGACTTGGACAATGTGGTGGACACCACTGGAGGGGCAGAGGCCGACATAAAAAGCCGGATCAATAAGGCAAGGGTGGTTTTAAACATGCTCAGGAAGGTCTGGAGCTCAAAAAACATCTCCACCAACACCAAACTACGCATATTCAACACCAACGTAAAGCAAGTGTTGCTGTATGGATCAGAGGCATGGAGGACAACCGAACAAATGACAAACAGGCTGCAGACATTCATTAACACCTGCCTAAGAAGGATATTTAACATCTGGTGGAGAGACAAAGTAAGCAATGTGGATCTGTGGAGGAGAGCAGCCCAGGATCCCATAGACCTGCAAATTCTGAGACGAAAGTGGAGTTAGATAGGACACACCCTTAGGAAACCTGCCACAAACATCACCCGACAAGCCCTGAAATGGAACCCACAGGGAACAAGAAAAAAAGGGTGACCTAGGAATAGCTGGAGGAGAGATGTCCAGGCAGAAATGATCTGGAGTGGGCTTAACTGGGGGGATCTAGAGAGAACCGCCACCAACCGAGTGAGATCGAGGATGTTCATCAATGGCCTATGCACCCTAGAAGAGCAAAGAGCTTAAGTCAAGTAAGTCAAGTCACTTATAGTCATGACAGATAGCAAAATGATATATGTTGTGCTGCAGGACTTAAAGTTTTTCTGCCTAAAAAAGTTAAATTTCCATGATCATTTTGTTAGTTCTAAGTCCCTCTACTAATCTTGACCATCTTTCACAATTCATTCCCTGCTTATGGAGCAATTCTGCATTTGCCAGACGACAGGACAAATTTCGCCTCTGAGTTTGGGAAGGAGCTATTTGTTCTCACAGATATTGATTGGACTGTCCTGGACTGGTGTAATAAATTCAGCTCTTAAACTGAGCAATAATTGTCTTTTAAAATAATCTCCTCAGTGACAAATCACTCTAATATTTCTGCTGAGACTTTCATTGTGTCTGTGGTTCTCAGTCATGAGTTTATTGTGTAGTTATTGCACTCACTATAACATTCCTGCAATTATTTTTTAATATTCCAACAGGGACTTCCAGTTTTGCATATTTGATCAGTTTCCTTCTCAAATGTATTATAAGATAATAGGACAGTTCTTGATCATCTCAGGATGAAAAAAATCCCCATCAGTCAATAAAAAGGGAGACTCTAGTACATGCAAACTCAGGGTTCGCTCCTTTATTCATCTGAGAAATGATTGTAACCAAAGTCAAATCAGACGAATCAGATGTCCATGAAAACAAGATACCTTCATTTAAATGTGAATGGGTTTAAGCTTAAGTTACAATGATCATAATGAATGGAGCATGATGGGATATTGACTACCTAATGTGTGTAAACTAAAACGCTTTTTGTGTTTCACAAGCAAAGCCAGGTCATGGCATAAACATTCACAACCACTAAGAAAGAGTTTAATATTCTTCCAAAAAAGAAAACTGACATAGGCAAAATTAAAGGTAATAATGGATTTTATGGGTTTTAAGGGTTTATTAACCGAGAGACTTACCTGCGATCCTCTCTCTGACATTTAAAAGTGATCCTGTAACAGTATTTGAGCCATACTGTAATGTTAATAAACCAATAAAACCTATTTCTTTTTGTGTGTATTTACAAATGGTCTCTGCTTTCATTTCACCCTGCTCTTGATTTGAAACTGACTTGGATGAAAACTAAAAAACTGCAAACAAACAAAACATTTTCATCAAAATGTTGTTTTATCTGAGGAAAACTGAAAGGAGCTGCCAAGCAAAAGAAAGAAGAATTAAAGCTGCAAGCAGCGTTGGACGGGCCCTCGCCCCCCCGTGCACGTCGGGGACGGTGCGCGTGTCGAAGCGCAGACAATTCGTCCGTGTGTTCCAGTTTTAAGGGTATTTTTCGGTGCTTTTATTGTGAAAGAGTTTTGGGCTTTTATTTTGAAAGGCCGCGGAAGTCCTAGTGTGTGACCGACAGGACTACTGGCAGCTGCTGCATGATCACACCAAAATGCAGGCACACACACTCACTCACTCATTCACACAAACACACACACACACACATACGCACGTGCACACACACACACACACACACACGTGCACACACACACACACACACACACACACACACACACACACACAAACACACACACAGACACACACACGACGCCAACAAAAACCCACTGGTAGTACATTCGCTGCTGGTGCCCCTCTGGCCACTAGTAGCGCCCCTCCAGCAGATGGCGCCCTTAGCATGTCCTAGTGTGTGACTGACTTGAGTACTGGCAGCTGTGGCATGATCACACCAAAATGCAGGCAGACAGAGAAATCCTCATTCAATCTAATGGAGAAATCCAGAAAACCCATCCCTTTTTGAGGTGTCACAGCTCGGTCACCGTTTAAGTGACAGACTTTATTCAAAGTTTAAACGAGTCACGAGACTTGGATCTATAAATCTCCCATTTACATGATTTTGCTATCTTTTACCGTTTTTGAGTTATGGCAGTTTTAGTTTGAGAGTGTTTTCTGCTCCCTCTGAGCTCTTACAATGAGTGTGTATTGCGCATTCCTGAGGCAGCTAGAGTGAGTCACATGTCCAGGCAGAGTGCAGAGCAGAGCACACCAGAGTCAAAAATGTTTGAAAACTCTTCACAGCTCCCACAAACTTGGTCCAATCCACATCAAAACTACATATTTTTGTAGGAATTTTTGTCCTCTTTCCATCTGCATAGTTTTCAAAGCCGTCAGACTTTTACTTTAGACTGCAGGGGCCTAATTAGTGCCAAGTGTCAGCCTCTGCCAACCAAACTCCATGGGAAAAAATGAGGTTTTGGCTCTGGCCACTCCGACTTTGAGGGCTTATAAAATCCAAACGAATCGAGTAATGACAGAGTTTTTAGCAACTTTTGTTCAGCACTGTGTCCTCTGTCATCTATTAAGTTTTCAAGCCGCTGACATTTACGGCCTAGGAGGAGATAGATTTTGTTCAATGCGGAACTTTGGGCAAGAACGTGAACATTCCAACGCAAATTGCAGACTTCCTGTTGGTTTTAGAGGGGGGGTGTCAGCGCGTGAATTGTAGGGCTTGATGAGACCTACATTTCGGCAGTGGTTTGGTGTTTCTATCACATTCCTGTGGGCCACAGCGGCTGCCTTTGTGTGCCTAGGTGGCGCTACCGAGCCCATTTTTGCACTTAGGGGGTCCGTTTGTCCATTTTATCCAATTTTTCACCAGACCTGGCCTGCGTGCCGAATTTGGTGAGTTTTTGAGCATGTTTAGGGGGTCAAATTAAGGCCTAATGACACGAGATAATAATAATAAGAAATTAAAGCTGCAAGCAGCGTTGGACGGGCCCTCGCCCCCCTGTGCACGTCGGAGATGGCGCGCGTGTCGAAGTGCAGACAAGTCATCCGTTGGGGCCAGTTTTAAGGTTTTTTTGTGCTTTTATTGTGAAAGAGTTGGGGGCTTTTATTTTGAAAAGCTGAAGATGTCATACCATTGACCAGGCTTCATGGATCATGGTACAAACTCTCAAATGTCAAGTACAACATTTTCAAAATGAAAACATTTCAAAGGTGATCTTAAAAGCTTTAAGTTATTTTCATTATCATTTCTTCAAACCTAACTGAGTGAGCTGCAGGGTTAGATCACATTCACACATTTCCAATACAAGTCCTTAAGAATAAATCAGATGTCCCTTTGAAAGATTCAGAAGGTAATTACAGAAAGCTATCAACATCAGGAAGGGTAACATGTCACTGAGGGAATATTACAGTCATAGATTAGAAGTTCTGTTTGTCACCTCTTACTTCTTAATAAAGTCAATGTTGTATAATTTCCTCATGTTTACAAGTCATGTCTTCATCCATGTCATTAATATACTGTGTTTATCAATTAAAATTTATACATACAGCGCTTCACGTGGTTATAAAATATTGTGTAACACAGTAAAGCAGGACTACTATTACTACTTACTACCGAATTACTACCAACGGTTGTTTTTCCACACCATATAGAAACCACCTTCATTTATAACATATCACAGACAACATTTTGTGCTTAACAATATATAATTTATTTTTCAAAACAATTTCATCAACATGTAGATGTATCTATGTCCAGAGAATATGTCAGTTACTGAAAATAAATGTAATCATAAAAAACACCACATGTGCTGTCTGTGTCTCACGATCCCACTTGGTACAAGGCCACATCACCATCACTTGGGGGTACGGAGGCTGGGGACGCTGCACCACAGGAGCATCTTCCACCAGGAAGTTCCCCTCAGAGTAAACAAAGACAAATTCTAAGGCAAATGTTTCTTTGTGTTGTTTTTATTTATTTACTATTTATTTATTTATTTATTTATTTATTTATTTATTTATTTATTTATACATACACATACATACATACATACATACATTTATTTATGTATTTATTTTAATTTAACTGTCCTGTTTTGGCAGCTCAGGCATACAGAATGAGAAGTCTGTGCCTTGTTGTGCCACAACAGATTTGCTCTGAGTTCATGCACACCAGAGGAGCACTTAAATATTGAAAGTGAACCTCTTGTATACAGACAGTACACATGAAGGCGACATGAACTCAAACATGCAGAACTATATACAACTTTGAACAGATATACATTTAATTTTTGAACATAGTCAAACAGCTAACACGTGGCAAACAGAGACTAACACATTCATAATTACTAACACCTGTGACACACGATTACATGAATTACGTCCCTACACATGATTCTCCATAACTACAACTTCCACCTGGAACACATGATTTGCCTAATCTAAAATCTCAACATAATCAATTCCATATAATAAATACATGACACTTCCACATAATTCATAATCTAAAATTGCAATAATAAATACATAGTATAAATACTATTCATAAATACAATAAATAACAATCTAAAATCCCAATAAATATGATATAAATACTATAAATATCTATAAAAATAAATAACACAATCTATACAATTTAAGTGGGACAGGCTCTACACAAAGACAACATTCATAGTGGTAGCTAATGTACACACCATGAACAACACAACACACCACAAGTCAGTTTCCTCTTAAAAAGCTACAGATAAACCTGCACTACACCAACACACAAACAACACTAACATTTGCACCGGGACACTGCAATGTAGCTCCGTTTGACTCATCAAACAAAGAATTTACACCGGTAGTGTGAATTCATTGTTTGCCTCCTTTGCCAAACACAACCTAATCCTCATCAAAATCTACGTCTGACTCGAAGAGGCCCTCTACCTCCTCGAAGTCAACGACTAACCCCTGATCATCGTTAACACTAAAACTACACAAAACACCTTCGTGATCACTAAAATACGTGGGCATCACTGCACATTCGACATTATACTGTGTTGTTTTCACATAAACATGATCAATTAGTGTCCCCTTCTCTGTAGTCTCTTGTGTTACATGCTGACTAAAACCTTTTTCACCCATAAATTTGGAAATTGATGATGTTTTTAAGATGTTGTCATTGAAATCCCCCATTATTACAATTGTGTTACTGATTGGATGTAACCAATCAAGTAACCTCCCCAGATTTTGTTTGAATAAAGAATTTGGATAACATGGTGGACGATATATTACTGCCAACAATATGTTAAATTTGTTGCACAGGCACACCAAACACTCCAGATTCAAATCGGGTACCTGCAGAATGTTACAGTCCAAATTGTCTACACTATACAAACCAACTCCACCATGTTCTAGGTCCTTTAACTCTAACAATTTGGGGTTACTGCTGCTGTAACACAAGCCTCGAGGACGACTGTGGAAAGTGTAACCTTCAATTTGGACACCGTCTAATGAGGACTGTGCAGTGAGCCACGTTTCTGTCACAGCAATACAGTTAAGCTGTAAATGCTGCGTGCAAGACACCAAATCTACCAAGTGGCGACTTAAATTTTGAACGTTCATTAAATACACAGAGAAACTGTGTGCATTTAATGAAGGCTTTGGCTGCTCAATCAAAAATGGAGGCATACTATCCAAGGCCTCCTTTATGGCGTCCTTGCAGTAAATTACCTTCTCTGTAAAATCCCTGATGATCAGTCCAGACAAGGCCCTAACACGACTCAGCGCTACATATGCCTGCCCCGGTGCAAACACCCTCTTCAAAGACACCACCGCCTCATCTACAGTGAGTCCTTGCACTTTGTGAACAGTGCAAGCCCACGCTAACCTCAGAGGAAACTGACGACGCACACCGCCACGTTTAGTGGCTCTTTCCGTCTCGGGATCAATGGCAGTAGACTGCAGGCATTCTACTGCTGCATGTGCACGTTTTTTCCTCCTATCTGAACCAATATTCTCATCATCAAATCTGACATACACGGTGAGAGGAAACGTGGAATCCTCTCCAAAAACTAACTGAGTAACCGTGCCACATGCTCCATTGACCAGGCCGTCCGCAACATCCACATTCTTACATAACATCACTCGCGCGTTCCTCGCTAAACACAGAGTCTCTGGTAAAGACGTGTCCGCCGCAACGCCGTGATGCCCAGGCATCCGTTCCAAATTCCCTGTTGTCCTGTTATTCACGAAGTCTTGCGCTTCAATGGTGACATAATCAGGACAACAGTCAAACAGATAATTTAGGTTGTGCTCACTTACTTGCCTATTCGTCGCAAAGATATGCAAGGCTGAGCTCACCTCGCCGGTCTCGCGCATCTTCAGCATTTCAACATCGCTATCTAACATTGGGGTGGCCCTGGAACGCACTCTTAACCTATTAAGCAGCTCAGCAAAAACACTATCCTTCTGCCTAACTATCTTTTTCAGCTCCACGATGCTGAAATTGCACCACAGGTCCACACCAACAGGACTACTATACAGAGGCTTCCCTTTAACAGGAGGCAACTGATAGAAGTCCCCGACAGCTATCACACTAACATTACCGAACGGGGAAAAGTCGCCTGTCTGCTTCACCTGCCTCAACCTACCATGCACATAAGCCAACACGTTGTGATCTACCATACTGATTTCATCAATAATTAAAATTTGGAGGTGACTCAATTTAGCTCGCAAAGAGTTTAGTTTATCTTCACCCAGAGGGGTGTAAGGTAAACTAGCCTGTTTGCCAATACTCAATGTGTGATGAATTGTTGCTGCATTTAAATTGTATGCAGCTATGCCAGTAGGAGCAGTTAGCAAAACACAGATATCGTCTGGTTGTTCACAAAGTGTTGACAGCAGCCTCCCTGCCTCATACTCAATAGCCCTAATCAAATGACTTTTCCCCGTTCCTGCGCCACCTGTCACAAATACACGCAGAGGCTCTGGGTTTTTACCCATCACCTTCTGCAAACACCACTGTCTCACCTTATAAAAAACAGCCAGCTGTGTCTCATTCAGAGACCTAATGAGCGCCAAACCGTCACTTCTAGACAAAATGGACCTGTTTCTCTCTACCTGTGCTACCTGTCTGCCACCAACAATCAAATCTGGAACATTCTCCATCGCTTCAACTAACTGTTCCTCAGCTATCTCACCTTCCCGCTGCTGCCTCCTCTCCTCTAAACCTTCAAGGCGTTCCGCTTCCTGTTCAGGACACAGCTCACCCCAAACATCTTCATCTACCCCGTTGTTCTGCGCAGCTATCTCCTGAGCTAACTCAAGATGAGGACAATTGACCTCAAACCTGGCCCTATTCTCGCCGACAACATTGCGAACCAAATGCACAGACCCGTCGCTAAACGTCACCTGGCCATCGTTATAGAACTGCTCAAACAGCTCAAAGCCTTCAGGTTTGAGGTCTGAGTCAGTTCTATAAGGAAGAAACAACTGCAGCAGGCTCTGAAAATGTGCCTCTTCCTGTCTATCCAAACTGAAACGCATGTACCGCACCACTGCAAACTGAGTGCGTGTTCTCCTCAGAATAAATCCTAAATCATTGTTCAATTGAATTCTGTCCTTAGACTTTTCATTTTTGGTGAGAACACGATACTCAGATGCAAAGGTGGCCATACACATGTTTGCAAACACATCGCTGTTAGGCCTATTCTTATATCTATCCACTATGCCTGTCATCCACATCTCATCCTCCCCAAGATCACGGGAGGCTGCCTTCTGCCTCAAAACACTAAGGGGCAAACTCATCCTAACTATCCTGCTACCTGTCGGCACAAACACGACCTTCCTGGAACACTCTTTCAGGTGCATGTTCGTTAGCCTATACACCGCCTCCTGCGCACAAACATCTCTGTTGTGTAAATATACACTGCCCAGCTTCCGCAGGGCTTCTTTAGCAGAGAGATTCCCTTGTGTTTTGGCTTCTTTTTGGGCATTAGTCAATAATAGGCCAATTTCTCTCTCTGCTTTCGTAATATACGATAGTATGTATATTACTACTGCGTAGGCGTCGGTGACAAAGCTAATGTCCATGTTAGCGTTCCAGCACTTCAACAACTGCTTACTATACTGATTAACCCAAACCTCGTTCACCCCTCTCCTATACACAACCTTATGCCTCTTCTCTAAACGCCTATAAGCCAGCTCAAAGATCTCCTGATTCATTCCTAAAGCACAAAACAAGTCCTCTACACTAGCAGGAGGCACATCACTTTCTACAGCTCTCTTAACAGCTGTTAGAATAGCCTGCGCAACGTTTTCTGGCATCTTATCCCTATCCTCAAAACACTTACAGACTGGCCTGTTTTCTGAACCAGGTTCGGTCTCCGCTGTCTTTTTCTTATCACACTTGCATTCTAACATTCTACAAATGAATGTCCGCGCAGAAACAGGTTTTGGGAAATTGAAACGACATATTGTTTTGTGTTTTCTACACGACTTTGAATGTCGTTTGGAATGCGTTTGAACAGATGACACCGTGTCCAATAGTGTGTCATCATCTGAGGGTAGCTCACATGTAACGTAACGGTCAATAAATTTTACCACCTCCTCATCTGTGTTTCTATCAATTTGGGGAGCACCCTCGATCCAAAACAAACAGTGTACATGTGGTGAGCCTCTTTGCTGATATTCTACCCTATAAAAGTAATCGATTATTTTGCCGATTGGTTGACAGGGAGACATGAGAACCTCTTTCAGAAAACAATGCCACCTGTAGTCAAACATCCTCGCCGCGGTGACCGGATTACGACGCAGCAACTCGCACCTGTCAGCCCACTCCAAATCCTCTACCGTCTGCGATCTGCCTTCCTGTTTCAGGATGCTGGTCAGGAGATTCTGCCAGCGCATATCCGCAGACGAAAACGAACAAAACCACGTCGGAATACCCAACTGACGCACGCAAGCCATCACATCCTTCTGAACAGACTGCCAGAAGGCCGGAGTTCCTCTAATGGGTTTAAGAAACCTAAACCCGTCATCACATGCCAACAACTGCTTCAAGGCGTCCGCATCCGTTAACATGTCCTCAGTAATGCGTTGAGGCCTCTGACCTCCTTTGCCCTTACGCAAAGCGACGGAAACACTGGACACAACCCTGTCCAACTCTGACATGTACTGCGCAAAAAATATGTACTCGACGTTCCGCGCAAAACGACCGTCGGCATGCATAATCCGGTTATTAAGATAACGCGACAACGTCAAGTGATGAGACCGTCCATCATGGAAGGTCTTATCACCCGCAGGGAACAACACAGGGAAACACTTTGCCTCATTCGTGTGGTCAGAAAGCATTCTTACCGGACTATTCCCTTCTGCAGGCGCAATGTTCAAAATATCCTTAAAATACTGATCTAAAGCTTCCTGACCAATATCAACAGGCATAAGACAAGTGTCCTGAAACATGCAGTGCTGTTGTCTGTCATGTAACAGTTCATCCTGTGTTATGTCTGCTGATTCCTGTACATCACCAGTTTCACCCTGACCTCTGTCCTGACCTGACCTAACCTCAGCCTCACCCTCACTGCCTGACTCGGCCTCTTCCTTCTCCCTATCTTCCTGCCTAACAAACTCATTTACCCAGTCCTCATTAAACTCTATATCCCTATAATGAACATTTGTCCTCTTTAAGTACTCTAGCGCCTGTCTTACACGCAACGTATCCACAAATTGGTACTCGTAATAGCCTTTATACGTGAGTTTCCGCTTCAGCTTAACCTGAAGCAGAGACCCTTCCATATTCGAACGCGGCAACACATTCGTTGTCTGAACAATGTCGGCTGGAACACATGTCACCGGTCCATGTACTCCATTCTGCCCACCTTTAGGCAGTGCCAACATTTTCATAAACGGAATATGCAAAGCTATCAAATGCTGCTCTAAACTATTCAGACATCCCAGTTCAGACGGAATGGGATCAAGCTCCAAGTTATTAACCCAGCATTCAGCCGGCATCTCACCTGCACTAAGCTTACCATGACACGTGAAACAAATCCACAGCTGACCACGCGATGACACCAAGGAACATGGCACAACACACTCCTCATTACAGATATGCAAATAATGCTTACCTATACACTTATCTGCAATAGCAGCTGTTGCTGAACTTTGCCTATAAGCTTCCCTTGCACAACTCACTACTTGATATCTAAAAAACAATCTGTGACAAACACAGCACACAAAATCTGGTCCATCTCTGACCTTTTCTAAAAACTGCTCCATAACAAAACTAAAATCTTTACACTTCTCTACCTTCTGCTTTCTTCCTAACCTCACACTGGAAATCACTCTCTGCTTGTACTCTACACTACCACGATATTTGCTCTTAATCCTTTCTCTACGTTTCTCCCTGTGTTCAATACTGTCCCTATATTTGACAAAGCTCCTGTCCTTAACTCTCTCCCTAACTCTCTCCCTGTGCTCAATGTTATCCCTATATTTGACAAAACCCCTGCCCTTAACTCTCTCCCTGTGCTCAATGCTACCCCTATATTTGACAAAACTCCTGGCTTTAACTCTCTCCCTATGCTCAATGCTGTCCCTATATTTGACCAAACTTGTGGCTTTCACTCTCTCCCTATGTTCAATGCTTTCTCTGTATTTACTAATACTCATCTGTTTAACCCTCTCTCTGTGGGGCAAATTCTTACTATAATTCCCTACACTCCACAACTTTGCCTTCTCCCTGAACACCACATTTTCTTTATATATCTTCCTAATCCTAAACTGCCGTTTCTCCCTAAGTGACATATCCAACTTTTCCTGCGCCCCTTTTTTCCGCCTCAGATACTTTGACTTAAAAGACTCCCTACCTGAAACTACCTCACTAGCAGCCTCCACAACCTTGTCACTATTCTCTACACCAACAAAACCTTCTACACTACTACACCCAACCGCTGTGTTATCACTATCAACCACAACATCCATCCTTCTTGACCTTATGCTATAACCTGACACTTCCCTAACCTTACAGTAACTGTAACAACTCTGCAGTCCAGGCTTACACACACAAATCACATTCTCAAAATGCTGTCCCCTGATATTCTCTATGTAAATACACTGTGCCGACAAAAGTTTACTGTTACAGCTATACTTAAACCAGCGTCCATCATAGAAAGTATACACACTAACACCTAAACAATCCGCTGTCGCCTGGATCTCCACCTCTGTGGCCCAACTGCCGACACGTCTCATCCTGGACTGCTGAATGTACTCTAACACAGAGGAGTACTCACTTCTCAAAAGACTCTGATACCTATCTGCATTCTTTTCTAACTCTTTACACACAGCTAGCCTGATCCTGCGATGGTGCTTCTGTGAACCACTCACAGCCTGAGAGATGGCTCTGAAGAAGCAGTTACCATCAGCCACAATCCTCTCTTTGCTACATGGAACACCTAACAACCCCACCTCTGTGGATGCTGCACTACCAACCTTCACACAGTCAACGTTAAACTTACTACACAAAGCACAGCAAACATCTACGCCGAGGGGACGGAAGACCAGCTCTTCCTTTCTCACCTCACTAATGAACTCTACGTCAAAATTGACCTCGCTAGCATCGAAGCTCTTGAATTTCTTCGACATACAAGTGTCGGAAGAAATGACACGCTTTCTGCCATCAGTCACTGTTGGTTCTGCCGCTGAACCGCTGCTCACCTCGCTGGAGAAAGTCAACACAGAAATGCCAGACAGTGCCGGACTTGCGGCTACGCCGAGACCACACTCGGACGCAGAACTGCCTGCAGAAACCACACTTTTTCTCCCAGCCTCAGTGAGCACACTAGACTCTGGTGCTGGAGCAGCACTCATCTCAGTGATGAGACTCTCCACAGACACACCAGACCGCGCTGGACTTGGACCTGTGCTGACCGTAACACCACACAGCTCAAAGAGCTTCTCCCTCGAACGGAGACTGTCAGCCAAACGACAGATGTAGTGGTGCAGGTCATCAAGACACGTGAAATGCAGAACCACGCTTGTACCGTTAGACTGTAACATGCCAGTCTGACTGCGTGAGTGACTGTCGACCACAGCGAACCGTCCATCCTCACGCACGATGGCAGTGGTGTTTCCACACATTGTCAAAAGACATGTGGTGTATTGACTGAAGATCCTCTCCAGTCCATTCCACAAGCTGGTGAACACACCGAAATCGATGTATTCACCTTCGGTCACGCCTATTTCGCCTAACACTGTGTCACCAAAACTGAACCTAAATACCTGTCCGTCTAATTCCAACTGCTGTGGCAAATCTGGCACAGACAGCAGATTAGACACATGGCTGAAGATGCTGAGGTCACGCAAACTGGTGTACAACTCATCACCTTCAACCAACGCGCGATCCAGATCCACCCTGTCCCACAAGAACGTGCTGCTCACCGTGTGTTTGGCTAAGCTGACCAAAGCTATAGCCATACACTGCACTCCACCATACACAAATCGCGCATCGCCCTGATGAAACGATCCGCACACAACTTTTGCTAGCCTAATCCTGCTGCTATCTCTGCTAGCCTCTGTTGCCACAGCATTAGCGTTAGACTCTAACTGAACATCACGAACACAAACAGAAGGAACAAAAACAGCCTTAGCTTTGTCGATCTTCTGTTGCTCCTCTAAGACAGCAGGGCCCGCTGTGGTGACCTCCTCCTGACCGACGACCACCCCCGGCACCGCGCTGGCAGACTCCTGGGCTGTCGCCTCCACCTGACACAAAAATCAATAACAAGGTTTTATTAAATAAGAAAACCGGAGAACCATTTCCCTGCTACCTCACATAATGATAACTCACATATTATATTTAAACAAAGACAAACCTGCTGCACCGCTGGTCTGGGCCTGGAGGCGGACACGGTCACACGGGCAGGTGAAGGTCTTGCCAGCACCTAAAAAAGGGGGATGACAAAAGCTTCATTTAAATAATGCACTCATTCATTCGGATCCTGCATGTGTTATCAAAATTCTTCTGTGGCACCTCCAGGACGGCGGGGAACGCTGCAGCGACCTCCTCCCGACCGACGACCACCCCTGGCACCACGCTGGCCGACTCCTGGACTGTCGCCTCCACCTGACACACACATACACACACACACACACACAAAAAAAAAATCAAAAACATGGTTTTACTAAAGAAAACAGGAGAACCATTTCCCTGCTATCTGTCATAATGATAACTCACATAATATATATATATACAAAGACAAACCTGCTGCACCGCTGGTCTGGGCCCGGAGGCGGACACGGTCACACGGGCAGGTGAAGGTGTTGCCAGCACCTAAAATTGGAAGGGGGTGACAAGACTCATTTCAATAATACAATCATTCATTTGGTTTCTGCACGTGGTATCAAAATATATGAAAAACAATCCACATAGCTCACATACTAAACATATACCAACCTGCCGCTTTCCTCCTCTGCGCCTTGTGGCAACACCTCTTGGCGAACGCCTCACACGGGAAGTCTAAAAGAAGGAGAGTAAACCTTGTTAAATGCCGTCTTCAATTCAATTTTATCCAGGACGGACAGACATGCAATGTATGTTGTAAGCACAGAAAACAAAAACAACAAAAGATCTATATGTATAACATGAAAGAAAAAAATGTAAAAACAGTTGGCAGATGAGGAATCAGGATGCCGAGGGGAGCCAGATGTAGTGGAGCAGCCTGGGACCTGAGCCACACAACCACCAGCACCAGGATGACCTGGCTCAATATAAGACAGAGCATGCACTCGGAAAAACTCACATCAACAATTCACACACACTCACACAGGGAACCATTAGTTATCTGAAGAACAAGACTGATCATTAATTAGCTCAGAGAAAGCAATAATCTCATCGGCAGGTGAGGGTTGCTTCATTGATATAATTTTCAGGCAGTTTACCTGGCCAGCTGGTGGAATGGCAGTGTCGTCATCGTCGTCTGAAGAAGGAGAAACCGTCTCCATGGCATCCAACATGTCGCCGCTGAACCAAACGGGGTTGGACGGGATGACAGACTCTTGCACCGGAGATGCTCGAGCCTTAAAAAAAACAACACACAAAACAAAAAATTTAATCACTTTTTTTTTTTTTTAATAAAAAAAGTAATACAGAAAAACAGAAAAGATGCATAAATGTAGAGCCAGAAAATGACTCAGAGAAACACATTACCTTGCCCTCCTGTCCGACTACGGTCCACTCCAGTGGGTCGCGGTGACGAGGCGTGGGGCTGTGTCCCGTCACGACCAGCACGGGGGAGACCCTGGCACGAGGCGAAGTCCGGGGGGGCACCGAAGGCGGAGGAGGAGGAGGAGGAGCCAGCTGGCGGACCGCGGCGTCCCACAGGACCTGGACCAGGATCGGTGTTCCATCGCTGTCGCTGAGGTGCACCTGGAAAACAGTCAAACGCAGAACACATTGCAGTCAACTTGTGTATCGAAAATGGAAACCTTCAAGTCCTCCATGTGTGATGTCACGACAACAAAGTATGCTGTACTTACACCGTCACGGCTCCACAGCTCCAACCGATCCAGAGGGAGGTGCTCTGCCACAGACACGTACGGGAGACCTGCCGCAAAAGTGAGAAAGATCATACATTCCTGTAATAATTAAACTCATGTAAAACACATGAGGTTAATTTCACGATACATCGGTTATAATCGTGCAGATGACCAAAACTAAGACGTACCCATGCGTGCTGCAACACGGCGGAACTCCTGGCGAAACAGCTCCTGCAGGCCAGGCTCGATGTTCAGGCGTGGAGGGAAATCCAGCACAAACACCTACACACACAAAAAACATTTACAATCACATTTATGTTTCTAAAAAAAGCACGAGAAAACACAAGCTTACACAGCTTCTAGCTGTGACCGCACGAGACAAAATAAATACTGCCAACTGCAAATTAAACACACCTTCGCCCAGCGGCTGCAGACTGTAGCCAGGAGAGCACCGAAGTCCAGCGACGCCTCTCCGATGTTCCTGCTGGCTGTCAGGTTGTTGCTGGGGGCCATCACGCAGACAACGTCTGGGGTCCAAGGGAGAGTGGCGTGGGACACCTCCGTCCTCAGCTCTGCTGCCTGTGCACCTGGAACAGACAGAAAAGCAAAAGAGAGAGGTACCTCTGGCATGGCGACGAATCCATCCACCATGGGCCGCAGGTGGGAGGCTCCCACGACGAACACCATCTGCAATGACAGAGATACTGCTTTAGAACACAGACACCAACCAACCACAACCAGCACTGTCTTTCTGAAAAGGAAAAAGAAAAACTAATACCTTCTGGTCCGGCTTCTGGGCTGGAGTGACCAACTTGAAGCTCCGCTGGGTCAGCTCCGAAGTTGGCCATCTCCGCACGCGATGGCGGTAACCGGTACCGCGCCCTGTGTGGTTGACAACAAAGTTAAGGATGATGACACAAAATTCATACATCTTTACATTACATTTAAACTGCGTCAGTTAAACATAAAAAAAAAAATAAACAAACTGTTTGACACTTACGAGCAACGAACTCGGGGACAGGCGGCTGGGGGGTCCATGGCTGCGGCTGCGCCATCCTCCGCTTCTGGGCCTGGGCACGACGGTGGGACTTGGCACGGGGCATCTAAGAATGAAAAACAAACAAAATTAATATTTTTTCAAAGTTCACAATGAAACTTTAAAAATCAAAGTGAATCTGTACCAATCATACTCACAAACAATGCTTTACCAGACAACGTCAGCCTTCAAATACACAAATGTTTCAACTTACCTTGGCAGTGGGAAATCAACAAATTGTGTATGTGTGTGTGTGTGTGTGTGTGTGTGTGTTTGTGTGTCTGTGTGCTTGTGTGGAGAAGGAGTATGTGTGTGGATTAACAATTAGTTAAGTGTGTTTTTTAAATGGAATCAATGTGTGTGTAAACTTGTTCTGGATTAGAGGATCACAGATGTAGTGCAGGTAAGTAGCAGGTCCAAGGCAGGTGGCTCGCAGGTCAATTGCAGGTAGAAAAACACCAGATCTCACAGCCAACAGAGATGAATCTGTAAATTAAATGATACATATTGTTTGATGTAAACATTACTTGCCTAATAGGAAAAAAAACCTATTTAACTGAACAGAACTTTACTGAAAACATCATGAATACACATAGCTCTAGCTACTTTATAGGTTTTAATTTTAAATAAGGTCTTTTTCTCTACAACATGGTTAAGACACAAACTAGCATCCATATTATTGTGTTCAAGTAATAGAAAGAATATGCCCAACAGCACTTCTTTCAGCTCAACTGTGCTGCTCAAAACAGAGACACATCTTAACAAAGAACACCTTTTCTCTCAAAATCATGGTTAACCAGCAAACTGACATCCTTATTACATTACTTGACTCTTCATTAAACAGAAAATGGCTGACACAACATCTCACAGCTTAGCCATACCAGTGGACACAGAGACACCCAACTAAATACGTCACAAACTAAGGTTCCTGCACACAGCAAATGACACACACAGGAAAAAAAATATTACAATTAATTATCAATATTAAATCAAATAATTTCCCTTTTCACACAAGGAAAATCTTCTCTTACAATCATAAAACCAATCACTAGTACAGCATTTGCATACGACACAGCAACACCTGCTCTTTGAATACATACAGAAGCCACACACATTCAAACTACATACATCATAAGCTTAGTTCCATGCAAATAAAACCTGATATCAAACAACAAAAAAACACACATGCCAGTTTTCATCATCAAGTCCAATAATTTTACTTTTTCACACAGCAAGAGAAAGTTTTCATCTCAAAATCTGGTTGAACCACACATTAGCAAAGCTATAACTATAGCTAGCTAGCGCTAGCTTAGCGCGCTAATCTAATTAACCAAATACCATCAATAAACTTTAAAATTCATCTCACGCCGACGGTAATGCTTCATAATAAATGTTTCAAGTCAACCACATGTATCTTAAGAGTTGAGGTTATCAAATACAGGTTAGCTTTGCATGTAAAGCTAGGCTGCCCCTCCATCCAAAACCAGCAAACAAACACCATAACAACAGGCCTCGGGCCTACCGGAGGAACGGCTAGCTTAGCCCGCTAGCTAGCGCTAGCTTAGCGCGCTAATTTAATTAACCAAATACCATCAATAAACTTTAAAATTCATCTCACGTCGACGGTAATGCTTCATAATAAATGTTTCAAGTCAACCACATGTATCTTAAGAGTTGAGGTTATCAAATACAGGTTAGCTTTGCGTGTAAAGCTAGGCTGCCCCTCCATCCAAAACCAGCAAACAGCATAAAGACGATACAACAGGCCTCGGGCCTACCGGAGGAACGGCTAGCTAGCGCTAGCTTAGCGCGCTAATCTAATCGACCAAATGCCATAAATAAACTTTAAACTTCATCTCACACCGACGGTAATGCTTCATAATAAATGTTTCAAGTCAACCACTTGTATCTGAGGAGTTGAGATTATCAAACACAGGTTAGCTTTGTATGTGAAGCTCGGCTGCCCCTCCATCAAAACTCACCATAAGCCAGCAAACAGCACAATGCAAAGTACATAATCACTCTCTGAAATATAACATTTTAATTTCGTGTTTTACCTGTGTTATCATCAACCATATCCTCATATTAGCACAGAGTAAACACAATAGGCTAACATTAAGCTAACAGAGATGAAAACAGGTCTTACCTCGAGAGTCTGTGAGAAGAAGTGGGTGGGGCGGACACAGACGCAGGAGCCTTTTAAACGCTGTGGAAAAAAAACGTGCGTGTGCGCGCGCGCGGTGCGCGTGCATGCACATGTGTGGTGCGCGCGTGCACGTGAGCGCGCGCGCGCGTGTGTGTGTGTGTGTGTGTGTGTGTGTGTGACATGAGTACTAGCAGCTGTCCTCATTCAATCCAGTAGAGAAATCCACAAAACCCACCCCTGTTTGAGGTGACACAGCTCGGTCACCGTTTCAGTTACAGACTTGATTCAAAGCTTAAACGAGTCACGAGACTCGGATCTATAAATCTCCCATTTACATGATTTTGCTATCTTTTACCGTTTTGGAGTTACGGCAGTTTTAGTTTGAGAGTGTTTTCTGCTCCCTCTGAGCTCTTACAATGGGTGTGTATTGCGCATTCCTGAGGCAGCTAGAGTGAGTCACATGTCCAGGCAGAGTGCAGAGCAGAGCACACCAGAGTCAAAAATGTTTGAAAACTCTTCACAGCTCCCACAAACTTGGTCCAATCCACATCAAAACTACATATTTTTGTAGGAATTTTTGTCCTCTTTCCATCTGCATAGTTTTCAAAGCCGTCAGACTTTTACTTTAGACTGCAGGGGCCTAATTAGTGCCAAGTGTCAGCCTCTGCACACCAAACTCCATGGGAAAAAATGAGGTTTTGGCTCTGGCCACTCCGACTTTGAGGGCTTATAAAATCCAAACGAATCGAGTAATGACGGAGTTTTTAGCAACTTTTGTTCAGCACTGTGTCCTCTGTCATCTATTAAGTTTTCAAGCCACTGACATTTACGCCCTGGGAGGAGATAGATTTTGTTCAACGCGGAACTTTGGGCGAGAACGTGAACATTCCAACGCAAATTGCAGACTTCCTGTTGGTTTTAGAGGGGGGGTGTCAGCGCGTGAATTGTAGGGCTTGATGAGACCTACATTTCGGCGTTGGTTTGGTGTTTCTATCACATTCCTGTGGGCCGCAGCGGCTGCCTTTCTGTGCCTAGGTGGCGCTACCGAGCCCATTTTTGCACTTAGGGGGTCTGTTTGTCCATTTTATCAAATTTTTCGCCAGACCTGGCCTGCGTGCCGAATTTGGTGAGTTTTGGAGCATGTTTAGGGGGTCAAATTAAGCGTTATTTGGGCGTAATAATAATAAGAAGAAGAAGGAAAAAACGAAGCAATAACAATAGGGCTTCGCACTGTTCCAGTGCTCGGGCCCTAATTAAAGCTGCAAGCAGCGTTGGGGGGCCCTCGCACCGGTGCCGGTGTGCCACGATGTTTGTGTCATTGAAGCGCAGACAATTCATCCATTTTTCCCATTTGTAAGGGTATTTTTCTGTGCTTTCAGTTGGAAAGAGTTTTGGGCTTTTATTTTGAAAAGCCTAGGATGTCCTAGTGTGTGAGTGACATGAGTACTGCGCTAATACATGAGTACTGGCAGCTGTGTCATGATCACACCAAAATGCAGGCAGACAGAGAAATCCACATTCAATCCAATGGAGTAATCGATAAAAACCCACACCCGTTTGAGGTAATGCTGCTCGGACATCCTTTGAGTTACAGACGCCATTCGAAGTTTAAACGAGACACAAGACTCGGCTCTATAATTCTTGTATTTACACGATTTTGCTATCTTTTACCGTTTTTGAATTATGGCAGTTTTAGTTTGACTGTTTTCTCTGCTCCCGCTGACGGTTTATAATGGGTGTGTATTGCGGAACTGTCCGTTGCCTAGAGTGAGTCACATGAGCGGGCAGAGTGCAGAGGAGAGGACACCAGGGTCCAAAATGTTGGAAAAGTCTTCACAGCGGCCACAAACTTGTTCCAATTTAAAAATTAATTTCATATTTTTGTAGGAATTTTCGTCCTCTTTCGTGTGGCATAATTTTCAAAGCCGTGCGACGTTTACTGTAGACGCCAGGGGCCTCATTAGCGCCAAGTGTGCGCCTCTTCACGCCAAACTCCATGGAAAAAATGGCGTTTTTGTTGCAGCAACGCCGACTTTGAGGGCTTTTAATTTAAAAACTAAGGCCGGAATGACGAAATCCCGAACAACTTTTGTTCAGCACTGTATCCTCTGTCGTGTATTAGCTTTTTGAGCCGCCACGATTTACGGCCTCGGAGGAGATAATTTTTGAACGACACGAAATTTCGGGCGTGACTCTTACTTTGAAGGGCAAATTGCGGACTTCCTGTTGGTTTTAGGTGGGGGGGGCAAGTGCGTGAAATCTCGGCCTTGATGAGACCTACGTTTCGGCGCTGGTTTGGTCTTTCTATCACTTTCCTGTGGGCCGCAGCGCCCAATTTAGTGTGCCTAGGTGGCGCTAGCGAGCCCATTTTTGCACTTTGGGGGTGCGTTTTTCCATTTTATTGAATTTTTCACCAGACCGGACGTGCGTGCCGAATTTGGTGAGTTTTTGAACATGTTTAGGGGGTCAAATTAAGCGTCAAAGACACGTAATTCCAGCAAAAACAAAACCAACACCAGCAGATGGCGCCCTTAGCATGTCCTAGTTTGTGACTGACTTGAGTACTGGCAGCTGCTGCATGATCACACCAAAATGCAGGCAGACAGAGAAATCCTCATTCAATCCAGTGGAGAAATCCAGAAAACCCACCCCTGTTTGAGGTGTCACAGCTCGGTCACCGTTTGAGTTACAGACTTGTTTCAAAGTTTAAACGAGTCACGAGACTCAGATCTATAAATCTCCCATTTACATGATTTTGCTATCTTTTACCGTTTTTGAGTTATGGCAGTTTTAGTTTGAGAGTGTTTTCTGCTCCCTCTGAGCTCTTACAATGGGTGTGTATTGCGCATTCCTGAGGCAGCTAGAGTGAGTCACATGTCCAGGCAGAGTGCAGAGCAGAGCACACCAGAGTCAAAAATGTTTGAAAACTCTTCACAGCTCCCACAAACTTGGTCCAATCCACATCAAAACTACATATTTTTGTAGGAATTTTTGTCCTCTTTCCATCTGCATAGTTTTCAAAGCCGTCAGACTTTTACTTTAGACTCCAGGGGCTTAATTAGTGCCAAAAGTCAGTCTCTTCCCACCAAAGTCCATGGAAAAAACCGAAGTGTTGGTTTTGGCCACTCCGACTTTGAGGGCTTATAAAATCCAAACGAATCGAGTAATGACGGAGTTTTTAGCAACTTTTGTTCAGCACTGTGTCCTCTGTCATCTGTTAAATTTTCAAGCCGCTGACACTTACGGCCTGGGAGGAGATAGATTTTGTTCAAAGCGGAATTTTGGGCGAGAACGTGATGTTCAAACGCAAATTGCGGACTTCCTGTTGGTTTTAGGTCGGGGGTGTCAGCGCGTGAATTGTAGGGCTTGATGAGACCTACATTTCGGCCGTGGTTTGGTCTTTCTAGCGCATTCCTGTGGGCCACAGCGGCTGTCTTTGTGTGCCTAGGTGGCGCTACGGAGTCCATTTCTGCACTTAGGGGGTCCGTTTGTCCATTTTATCAAATTTTTCGCCAGACCTGGCCTGCATGCCGAATTTGGTGAGTTTTGGAGCATGTTTAGGGGGTCAAATTAAGGCCGAATGACACGTAAGAATAATAATAATTAAAGCTGCAAGCAGCGTTGGTCGGCCCTCGCACCGGTGCCGGTCCGCCACGATGTTTGTGTCATTGAAGTGCAGACAATTTATCCATTTTTCCCATTTGTAAGGGTATTTTTCGGTGCTTTCAGTTGGAAAGAGTTTTGGGCTTTTATTTTGAAAGGCCTAGGATGTCCTAGTGTGTGAGTGACATGAGTACTGCGCTAATACATGAGTACTGGCAGCTGTCTCATGATCAGACCAAAATGCAGGCAGACAGAGAAATCCACATTCAATCCAATGGAGAAATCGATCAAACCCACCCATGTTTGAGGTAACGCCGCTCGGACATCGTGTGAGTTACAGACTTTATTCAAAGTTTAAACGAGGCACAAGACTCGGCTCTATAAATCTTGTATTTACACGATTTTGCTATCTTGTACCGTTTTTGAATTATGGCAGTTTAAGTTTGACTGTTTTCTCTGCTCCCGCTGACGGTTTATAATGGGTGTGTATTGCGGAACTGTCCGTTGCCTAGAGTGAGTCACATGACCGGGCAGAGTGCAGAGGAGAGGACACCAGGGTCCAAAATGGTCGAAAAGTCTTGACAGCGGCCACAAACTTGTTCCAATTTAAAAATTAATTTCATATTTTTGTAGGAATTTTCGTCCTCTTTCGTGTGGCATAATTTTCGAAGCCGTGCGACGTTTACTTTAGACGCCACGGGCCTCATTAGCGCCAAGTGTGCGCCTCTTCACGCCAAACTCCATGGAAAAAACGACGCCCTCCAAGTCGGCGTTGCCGACTTCGAGGGCTTATAATTTAAAAACTAAGCGAGTAATGCCGACATCTTTAGCAACTTTTGTTCAGCACTGTATCCTCTTTCATCTATTAGCTTTTTGAGCCGCCACGATTTACGGCCTCGGAGGAGATAAATTTTGTTCAACGCGCAATTTCGGGGCCCGACTTTTACTTTGAAAGGCAAATTGCGGACTTCCTGTTGATTTTAGGTCGGGGGGGCGAGCGCGTGAAATCTCGGCCTTGATGAGACCTACGTTTCGGCGCTGGTTTGGTCTTTCTATCACGTTCCTGTGGGCCGCAGCGGCCGCCTTCGTGTGCCTTTTTGTGTCTAGGTGGCGCTAGTGAGCCCATTTTTGCACTTTGGGGGTCCGAGTTGCCATTTTATCGAATTTTTAGCCAGACCTGGGGTGCGTGCCAAATTTGGTGAGTTTTTGAGCACGTTTAGGGGGTCAAATTAAGGCCGAACGACACGATATAATAATAATAATAATAATAAGAAAAAGAAACGGTACAAAAACAATAGGCCCTCTCTCCGATGGAGGGCGAGGGCCTAAAAAACGAAGCAATTACAATAGGGCTTCGCGCTGTTCCAGCGCTCGGGCCCTAAATATATTGCTAGTTGCTTATAGGTTACTGGTACCACTTAATAGTAAGACTACCCTCAGAAATCAGAAATACTCAGTAAATACCCTTATAGTGAGCCTGCACCAATGTTAGGACAACTGTGTCATAGTTTGTTTATAATTATTTGTTAATGATTAATACAATGTTTACAAACCACATCATAACCTAATTATAAACCATTCATAGACCATTTATGAGGCTAGTATTACTATAAAGTGGTACCAATACTGGTTTATTATCAGTCACAAATACTTTAGTGATCCCTGAGGGGAAATTGAGTCAGCTGCATTTGCTCAAATTCTCAAGAGAAGAATATGTCATGAACATAAGGGAAATTATAAGAAATGGAAAAAGAAATAAGGAATATATGTGCATTAGAAATGTGTATATAAAAAAAAAGTATATGTAGAGATAGATGCAATAGCTGCTGTCATGGTGGCACGGTGATGAGAGGAGGGAGGAGGAGAGACTTCACCTCTCATGCATGGGACCCACAAATCCTCGCTGCGCCCCTACAGGGACCCATAGATCGCCATTTTTGTAGCTCATCCAGAAGCCCATCCCCCTTATGCATCTTCACCGGGAAAGCGGCGGAGGCGAGTTTCATTCAATTCACTGAGAAGCGACTGCCTGCACGGCGGCGGGACTCACGCACGAAGATGGCCTCGCCAAGGACAATAACTATTGTAGCGCTCTCATTCGCTCTCGGTTTATTTTTCGTATTTATGGGAACCATTAAGCTCACTCCGAGGCTAAGCAAAGATGCATATAGTGAAATGGTGAGTAAACCGTGGCGACTAACCTGCAGCTCTGCATCAGACCGGAGGGAAAGGGCCATTGTTCAGTGTTTGCTGCGGATGGGAAAGGCTCTCAAGCTCGAATAATGTGCTGGGATGCTGACCTAAATATGGGCTAGATGCTGAAAACGATTGCATCGTATTGTGCTGCCGGTGATACTCATCGCATCAGGTATCGCACAGGATTCCCCCGAGCAGCCGCAAAGACCTGCTGCATTACCTGCACCCTTTCCTTATAATAACACAGTTAGCACACAGGCTACATGTTTTAATATAACACCTCAATAAATGTCGCTATTGGCAGTGCGCTGGGCCTGCACTGTGCGCTTTCCGGGATTCAGCTGCAGACATAATTTAAGTCAAGAGCCAACAAACACTGAAATGGGAATGACTGAGAGAATGCATGCAAGCATCTCCCTTCACCAATAAATGTGCTATTCCCCGGTTAGATATCTTTATCACGCGACAATGCTGCACAAAACACGCCTAACAATCATCAGGTTTGTAAAGATCCGTGTTTGCGGTGCGTGTGTTGTAGTACTCTCGCTTAATGCATGTGAGGAGTCATTTAATGGCCAAAGAGCAATGGCGGTGCGTTCGAGCAAATTCTGTGGGATGCTCCTTCCGGTGCTGATGTTGAACTGCTCTGTGGGAGAGAGAACAGCTGGCACACATGTAGACATTATGTGAACTCAGTGTGAGCATGCACTGAGGAAATTTTCTTACTTTCATTGACCTTGACCCCCATTTGATAATCTTTAATTTATAATCCAGATATAATTGGGTTTTCCTCAGCTTGGGCACCACTGTAGTCCCACTGTTAAAGCGCCCAACACATCTTGAGGTTCATAGTGAGGAAATTAAAGCATTAAAATGACAAACAAAAATAATAATAATGATGTTAACCTGTATCATGTTCTTAATTTGTCTCACTAAAAGACTGCCAGTACTTTTAAATTGCCTGATGGGATTAAATGAAACGTTTTCTGTCTTTTTTTTCTTTTTTCAGAAAAGAGCATACAAGAGCTATGCCAAGGCATTGCCGGGCCTGAAGAAGATCGGCATCAGCTCAGTCCTGCTGCGTAAGATCATCGGCTCCCTGGAGGTGGGCTGTGGGGTGGTGCTCACCCTGGTGCCCGGCAGGCCGAAGGACGTGGCCAACTTCTTGCTGCTACTGGTCATGCTGGCCGTCCTCTTCTTCCACCAGCTAGTAGGAGACCCTCTGAAACGATACGCCCACGCTCTGGTCTTTGGTATTCTGCTCACCTGCCGGCTGCTCATCGCCCGGCAGAGCGATGACCGGCCGGAGAGGGAGGAAAGCAGGGAGGAACAGTACATCAACGACCAGGAGAGGAACAAGGTCAAGCAGTCTTAAGCCCCGCACTCCACTTGGGTCAGAGCCACAGCGAAGGGAAACTTGTGTGCTTCTATGGATTGTAGTCATTCAGATTTTGAAGGAAACTACCAACCAGTCACTACTGATAAAGATGCCACTCACACACACACACACACACACACACACACACCCCGTCCCGTCCTGTTGGCCGACTGATTTCCGGTTACTGTCACCCACTCCTCTGCACTGTTATTGTGAAACTGAAAACTCTTGTTCATACATCCGATACATAACTGTGGACAATCATACCCATGGAAACTGTTATGAGCTCAACTCGTCACACTAGTCGATCAATTTTACCTTCTTTGTCCTCATTTCACAACTACAATGTGTTAAATATGTACGTGTTTTCATTTTCACTCTAACATGACGTTAATTTAGGCTACAAGTTGATTTGAGAATGCTGTTTTTCATGAATGAATCTTTGTAGCCTGTTTTTCTAATTTTGTTTTTTAATGTATTTAGGTAGGAGAAACTGTGATAATTTATGAACCACGTTATTTTACAAAAGCTCAAGCATGTTTTATCTGACCTAAAGTAAAGACCACAAGCCAAAATGGGCAGTGTTGGAAGATTTTTTGGACTAATTATATGTTAACTCACATTTATTAAATGTCCACATCTTTTTGGGTGCAGTTAGCAGAAGCCCTATTTTATAAATAAAAGTATAAATCCTAGTTGTTCATTTTTTTCAGCTCAGTGCAATTTTCATACTTGCGCATGAAATCCCTTTTCCTAAAGAAAAATAAGCAAATCCTCTTTCTCATTTCAGCTTCAAGTATCATCTTGAAGTTGTTTAGATAGAAAGGACAGCAGGTGCTGCTTTGGGTGTGTGCTATGAGCCTCACACGTTTCTAGAGCACAACCCAATCAACTGTTTTAAGCTTGTGAAAGAAACTGGATTTTTCCTTTTCCTGTTAGCAGGCAATAAAGACTTATGTTTATTCACTGTCATTGAAGTCTTTTGCTTAGCTGTTGGATTTGTTTTCATTTTTCTCCTTAAGGATATTGAAAAGCATTCCTGTTAAAATCTTGCTTTGGGAATGGGACCTCAGTTGAAAATCATGTCAGTTTTGAGATTCACAATATTTCTGTAAAATTTAGTGATATAATTGAAATACAATCTGAAGGTGAGACAGACTAAATATTGTTTTCTCATTTGTGTTTTTCGATTTTATTAAACCAAACTGCACTCAATGCAAATAAAAAAGCATACAGCTTTCCAATAACACATACATTTTCATCACAATATTGATTTGATATATTTTATTTGATTTTCTAGTTTTTATTTGTTTGTATCATATTGTTATATAACAGTGTGCACCTGAGCCCCAGACATAGTAATCCCTTTACAAGGAGCCAATATCCTAAAGAGGAGTGCTTGCCACAATGTCCCAACAGTGGCTATGTGTTTTCAATATTATAGTGGAATTATAGGAGTTTTAGTTTGTATTGTTTTGAATTTATTATTTATTTTATTATATTTTATATCATTTTATTTTTTTTAGAATTAGGGCTGGCAGTCTCCCCACAACAATGGAGAGTTAAATCATTTTATTAGCCTGAAAAATAGTTGTGATATACATTCAGGATTTAATCAAACTGATGTGTTCTTCTCTGTAAATGTAACTGATTTTTTTTTTTTTTTTGGTGGTTGTTTGCCTTTTAATAATAACCGCCTGGAGGTTATATTTAAGTACACACATTTTGATTAATCTGTAAATGACTTTACAGTACTCCAAACACAAGGGTGATGTTGTAGGCGGGTGTGGCTGGAATGGACTACAACTACCAGGGGGCAACCGAGCGGATGAAGTGTACTGCGCAGGCGCAGGGCAAACGGTCGCGCGGACGATTTAAGTTTTATTTGAATGGCCGGATCTCCGAAAGAAGCAGTGTGTTATTTTACGTTTTAGCAATGTAGCAATGGCAACATCGCAAAACTCTTCGGGACCGCCGGATTTGGACTCATCTTCTCCAAGCGACCAGTCTGCATGCAGTCGGAGCAGCAACAGAAGTTTGAGAGTCGCGGAGATTGAAAGAAGGAAAAACGAGGCGGAGGACCCGTTTGTTCTTGCGCTGAAGTACTTCTCAGACGGTGGGGCATGGCTCACAACACACACACACAGCATCAGCTGGCATCAGAAACTATCCACTAACTTCATTTACAACTAGGAAAGAGAAGCTGGTTCACGGAAAATACCAGAAAATGGTTTTTATTTTTTGAATTGGCGAGTGCTAAAACTTGCCCTCAGCTGATTGGCTATATTTATTCAGTGAATAGGCTACGCTTCGGTTGCTAAGCAGATTTGGCTAACGTTAGCTGCTTGATGGCATCAAAACAGGATACCTGGGTGTTTATTTTGTTTGTTTTTTTGAAGTAGCTAGCTATGTTTAATAGTTTCATAAAGTAGGTAAAAAGTTTGTTGTTACTAGTGGGGCAGCCGTAACAGCCAGACTAATGTCAATCCAAACGTCAACATTAACGCTAGCAAACAAACTAAAAAAACAAACAAACATCCACAATCCTTAACCAAACAAATTCTATGCTTAACTTGATCTAACAGTTCGAGTTGTTTCTGTTTGACTCTAATTTAAGTGTCAGCTATTTAACTGAACCCTGTCATACATGTCTTCCTCCAGTTGAAGCAGGGACTCCAGTAACTGGCAACGATGATGTGGAGAGGAACCTGGTGGCGGTGGAGAGAGTGGCCTACAGTAAAGGGCTGCCTCCAGAGGCCATCTCCATCATGCTGGAGTTTGCCATGAGCCTCCGTATGGGTAGGATGGTCACTTACATTTCAGCAAGCGTGGACTGTGGAGAATGTGTTTGAAGTTTTTGTGAGATTGTAGGCCATTGAGATGATTATCAGACCCTAAAAAGTTGCTTTAATAAAGCCCAATATTGTCTGTAATCATTTTCATGTAGAACTCTGAGACCCTCAAGAGGGAAACTAATTGTAAAAGCCTTAAATATCTCGTTGGCTATTTAGTTAAGAACTTACTTATGTGTTTCAGCCTTTGGCCAGTAGAATACTTTTGTGTCTCACGTGCACTAAGGTAACTGTAAAATGCAGCCTGTCATGGCAGTTTAGTTAATCAGTATATATATAATGTTGGAGGTAGACATTGCTTATGCAGTAGATATCATAATGTAGATGGGTTTCATACTAAAGACAGAGCAATAGTCGTTTTTTTTTTTTTTTAAGTGATAATTTGATATTTTGTCTGTCTCACTCTTGTTCTTTCTATGGTTGTTTCTCTTTTTGCCATCTGTCTGTGTGTAGGAACTAGTCCGTGTGTCCGGGTGCTGAAATGTCTGATCCCTGCCACGGTGGTGCCACAGGAGGCTGTTGTTCGAGCTGTAGTTTGGCTGTGTGTTGGCAAAATACCCCTAAGTACACAAGTAAGACTCCATAATTGATTGACTTACAATGTGCTTACATTATTTCAGCGGAAAATTCATATTCACAAGCACATTGTTGGATTAAAACTAGAGCCCAACAGCTGATCTTATTAGCTGATATTAGCTTATCACAGATATATTGTTCTTGGCATATATATAAAAAAATGACAGTGCATATAGAAATAAAAAGAATGTGAGATATTTTTTTTAAAACTGCGTTATCATCAAATAATTCAGCATACTCCATTGTTTACAGTACTTTGTGTAACAGTGAGTTGATGGAGTACCATATCACAGCTGAGCAGATGGTGATGTGGATTCTGTTAAGAAGTTAATAAGTTTATTGTATTAAGATATCATGCCCCCAGTAATTATACTTGATGATTCATTGCAAAAATGTATGTTTTTATAATCATCAGAAGATGTTTAAGCCCAAATCTAAATATTGTTACAAGCCCCCATAATCCAAAGTCAGTCAGGCTCTAATGAGAAGTATTATAGGTATATTGCCCATCTTCCACTGTCCCCATAAATATGGAAATATTCTGTTTATACATTTTCCATTGAGCAGCTCATCTATTAAGCTACTAAAACGCACAGCAAAAGTGAGTTTAGTTTACATGTGAACATTACAGTAATCATTTTGTGCAATGACAGTTTATGGAACTGACAGCCACATGATCTATTTTAAAGCAGCAGGCTTCAGAATAAAGCTGCTTTGGCTTTATGTTTACAGATGCAATTATTTAGTCTGGAAAAATAATTAGAAATCGACAAAACAAGGCCCTTTGTTTGTAAGAGGATCTTGGACTATACCAAGAAAGAGAAGAGTGACTGTGGCTTTATCTGCTTGTTAGTCTGTATGCTGTAAGTCATGTCTGGTCGAAGTTTTAACAGAACAATTTAAGAGTCTGTCTGTGTCCATGCATGTGTGCCTATTTTCCAGGTTCTTTTTATTAAATGGGTGCTGACCATGTTTGACATGATTGATGCTAAGGACCAACTTCATTCCATCTATGGCTTCCTCTTCAGCTTTGTGACCGAGGAAAATCTGGTATGCGTGGTGATGATCTTGTTGCACTGTTGCAATAGGCTTTTTTTTTTTTTTAGCACAAATTTGACACTGTCATCACATTTGTATGCTATTGATGTACAGCTGTTGGTTTTTGAGTGAGAAGCGTAAACATTCGAATTAATTTGACATTTGGTTGAAATTACATTTACATCTGTATGGCAGATCTTAGTATAGATGAGACTTAATTGGCCAATGACCTTTGCTTTATGTATGCTGAGCCCTGGTCAAAGCACACAGTTTATAGACAAGGGGATTTGATCCAGCCTACCTGGGTGCAGTGAATCCTTCTTAATAACCAGTAAGATGCTTTTTTAGCAGCCCTCAGTAATTTATGACTGCATCAGTCTTGCATTGTCAGTATTTATAGGGCTGAGTTGTTGTTAGTGCACTTATTAATTACTGACTGCTTACCAGCCCAGTGGCATGACATCAGCTGAATTAGGTCATGTGGAAGCAACTGAGCAACTTTTGAGATGAGGAATAATGATGAAATTTTGTTGCAATTTTTTCAGTGTCCTTACATCTGTCACCTGCTGTACCTTTTGACCAGGAAGGAAAGTGGTAAGTCAAAAATCACACCTGGGATGTGATATGCTTGTGTTTTTGGAAACACATCTGCCATTTATTTGTTTTGCTGGGCTCTTCCATAGTTCCTTGTCTTATTCTCTGTTGCAGTTATCTTTATAAGCTTAATCCACTGCTCCACTCTTTTTTTCCTGTTAATAGTGCGGCTGTTCAGAGTCAGAAAGCTCTTGGATCTACAATCTAAAATGGTAAGCATCCTGTGTTATCAGGTTTGACGTGATCAAATTTTAAAGACAGATTCAGCCTATCGTTTCACATCCTGTTGGTTCTTTGGAGCCATCTATCAAAACTGCAGCATTATTTCCTCACTCAGTATGGAAATCTATTCAGTGATAAATTGTAGGAAGGGATAATACTGTCATATTATTCTCTGCACTGTGTGTGTAGTCCCCATAAACAGTTTATCCCACTGTGCCATACAATCATTTGTAGTTGTATTGCATATAATTAGAGACATCCTTCAAAAAGGGAGATGTCTAGCACGAGGATGTGTCACAATAAGTGTGTTGATGTTTTCTCCTTTCTCCTCAGGGCAGGCAACCGTTCCTCATGCACTTACTCTCGCTATACAAAGTGTTTTGCCCCGAGTTGGTGACACTGTCCCTTCCATCACGGATGAAGGTTTGTATATGGACTGTGCAGTTCATGCCCATTCTGTTCTTGTGATGACTTAAGACCATCAAAAGCACCATAGTGATTTTATCTTATCTCTTGTCTTACAGGCTGGGTTTAGGAATCACAATTCGCAGTGGAAGTCAGCCTTGATTGCTGTCCAGAAGAAGAACAGTTTCCAGGTTACCTCTAGTGTCAGTCTGACCGTCAGGTTGAAAGATAAGACCAACCCAAGGAAAAGGGTATGTCCATGGATGGGGATAAGTTGATTTTTGTCTGATTTCATTGGAAAAACAATTTTGAAATAGAATTATATTTGAATTTACTTAACTTACCGTTCTTTACTGTACCTGGCTTGTACTTTACCATACTGGGATTAGTTATACTATACTGTACATGATTTATTGTACTGTACTCTACATTACTCTTTGCTTTTTTACTGACTGACATTTTGCACGGTTTTGGTGCTAAGCCTTTTCCTGCCAATAGCCATGGTCTGTCTGTGATTGCTTTTTAGTATATGTTGTTACTCTTGTTTGTTGTATGGTTATTGGGTGGCATTGAATTATGCCTTTGCGGATCAGTAAAGTTGTCTATCAATCTATCCATTTAGTTGTTTAGACTAGCCTTGGCTTGTCTGTGTACTTACTTGCCTGTTTAACTGTGCTCTCTCAGAAACATAACCATCTGGAGGTGCCAGCACTGAGTTCTGCAGTCAATACCCAGACCAATCCCTCTTCCAGCAGAAAGCTGGTCCCCCTGGTGCAGCTCCACTCATTCTCTCTGCTGCTGGAAAATCTACACCATATAGAGGTAATTTCTCCAGGATGACTCTCTAAATTCTTGCCCTGGGATGGTGACAGAGCTGCTGCCATGGACTCGTGAATCTGCTCCAGTCTCTTTACTATGTTTCTCTCTCAGTCTCTGCCTCCACCTCCCTTTACCTCTGCTGTTAGTCCCACAGCCCCAAGACATCTGGATTGAGAACAGATGGAAGATGAGCATTTAAGCAGCAGAATAAAGTGTGTGTCTGTTCCTCCACAACATTAGAATGCATGACCGCAATCCATTTAACTTGTAGTATTTCATCACAGCCTCAGGGTGGCACTGTGTCACTTATAGTATTTTGCCTAGACCAAGAGCCGTGCATCAAACAACTTTGTCCTGCAGAAACAGTAGAGGTGGGCTGGTGCTGTCATTTGTTTATTAGATTCAAGCATAGTGCAGCATCATTTGCTTTCTGAATGTGCCATTCTTGTGTTTATAGAATTCATTAGCAGTTTGTTTATCTTCTATGAGTAATGAATTAACAAATGAACAGAGATGTGTCTGAGTAATGCTTTGAAAAAGTTACAAAGGGAACGGCCATTTAAAAAGGCCTTCCCATAAATGTCTACTGGCTCTGCAGATCCGATGACCTGATAAACTAACATAAATCATTTTTAATGGCTTAAATGATTTATGTTCGCTTTTATTCTTCATGGTACATAAATTTACGTCTTTTGCTGATCACAAAGCCAACATGCGCAATAAAACGTTTCAATGGAGATAACATTAACAGTTTTTATTGCTGAGGAGCCATAGTTTACCATGTGCCAGGCTGGACTGATGACTGCATTCAGTCATCCAGATAAAAGTATTCAGTTATGGCAGTGATAAGGGATCATTGAGTATCTTCTTTGCCTGCACTCCCATTTTTAAAAGGAAAATGTTGATTTCTCACATGAATGGTCCAGTTGTTTTGTAATTATTGAAAGTTTTAGCCATGTCCTTTGATAATTTGTTCTCACTGGTTCTGTTTTATTTGGCATACTTGACAAAGTCCCCATATTGGAAGACAGCTGTTCACACCCAGTAAGAGAGTGGAAGAATGTCTTGAGTGATGGGAGAAATGTCCCAATGCTGGCATTATGAGGATTACTGGATACTAAAGAATTAGCCCAGAAGCAGATTGATGGCCCACTCAATGAAAACAAGGACATGAGTATCAAGGGATTCGTATTATTCAGTAGGTGAACTAATCTCCTGATTTGAGGCGATTTAGACCTAGCACATGGATCAGCTTTGCGCTCTGGCCTTGTGTGTGTGTGTGTGTGTGTGTGTGTGTGTGTGTCTGTCTTTGATGTGCTGTGAGAGACTTTGTGTGGGTAGACAATATGACTTTGTTCATTGCATATTTGTGCTTTTCTGTAGTTATGTGTATTTGATATTACTGCCATGTATACCATTATTTATCTTTATTTTTTGCGTGTTTGTGTTTTATTTTCTTCACTTACACCAGCTGCCAGCTCAGATGGGCTCTCTGCTGGGCTCCAGTCTGGCACTGCAATACCTGGACTGTGTACAGGATGAGTCTGCCTTCCTACGCCTCAACTTCTGGCTAGGCCATGCTCTCCATGAAGGTAGGGGGGAAAGCAACTTCAGAACTTCTGTGACATCTTCTATCACAAAGATGCATCCGAAGCAAAACTCACCTTGAGATGAACCCAAACACATTACCTAGTTGGCATATCAAAAGAATTCTTTCAGAGAAGGGTTTTTTTAAAAAAATAAATAAATAAATAAATGGGGGGGTGTTTCAGTGCTGTCAGAAGCTGTACAGAATCAGAATTTTTTTCTGTTTTTTGCCCTTGCCTTTTTTACTTTCTAAATACCCATTTTCTCTTTTGAAGAGTTTTTGTTCTGCAGTAGTGGAGTCTCACAGAATTCAGAAGAGGTTCTGCAGTTTTTGGACCGGTTGCTCTCCTCACAACATTTTCTCCAGGTTAGTCTCATCCTTCACGCTTGTCATTCGCCATTTTCTGCATGCCTTGATTGACACCCACACGTTCAGCTTACACACTTTTTTTTTTTTTTTTGAGGAAATGCCACATTAATCTCACTATCATATGTGGGTTTTTTTTTGTCCCATTTGCCCACCCAGGAGGGATTCTCCAGCACAGAGGCTTTTCTCTACAAATTTCTCAACATCTGGGATGGTTCCCTCCTCCGCCCACAGATCCTAGGCATGCTGAGCAACATTCCTGTTGTACCCAGTTCCTGTGAGTATTGCAGCCCTCTCCCACTACTTGTCTGTGTCCATCTGTCTCTCTCCCTCTTGCATGTTGTCTCCCTCTATGTCTCGGTCACACATGCACACACTCAATTTTATGCCCAACCTTGCTGTCTCCCCTAATTAATATGCAGCCACATGCCCATGTTAGCCAGTCCTGCCATATTCCACCATGTGCCGGGACTTGCATGGTGGCACACTGAATTATATGGCTGGTGCGACTTTAATCCTCTATCTCTCCCCAGGTATCCGACAGCTTCTGTTTGAGCCCCTCATGCAGCTGTTCTTCACATCCACGCTGTTTTTCAAGGTAGACAATATGGCAGCTTTCCTCTCTGAGAAACGAGTAGAGCTAGCTTGCTGCTGTCTTTAAGTCAGACAGAACCTCCAACGGTTATTTAATAAAGCAGATCCTAGTTGTTGGTGCGTATTTATAAAGCCCTTACGACTGCTATTGTAGTATCTGAATATGTTTAAACTGTGATCAACTCTTTACCTTGTCCGTGTGTGTGTGTGTGTGTGTGTGTTTGTGTGTTTCAACCTTTCCAGTGTGGTTTGATAGAGTGTCTAAACAGTATGCTGTTGAAGTGGCTGACCTGGCACTCTGTCTACGCTCTAGAGGATGGCTTGGATATCAGCCTCAACAGCCACACCTCCATGTAAGTCTTAATTTCCTCAGGCTTTGGACATATACAAGCAACAAACCTGAAATACTTGGGAATTGATTTGTAGGTACAAAGGTCATGAACCTGTAAGTATTTCCGACTAAGTAAAACTGTAACCACCCAAGTGTAGAGGTGCGGTCTCACTCTTATATATAGTATTTCCTCTGTATTCATTTAGCAGTGGTGCACCACCACAGCAAGAGAGAATGTGAAATGAAAACACACATTGTAATCAGTCTGAATTAAATCATTGTGCTCCAAATGTTACAGTAAGTAATGATTGTATTTTGATATCGAAAAAATAGCACTCGAACCTCAACTTGAAACATAACTCAGACCAGAACAAGGACTGATATTGGACAAAGTTAAACTTATCACCCGAAGCACCCCAGCTCTATAGACTCACAGAGGAAACACCTCATATATATGCATGCATCTGGTGTTGACAAGTATTCAGTCCTCACAGGTAGGGCTGTGTGAAATATTGATATTGCGGTGTGAGACTTAATATTATCTGGGATTTTGAATATCACAGTATCGCGTAAGTGCTGTCGTTTCCTGTTTTTTAAAGCTGCATTACAGTAAAGGAATGCAATTTTCTGAACTTATGCTTCTATATATCTACATATCCAATACATCCATTAATGATAGTTTATCAAAGATCGCTGGTGTGTAAAAATCTTAGTCATCCCTAGAATATCATAACCATTTTTCTACTCCTCCATTCCAAACCAGCATTTAATAGTTAGTGGGAGCACAACCAGATGAGATGTGGAAATCATTGATTGCAGTGTACATTTGTGCTCACCTTCTCTGATTGGATTGTTAGACCCGTGCCTCCGATGTAGAAATTAGCATCCAAGGGCAAATCCGCTGACTGGGTGTTGCAATTTTCACCATTCCCATGGGCTCTGCTTAGGTTACAGTGTGTGATTGACTCTGCTCTGCTTTTTTTTCTCCAGAAATATGACTCTGTCAGGGTTCAAGGACTCCTTGATGGAGCTGGTGCATTTCGTGGGTCGCCTAGCCTCTGTGGGCCTTCAGATTGAAGGCTGTCACTCTCTCCTCCTCAGCTTCATCCTGGACTTTTATGAGACAGTAAGAGGCTGATGTTGATTAATGGTTTGTCTGCTTAGTAAGACAAGATTAAACATATCACTGGGGTTTTAATAATCCATCTATAGCATATAGCTCAACAGGGTCATAAAACAGCATCTGCAATGAGAATTTTGTTGGTATATGCTAGGGATGCACGTTATTGATTAATTCATTAATCGATAGTTGATTTACCTTATCGATCGATTAATTGATAAGCGGCGATTTTCCTGAGAAGCTGGTAGTCATGGTTGTTCTAGAGGGGATATTATACCCTGGTTCGTTGTAGTTTATCACCTCTCGAAATCCCTCGCCGTCAACAATGTTTATCAGCAGCATGTCTTTTGTGACCATGTTGTATATTCTCTGGGTAAATCCCTTCGCTTCCCCGGTGTCACAGACCCTCTGTCCCAACACTGCAGTGACTGTAGGCTGATCCACTCGATCCTTGCAGCACGGCTGAATGTGGTTTTTCGGTGGTAATTCAGCGAAGTTGTCGAGTTGCTGTACTTCAAAGTACAACCACATATAGTGCATTTGGCGTCTTTGTCATCATTTATCAACTTGGACAGACCTGTGTGCGATCCACAACTTGTTTCTCTCAACTTAAAATGGTCCCACACTGCACTCCTTTTGACTGGTTCATGTTTGTTTTGTTCTCTTGTGTGCGTCCCAGCACGTCCAGCATCAGCACTCAATGCAAAGGCGCCCTCGCGTGGACTGGCGGGGCACTACTACCCCTGTTCAAATGGACCGTGGAATGTTCAATCAATTGCAATCAATTTAATTTTATTGAGTAAATTCTTATCGATAATTAATCGATAATTGATTAATTGTTTGCATCCCTAGTATATGCATTTCATTTTAAGAAATGATTTTGGCCAGGTCTGTCCTGTGTGCTTGTGACTGTGCCTGGGTTTATACTTGTCCTTCTCTCCTCCCCCAGGTGTGTGATATGTTTCTGAAGTATGGGCTCCCTCTGGTGGTGATGCCCCCAGCTGGGGTGTTTTATCCAGCCCTGTTTGCCACTGACCCTGTCAGCGTAGACAGACTGGCTCACATCATGTACCGGTGAGGGCTTGTTATCTCCGTGCTGCAGCCTACCATAAGACTATCTTGATGTCAGCATCATACACACACCAGTTGCACCACACATGGAATGTTTGTATGCAGATTTGATGATGAAAAGGAACTGGAATCAGAAATGGCTTTATCACCCTTCCTCAATAAACCTTACATGTGTGATTTATGATAATTAGAGGCTAAGAGGCAATACACTTAAGCTGTGCTCTTCTTATGTACAATTCAAGCATCATTCATAACTCCAGGCTTGAGTGGGTGACATAGTTTTTCTCAAACCAAGCCTAAACATGCTATAACAAAAGGAACATTGTTTTACTCTGCACATTTCGTGACTCTTATAGATACAACTAACCATAAAGTAAAGTATACTCCAGCTTGTTAAGGTTGCTGTAAATGAGCATGTGAACTTAACTGGTTCTCCTTCAGTTCATGATGCTAGATGTCACTGCTGCTTTTTTTTTTTTTTTTTATCAGGTACAAGGTGAACTTGATGTCAGCAAAGACTCAAGAAAAACAGACTGAGGTAAGGAAAACAATTTATTTTCTTGTTAAGCGTCTTATCATGGTTAAGGTCAAAGACGGCTGCTTGCCATGCTTGGTGAAAGTGCATATTTTTGTCCTCTGTTACATCAGGATGCCAGCTACTCATTATATGGTGGGAAAGAAATAGTTTCCATATTAGCAGTTCATTTAGAGAGGAAGAGGTATCCTGTTTGATATTGTTAAAACATGCATTTTAAATTTATTTCCAAACTATTCTTGCATATACATTTTAGGCATTTAGCTGATGCCCTTATCTAGAGTGACTTGGTTTATATGTTTGTTGTTTGTAAACATTTTGAATTACTGTGATGGCAGGAAAATGCAAAGAGAATTTCCAGCACCTAGTTGTACCCTTCAGGGATTCACAGGCATCTGCCCATAGCTGATATACTCCAGTCCTACACAGGGACTGGAAAAGGTGTTTTTTTGTTGTTGTCTTTGTTGCTTATTTTATCCAGCTGCCACAATATGACATGAATTTATAAATATATGCCACACAGCCAATATTCTCAGCTCAAAATGTCAGCACGTCTTATCAAGACAAATTGGCCCGGTGGAATGACATGCAAATTCATCAGTTCAGCAAAAATGGGAGCTAATGGATAATGAGGTCTCAGATAATATCCAACCTTGGTGAAACTCTTGAGATATCTTAGACATGCAGAGTGGTTAAGTTGAAGTTCCTGTCGCTTTTCTCTTGCCACGTTTCTTTGGCTCGCAGCTCATTCTCTTCACATTCTCTCTGTCCCTTCCCTTTACAGCAGGCCTTCCATATCAGCCGGCAGACGTACCGTGAATTCAACCACTACCTGGTTGTCATGGTCAACTGCCTGTGGAACTCCAAGATGTTCCAGCCCGGCATGGGCGTCGAGATGGAGGAGGAGCTGCTAGTCAGCAGCAAAGTACCGCAGTACTGGTCCAGCTTTGACTTCATCCACCACCCTGCCTTCTTGAGCTATGCTGTCGACTTTCACCACAAGGTGGGTGTGTAGCATTTAGGATGCTTTGGTTTACTCTGTGATTTGTCCTGAACAGAGAGATTTTGGATAGAATCCTGTCTGGTGCAGTACAACCCAGAGGGCCAAAGTAAAATTATACCTCTAGAGTAACATCAGTGTATCTTACAAAAAAAAAAAAAAAAAAAAAACATGCTCAAATGCTGCCTCTGATTTCCAATCTGTCATAGGCATTTGATGTACCAGCATGCAGTCAGTCCATCCAGTCTGGTTAATAAACTTACAGGCCAGATAAAGAGACAAATGTCGTATTAATGTATCTTTCATAGAAGGTCCATTAATACAGAAGCACATTTTATTATTCATGGGAACTGCATGAGACTTGAGTTTTCATCATATTTAATAATACCTTTTTTTGGTTCTGTCCCACCGCAACTTACAGCGACGCTCTACTGAGATATACTGGGTGTGGGTTGACAATGAATATTTATGTTCTTTCTTTATCAGTGTTGGCCAGGGAGCAGGAACGTGGACTTCAATTCCATAAAGGTATGAAGGGTCCCCTTTTCATTTCCTCCTTTTTAATAGACTTCACGTGTAGCTGTGTTCAGTTTGAAGTTTAACATTCATATTTTATAGACCTTTTTTGTAATGATCAGAGACCGATTTGATCATGGAAGTCTTAAGAAGGCCTGTGTGTATGTGTGCGTGTGTATTTTCAGCATCCCAAGCCATGGGGCTGGTACCTGGAGTATCTGTATGCCCAGGGCTTTGAAGGCCTCAAACAGTTTGTCCAGAGCAACATCTCCCGGCGCTCCACAGCGGGTGATGGCCAGGGCGACGGTCTCTCTGCAGACCAGAGGTAGATGATCAACTCAGTGAAGAGGAAAACACAACCACTTTGATCTTAACCACCTTTTTTAAAAGACTTGTACATACTTCATCCCTCCGTCTCCTCCAAGGCAAGACACTCACCAGAGATCTGGTTGTGTGCTTTTTTTTTTTTTTTTTATGTACATAAATGTGTGTTTATTCTGTATTTTTACTTAACATTGTATATATCTGATTTTTAGCTTACTGTTTGTTGTCCATCCTTGTACAGCTTACCATCTGTCCTGCCTGTGACTCTTGCACAACTGATAAGAATAAACATGTGTAGGACTTTTACTGAAGAAGCAAATAAAATTAGTCTGTCTTGTCTAATTACAGAATTATAATGCAGTTGACAGAGACACTACATGTGAAAGTTCACACAGAAGTGTTTTGTGCCCTAAATGTGACAGTATGAATTTAGTCTCTATCAAACAGTATCACTTGCTTTAGAATCCATTATGGGGATAATTATCAGTATCTACTGCAGTCAGTAGCTCAACCATCTGGAAAACAACATTTTCCTTTAATTGAGGGACCCATCTGGATGGTTAATAGGCCCCTGGCTCCTTGGCTACCTTGGAAATGCTGGGTGCAGAAAAAGCCCATTTGCATGCCAGTCTCATACGGATCAGCTTCTCTAACTTACTATCAAAACTGAGAATAAGTTTAGCAATTTCATGTGTTTGCCTAACTGTTGCTCCTGCAAATATAATATATTGACCATATAGCCAACATCAGTCATTTCATTGTAAATTACAAACAATGCCATAATGTAAAACAGCACAAGACATTTAAAGCTGTGCTTCTCAAAGTCAGTAGGAGGTTGGGTCTCTAGAAAATGGGGAGTTTAATGTCAGCATCCTTAAACCTGCTACAAGTTTGTAAAGCCAGGAAACCGCAGATTTAAAGTACACTGCTTTTGGTCTCAAATAAACACTGATAAAAATGGGTAAATATAGACGGAACGACACAATGTTTACATACATCAACGTTGTAGTTTCAATGCTCTCATCTGGCAAAAAATAGCAAGAAGATGTCTGAATGTCTTAGCCAGGGGTGCAAATTCATCATGTCAGTGTGTTTGGATGTCATGGTCCCCCGGGCCAATGACTTGAGCCTCATGAAGGCTTGCAGCGCTCATGGCGCACTGAAATCTTGGAAGTTTTCCTATTTTATGCCAACACGGGTTTGCTATGCTGGTGGAACGGATATTTATTTTACTGCCGTGTCGTGTTAAAACTGAGAGCTAGTTAACTGTAATAGATGAAAACCCTGGTGTAAGACGCTGATTTGAATAAGCAGAACCACCTTAAGCAGTCGTCTGATGTCAGCGTCAGAGAGCCAGACTCCGCCGCGGGTACAGCGCTACTCCAACCTGAGCGCCGCTCTGCTCCGCCGTTTCAAATGTTCATCTGCGCTCGTCTCCGTACTTTGTCCGGCTCATGTCTCGCCTGCATCCTCCAGTAGCTTTTTTCACTTGCTTTGCGAAACATTCAGCTGAACTGCCTCAGCGCCTCCCGAATCACATCCTTGCCCCAGCCTAGGAGAGAAAGGTAACATTATTTTATTATTTTTTTGGTTGCTTTATAAGTGTCACTGCAGAATTTGTGTTGTTATATGCCGGTTGTAACCTCAGATGTGAGGCAATTCGAGGATTTTGGTGGTAGTGTGACAAACGTGTATCAAACCGCCTGTGGGCTATTCCTGTACATGTTAAAAAAAGATTGCCCATACTGTAGTCAACATTTAACATTACTGCGCATCATCCTGGTCAGCCTGGCCGCCGGGGCTTCACCACAGACGAACATCAATTTGATAGCTGGGTTTTGCCTCATGAGCGTTTGGATAACTGTTGTGCTCCCGGCCGGCGGAGCTGTCAGAACAAAAGATGCGCAACTGGAAATTTTGGCAGAGGCACACTGGTGAAGCCACGACTTGTGTGTGAGCTACATGCCATTCTGAAATGTAAAACATGCCGCTCGTAGACTGTGAAAAGGGGATTGCAATATCAGAGACCACTGTGTTTCACGATTTACTAATTGCGAGCTGAAGGAAATACATGTATGGCGTGCTCCTCGGACTTCTTTAGTTTCACGCTGGGGGTCTTGTCTTCTGGGGCCAGCTGGAAAAGCCTGCAACATTTATCTCCTCTCAAGTTGTCCTGCAAGTATCGCTCCCTGCAGCGAAGGAACATTTTGGGCATTTCTGCCTCATCGGGTCGTATGGGTGGAGACTGGCCAGTGGTGAGAAACAGAGGTGTTGAGCCGGATTTGAACCCACGAACTCCGGGGTTATTACCTTATAATTACACGCTATGCGTCTCAGCCCCGCAGCATAGGGCACCGGGATGCGCCACGATGTAGGACGATAATGTTTTTGGGACACACTTGAACGGAGGAAAGTAAACCTGCCTTGATTTAGTCGAGGACTTTCCCTTGTACTATATTTAACAACTCACCGCTTGTTGTTTTTAATATTTGGTGTGTGACAATGTTTATAACAATTTACTGAAGTGACTCACTGGATCATTTGGTTTAACTAGTAATGCGCTTGTGTTCTTGGCTATATGCTATTTGCTCATGCTGATCCGTTCTGTTGTTTGTAGTCATTTGAATGGATAAACAAATATAAACATTAATTACCCTAATAAAAACGGATTCAAATGCTGCAATCTGGACTGCATAAATGAGTAATATCAAAAACTTATTACCCTGGCTCCCTTTCTTATGAGGCTGTATTTTTTTTTTTTCCATCTTTGATCTTAAAACCCCCCGGCAGCTCTCTGTGATGGGGATGATGTATTTACTTGTCCTTTCGGAAATTCATCTCGTCAGATAAATAGTGCTCTGTATTCGTGATATTTTCAATCCAGGATGAAACTGTAGGTGTCTGCAAGCTCTAAAAGGTTTACTTTGGTGAAGGGAGCTGAAAAAAATATTGCTGTTCTATGGGGCCATGAAGTGACACACTGCTGTACCGAGAATCTCCACTGAAAATAACTTGAGTCATTGTTCTGCCAAGAAGCTCTCAGCATGAGGGCAGATACAATCCTGTGACATTATTATCCACGTCTGAAGTAGCCCAGTTAAATGTGAATTGGACAGTAATTTTCCTGTACTTATGGTATATTTGAAAGGATCTCTGGTAATTCAAAACTCAACATAAGTACAGCATAATTGTCTTTCTCAAGCAATGCAATTTGATATAATGATAAGGATGGACTATGCTTTGATCTTGCAAACTGCTGCTGTACTTAACTCTTTAAAACAACTGGAAATGTAAATAAAAGCACACTTCTGCAGAGCAGCAATGTAGTAGCGTTAATGGGGATTTCTTTTAAAGGTTTATTAATGGATAACACTCTGTTGTGTTGCCAGTTTTGGGGAGGATATGTGCTAAAGGCTCTACGTAGCAGTGAACTGTAAATGTGAAAGACACTAAAAGGATTAGGAGCATGCTCCATTGTCACTGCCTCTGCCAGTCTAGATGCCCTCTGGACATATTTCATGTTATGCATTTTCCACACTCTCCCCCTAGCAGTGTCTTGAGAATATAGATTCAGACATACAGCTTCATCTCTTTTGAATATCTTTTATTTATCTTTCAGAGGACAGTACCACTGTCAGTTCTAACAGATAATGATGAGGCTTTTTTTTCCCCATCTTTTTGAAAAGCTGTGTGGTTTTACATGTGACAACTCAATCCTAAATACACAGCATTACAAAGGTAGAGCTGATTTCTTTCATGTTTCGATATCATCTTCTTTGATGGATCCTAACTACATACTTTTTGGATTGCATTATTTATAATGTGATGTAGGGAGCAGACTGTGCTAAAGATGTCTCAGGCGGTTTTTCTTTCCCCCAACTCCTCCTCCCCCTTTTTTTTTTTTAATTCAGAAGAGTGATCTGAAAATGTCATTCTCCGTTTAAGTCACCCTGGGGTCTTCAGTAACCCTAGCAGAGCATTAAGAATGAGCAATCTACCAATGCTGGAGTGACTTCAGATATTCCTATTCAAAACATTTGATCTAGCTTATTTGAATTTGCAGTGATTGGGGAGTTATCCCTTGGATGGTGTAATTTCATGCATTGCCTTGTTAAGCAGGCGAAGGCAGTGATGAGTTCTCAAGTCGTGACCTCAGTGAGACCTCGTGGAGTCTCATTGGTCAAACTGCTGTGCTGATTTAATTACAGCTGACCCTACCTTTGACCTTATTGATGTCACCTTGTTCTCCAATGGGGCCAGTTTGGACTTCAGTGACTCGCATTTTCCATGTTCAGCCTCTGGCTCAGTATGCAACACAGTTATGGAAAAAAAAAACAACCTCACATTGCCTTTTGCTGCTCATCTGAATGTTGGCCACCTTCTTCCTTTATTATAGATTATATATAGATTAGACCTCAGCATTTTCTGTAAGTTTTTATCAACCTTCCAGATGGTCCTCCTCCTTTTCATTATTCCTGGTGGTGTCTGCACAAAGTAAGCAGAGCTGTAAATATCACAGATCATTTTTGCACCATCACTCCTATATTCCACAGACTCGAAAACTGCCCTCGCTAATAATCCATTATAGTAAACACGAGCCCTTAATTTGTTTTTCTCTGTTTTGTCGTTAGTTCATTTGTCACAGCTCAGTGTTTTCACAAGTACATTCAGACACCTGTCATTGGAGAATATTCCAGGCTCTTTGCTTGGATAAGTAAGGTCACAGGATATACCAAGGATGCAGACAAAACTTCTCACCCATTGCTCCCATCCTTTGTTATTACGTTACGCTCTGCTTCCTGTCGATCAACTGACACCCACAGGAAGAAATAGAAGTCTCTGCAAGGCAATAATACTTCAAAAAACACGTCGGCTTACAAACTTTGTCACATCCATATCTTCTCATTTGGGGCATCTTCGTTAATTGGCACAGTGGTGAATTTCAATCTAGGTTACGCAGTGTTTGTATTTTAAAAACAATGAAAAATGAGAAAGAACTCAAATCATGGCATACATTGTAAAAGGACTGGGGTAAATGCAAACTAGATGTGCACAGAAGTAAATGAGATATAACTCTAAATAACACTCATTTAACGGTTATTAGGTTGGCCAGAGAAAAGAGGTGGATATGCTCTGTGTACCTGTGTAACCCCTTTGTTAGCACTACTGGGCATCTGACAGCTATGTCTGGTGTCATCACAATCATCCTTTCCACCTAAAAGAGCCACCGGTCAAGATGAAACACCCCAGGACCCTGCCGCTATAAAAATATCCCAGTGCAGTGCCCTGTGAAGTGGGCATTCCTTCTGAAACCCAGATGGATGAGCGCTTCTATACCTTGGAGCATCATCATCCCAGGCTCTCTGGCCACCAGACAGGTGTGTTCAGTCAGGCGGGGAGCAACGGTCCCATCACCCCCCCTGCACCTTTCCATCATTCTCACCCTGGGCTGAGAGATGGCAAAATGGACAAACGGGGAAAGAATGGGAATAGAAAAGCAATTTGCTAACTCATAAATTCCTGCACCCGGGGATACCTATCCTTGGCCCTGGTGACTGGGAGCTATTATTTAGAATCTGGTAACCGATGCTTTCCTATTAACATTAAATGGTTGGTGTCTGCGGGTTGTCTCCCGTGACACGTTTATGCTGGTTATTTACTGCCTGGCACTGCAGGCCTTGCTCTTGGAGCTGCTATGAGGGTCCGCTCGCAGTGTGGTCTGGTGTGGCAAGCCATCCTTAACGCAGCAGGACAGGGGTAGGAGAGCAGAGCGGGCCAGTTGTTTAATTTACAATTTGTAACTAAGGGAAGACAGGGGGAATGCTGGCAGCGTGCGAGGGAAGAGGATGTGGAAGTGACACCAAAAAGGGACAGTCTGTGTGTGTGCATAAGTGATGGGTGTTTGTGTTTTGCTTGTGTGCAGATTTGTGTGCGCTGATACTTCTTTTTCTCAGTTCTTGGGCATATGTGTGTGCAGCGCGTGACAGCTTGTGTGGATATTTTTTTTGTGTTTCCTGATGAGGGGAAGCTTGAGGTGGAAGAAAAGACTATACACAGTAAAACAGGTCATGTATCTTACCTAGTATGTCTATCAGGCAGCGGAGCGGTGAGCTACGGACGTGCGGCGTGATGTTGTATTTTTTAAATCCTGTCATCCAGAAGACTGTTGAGGCTTTTGCTTTTTTTTTTGCCTTTCATCTGCATTTGTCAACATGTGAGGGCAAGGGTTTGATTAAATGTTCCCGGCCTGGATATGTCTGCCATTTCAAAATAATGCTGAATAAGATCCCTTCATCACTGTCTGACAGCACAATCACACAATGTATGAAAAAACCCCACAAAACAAAACAAATATAACAGTCTTGTATAGTGATTAATACCTTATTTAGGCTACTACAAAGCCATTGCTTATCAAGGGTTCTTTCATTTTCAACACAAAAGGAACTATAATTGCTTTGTAATCAATGGAAGCTACAGTGCTTTAATTGTCCATTTTAGCCTTTGGCAGTTGCAAATGTGTCATACAAATGCAAACCTCTGTCTAACAGAGAGCGGTTCAAAAGCACCGTCTCTCCTGCAGGACAGCAGCGTTACATGACATCAGCAGGCTCCTCCCTAATCTGACCTAATGACTCCTGCTCTGAATGCAGCTAACTTCTAACGACTGCCGCTGACTTTCCCAGGATTGCACTCAGATTCCCAAACCGTGATGAATATTTACATCCCGTCACCGTTTCCATGAATTTTTGTTTAGACGTGAGCCCACCACTCTTATGTCAGGGCCGATTAGGGTGATGTGGTGTCTGTTCTCCATCGGTCACATTTCGTCTTCTCCTTACATGCTAACGTGCTCCAATTAAAGCTGACACGTTGTGATTGGCTTGCTCGGTGGGGTCTGACGTCTGGCGGTGTGACCTGGGGTGGGCTCGGCTGTCCTCCGCTGCTCTGATACTCAGCCCCGTCTTGTATTATTGCATTAAAAACCAGCCTCTCATCTCACCTTAATATTCATGAGACACCCTGGTATGTTGCAGAGCGTGTGCATTCAGTGGAAGAGGCGTGCGTGCGTGTGTGTGTGTGTGTGTGTGTGTGTGTGCGCGCGGCAACAGCTCTGACCTACACCTTAGAAAGCATTCAGAACTTTTCAGCATTTCAGAACCCTATTTTTTCTTTAACTTGGGAAGTGGAATTGACTGATTTGGATAATTGCCTCGAGTCTTCTGGTTTTGTATCATTTTACATTCATAATGGAGTGTTATGGCAATTTAAAATCCCTCCATTCCATATACAAGGTGATGAACTCATTAGAAATGACTCCCAATCTCTCCCTCTCCCTCTCTCTCCTTCTCCCTCTGTATATAATTCTTGCTGTAGGAGAGAAAAGGAGAGCTGCTAGAAACCATTTTCTGGCACGTCTTCAAAGCAGCTACTCTCTCCAACTTGGAATAATACAGTTTCAATCTATTGTTCCCTGGCAGATGATGTTTAATGTCCCAATCTTCACGGTTGGAGGTGTAAAACATGTATAAATGAGGTCAAAATCTGCGCTGCTGCAACATGTTATTTTATTACTGTTGTTATAGTGTTAACTGTGCTGTGCTTTTAGTTTGTGCAACATGTTCTGATTATTACATAAAATATACAGAATAAAAGTGCATTGCTGTGTGTGGCAACTTGTGTCTCAGATGATGATTACTTAAGATCCACATGATAGCCACTCTAGAGGAGAATGAGGTAAAAGGAGCCATGTTTTTCGTTTAAATTTTTATATATATATATATATATATATATATATATATAACCCATAATTAGCCAGGGGAGTCCCACTGAGATTAAAAATCTCTTCCCAAGACAGGCAGCACGATTAAAAACTCATACCTACTGACAGAAGACACTAAAGGAGACAACAATTTAAAAGCAAACATTAAAAAACAAGCACAGAGAACTCACATCTCCAGGCGTCAGCTGCATAACCAGGTAAATTAATAACATTTACATCCTAAGGAATCTGCCTCTAATTCTTTCGTTTTGGATTTGGAAGCATTAACGAGATTAATTTGTTCAGTTTCAGTTCAGTCTGGCAACATATTTCATGCAGAATGCACAAGGACAGAAAGCATTAAGAATTCCTGAGAACGCAAAGAGAGTTGTCCGGCACTTTTCTGCGTAATAAAGACATGTGGGTGTTGTGGGAGCAGGCCAAGACTGACATTATATATAAAGGTGTAAGAGGCAGCGGGAGGGCAGAGCAGGCTGTCCTGCCTGAGAGTATCACTGACAGTGATGGTGAGTCAGAGCTTTAGAATTGGTAATGAACCTCGAGGAAGCGTGGTGAGCTGTGTCAACCATAGGAAGACACTGAGCAGCGCTATGCATATGTAAAAGTTCACCACAGTCCAACACAGCTTAAAAAGTGGAGCCAGTAATTGATGTGTATAGTAATAGGTGGCATTTACATGTGAATTCTGGCATCTGTCACAGTTATGACCAAATGTGCTTTGAAAACATCTAAGTTGCATTGCTGTGGCCGTATCTCTACACTTTACTTTAAGGCAGCTGTATATTCATAGACTGCACTCTGTTAACCCATGTTAGCTGTCAGTTCATTTCTCCTATTGAAACACATAGGATATTTTCAGTTTTTTTACATAAGTTCATGCACATGCCATCAAAATGTGTCACCATTCGATCTGCATTTGTTTTTCCGTCACATTGTAACCACAAAATGTGTGTTTATTTCAGCATGTCTCAGCATGATGATGTCTGTTGTTTTCAAAAAGTTAACAAAGCAAAACATAGCTTAACACGTCTGTCGACAGCTTGTCTTGACATATGTGCTGTGTGTGTGTGTGTGTGTGTGTGTGTGTGTGATAACCTGCTCTTGGTGCTTCTGCTTCGCGTCATTCTCTCGATCTCTTGTTCCTTTGCCATTGATTAAATCAGCCTCCCCTCTGACTCTTTTCCCTCGTGCTCTTATTAGATCCTCCAAGGAAACTGGACCCATCTGTAAAATGTGGAAAAACCACTTGAACCTTTATATCCTTTTAAATTAACTACATTTGCACAGAAAGCAAATGTAATTAGACTGGGGTAGGCTGAGCCAATGGCTTGGAGCACATGTTACCCCACAACCACCATTATGACGAAACTGTATCACGCAGCAAATCAGGCCCCCAGTTCAGGTTAATGACCTCATATTGTAACTTAAATAGCTTCAAACTCTAATATTATGACAACGTTTCAAATATATCTCTTCCATTTAGGTACAACAATAATGATATCTTTACCATGATGATATCACCTCACATTAGGGCTGCTCGAGTATGGCAGAAATTATTTGCAGAGATTATTTAGGGGCAATATTAAGATTACTCACTGAATTTGGAAAGATGCATTTATTATATAACAGTGGATTTCCTGCTTGAGCAGAACTAAACATGCCCCAGTCTGGCATGGAGAGTGAGTTTAGGCTTTTAGGGAGAGGTCAAAATGCACTGCTGCAAAGGGGTGCGCTCTATTTACGACACAAGACAAAGAGAGAGCATGATTGTGAAAAGGAATGTGGCACAATAATCATTTTATCTCAATTATCTTGCCATAATCGTTGGAAGACAAAATCATTATCGAAAATACAGTTTGATTAATTGCCCAGCGTATTTCACATAGAAAAAAATCACACCTGGTTCTGCCCTCCGTCACAGACTCATGTCCTCCAAAATCTATGGTCACATGATCCATTTTGTATATGGTTGCCTAGATACAAAGGATGACTCATCTTGCCCGCAGACTCAACTTAGCGCGTTGTTCCGTAAGCAATTAAAAATTCCTGAGGATTTCTTTCCATTTGAAACTTCCATTCAAAGGGTGCAGTTAGAAAAGCTGAGCATGAATGGCTTGCAGACTCTTGTCTGGAAGTTCAAAAGCCCCTGTTTTGACACTCGCGCTGAGCCAATGAAATATGGTTTCTCCTTAAAATGAACCAGAAAAGAACCTGATGACTGACTACATTAGCCACAGTCTAGAGACTAGTGTGGGCCCTCCTGTTGAAGCCTAATTGAGCACCAAGGGAATGCTTCTCTTTCACTGAATGATGAAATAGGAATTTGACTTCCCCTAAGATGACAAAATGCCATTGTCTCTGTCCCATTTTGAGTGGGAGGGGGCAGAATCATGTGAAATTTGCATGTCTGTGTGTGTGTGCGTGTGTGTGTGTGTGTGTGTGTGCGTGTCTGTGTGTGTAGGTGTATGTGTGCTGAAAGCTGTTGGGTCGATGCAGCCCTTGATCCTAAAATCCGAGATTGTTTCTCAAAGCTGGTTATTTCCCATCCATCAGCATAATGGTATGAAGTTCCATAATTTCGTGCCAAAATGATGTTGTATATTGTCTTGCTGGTATTTTCTGGGCTTATGTAGTTCTTTGCTGTTACTCTGTGCTGTTGTTAGCCATTTGTCAGAGGCTGTTAATGATTGTGGCGTGTTACTTTTTACCAGTGATTGTAATCTCAATGTGGACTGTGTGCCCTTGCCGGTGTCTACTGCTGTTTTTGGTTGTTCAAAGCTGATGTTGTTTCCTGTTGTTCATATTCACTCTTGTTTGTGGTTGTCTCTCCTTTCTGTTGTCTCTGGCTGTCAGTTGGACTTGTCTCTGTTTTTGCCCATTGTTTTTTTTTTTTTTTGGTCGCTGTCTGCTGTGAATGTCTTCTACAGTGCCAGTTAATGATGGGACTTGTCTTTTTTCTTTTTTCATGGCTTGCCTTTCTGTTTCTGCTGTATGGACTTAAAAATAAGAGTTTAGTGACAACATTTGCATACCCTTACAATTTTAACAGTCTACTTTATGGTGCAGAAAGGATAACATTCACAAACAGCAGGCAAGAGCAATTTACAAAGGGACAAAACACATAAAGGCCAATCGACAACCAGGAATGACAATAGATATCAGCAAGTATATACACCTGACCTGATGCACAGTCCACTGAAGACAAGAGCGTCAACAGTGGTCTCTACAGGTACTAGGCTGCACACTAATAACAACCACAGAAAAATGTCAAACAACAAATAGAGAATTTACACTAAGAAGATACTGTGTGTAAGCAAAAAACAAACAATAATGATGCAATATCCAACAACATAAGACCAAAAAAACACCACTGTGCAATATGCTACAACATAATTTTGGCACAAATTGAACTTCATATAATAGCAGCCTCCCTGGCCTTATGATTCATCATATGGAAAAGGTCACTATGGCAGGCTGCAATTAATTCTTTCTGCCTTTATTTGGTGCTGTTCAGGAGTGCTGGCTCCATTAGTGGCATATGTCATTACATGAGTTTTCTCTGGGAAGGGAGAACACATCAGAGCAGCATTTATTTGAAATAATGCCATTCTCTATCAGGGACTGAGCCGGTGCTGAATGCTCAGCTGCATTCAGCCGCTCAGGAGCAAACAGTGCACATTGTTAAGCAGGAGCGGGAAGGACTTGTTGAGCACTGTGCATTGAGAGAGCAGCACTGACATATTTACATGCTGTTCTAAGGGAAGATTTTCTATATAAAGAATCATTTGATTTAAACAAATATACATGCACAGTCAAGTCAAGTCAATTAGCTGCTTATTGTGAATCCCCCCACCGTGAATACAACAGTCATGTTCCTTCCCTTTTCTTTTCATTTTACCAGCTCTGTCTTGTGATGGCAAAGACTTTCCATCTCAGATTAGGCACAATGCCTCGGGCAGTGTTTATTTTTGCTCTGTTTATGCTGTTGAAATAGCTAGCATGATGAAAAAACTCAAGTTATTTCAATATGTTTCATGAGGTTAGCTTATAATACCTAAATGAATACTCCATTTTTTTGTGTCTTGAGGCTAGATTCTGAACATAAATAGTGTTTCCTCTACACTTGGAGCTTGTCATCAATCTGTCTTGTGAGCTGATACTTGTCTTAGTTAGTTCCTATGGAAACTGGTGATGTTAGAGTTCAAACTTATTGCTATGCAGACCCATAGTTGATGAAATATTCTTGGATTTGAGAGCTCTTCACCCTGCTAGACAGTGTTTCTTCATGTTAAATCCTGCTTTTTGTTGTAGGGCAATAGGTCACTGAACCTTTGCTCAGCCTCAGCCAGCAGTTACAGTTTGAGCTTCCTGTGTCTATGAGAAGCTCCAGAGCTGTGGACTAAATCTGCACTAAATCCCAATGATTCAGATGACTGATTATTCACTGGCCTGAGTTCTCAGATTCTTCTCAATCACATTGACCTTTCAGAATGCCAGTGGATGTTGCTGTAAGCCATTGCTCTTCACAAATCAAATCCAGCTGATCTCCCTTTCTTTTACAAAAATGACTCCGAAACTCTCTTTGAGGATGTTGATGAGCCTGTCCCCGGTAGTTCTCTGTTTTCCTCTTGCAAAGCCGTCTCTGCAGATCGAAGTGGTTTAGAGCAATCTCACTAATTCTTTGTGCTTGGTGCCTTGGCGGCTGTGTGTCAGTAGCAGGGCAAAATGTACAGTACGTGAGGAAATGCTAATCGTGCCTGGTCTTTATTTTTAGAGTCAGTCTTCTCCTGGTGCTCAGTCTTAGCGAGGAGGCAGTGAGTCATGTTAAAAAGCAATGAACGTGAACTGCCAAACCCCATGGTGTGATAGCGTCTTCACATCTCCCTATAATTCTTAGTGCTATTACAACTCGTCCCTTCCCACAAGACATGTTCCTTGTTACAGACAAATGTGTGGTTAGTGGATTTTGCGGCAGCTTTAATTCCATGGTGTTTCGCCATGGTGTGACTGCAGGTAAGGAGTAAATTATCTGGCATCATGTAGCTTTATGCATCACAAATGAGTCGGTAGGAGTAAGACGGATGTTAGCTGAACACTTCCCACACACCCACTCAGCCATCAAGAGGTGGCATCTTATTTCCCTTGTTGAGGGATGTGTGCAGCTGTGCTGGTTAACATGAAAGCATCCAAAGATTTCTAGCATTCTGCTGATGTGATTGTATACATGCAAGAAATTTATTAGATTACGTGAAATGAACAATTTAAGAATATCAAAATTGGAAATGCCTTTGAATAGGATTTAAGCTTGACGCTGCTGAAACTGTCATCAGTGAGGACAGGTCTCTAAGCATTGTGGTACATTTTTAAATATTTGCACACACTGTCTAAACTTCAATTCCACAAGGACTGCATTCAGTCAGAACGGGTGATTAATTTATTAATCTTATCTGGTTAGCAGCAGTTTATCATTGCTAATTGGAATTACATGTATCATGTGGGAATTGTGCAGCAGCCATGGCGAGCAGGCTTCCAGCAACATGATCTTGTGGTTATTACTGTCAAGTTAATAACATAAAATACATTGGGTAACCTGTAGGATGAAATGCATTATAGATAACATTAAGTAAAGATAAGAGCTGCAGAGTAATTTCAGTGAAAAAAAAAATTAAGCTCTTGTGATTTTAGAACTCACACGGGGCTGCAATTGCTTTGACGGAAAGGTGTTAAGGCAGTTTTTTAGGCAAGGTTTTTTAGGGCCATGAAGAATTCCTTTAAAGTTTTTTTTTTCTAAAAGCTGTCTCCATATTCGTTGCTTTTCTTTGAAATGGCGATGCTGAGGAAATACGTCACAATATAACTTTTTGTCAGCATCAAGCAGCCCTATTGCAGATCAACAGTCCCTCAATTATTATCTATTCAAGTTTCACCTCTGATGTCCAATGGAATGGGAAAGTGAATTGGAGAGCTTCAAAGACTCATTTGTTCTTAGATCTCAGCCTCTATGCTAATAAGTCTGAGAAAAGACTCAAACTTCAGATTGCTGCATAGTTTAATCACCGACGTTTAATCAGCTGAGTACTGCGGGGCTGCAGATAGATGGGTGGATGGATGGCAGAGTGAAACAGCCGCCGAGGTAGAAAGACAGTGACCTCAATAGCACCTGACTGTTTATCTAAAGCTGTCATGGCTGCCATTATCTGAATGCCAGCCTCGTCTTTGCTCCGTATTCGACGGCCTGATTGCGCCTCCCATAGATACAGCCTTAACATCAAAACCTATCTCTGGAATTCAGACTGGCAGCCCTTATCCCCATAGTCTTTCATGCGCTTACTCAAAACACAAGAGATTTGGCAAGGCTTGTTTCACTCTACCTCTCTAATGTGGTCCAGAGAGGAAATTCAAAGGGACAGGCTCGTGTGTTGTTTTTCTTTTTGTCATCATTTTGAATAAGGGTTAGTTTGTGACTGTGTGTGAGTCAAAGACAGAAAGAAAGACGGGGACTGTAGGAAGATCCTGCTACCAGAGAGATGAGTAAGTTTTGGTGTCTGCATGTGGGGCTGTCTGCATGATTTCTGGTGAGATTGTGTATTTGGACACTGTGAACACTTCTCAACCCCCCCACCCCATAACCACCAATTCATTCCAATTTACAGATAGTAAGTGGGTTAGATAGACATTTGGATCCATATTTCACATCAAAATGACCTTTTTGCCATCAAACATGTTTCTTTTCATCTATCACGCTGACGGTATCTATAATGTGATTACAGTATTTGATCACTCACTCACTGTAACTCTCACTGTGCACACTCACATGACAGCGACAGCTCGACAGAGACTTTTCATACATCGCACAATGTAAATGTCATCTCCAATATTGTGGTTACCAATTAAATCCAATAGAATACCTCCCGCATCTCCCTTGCTATTAAGTTTTCATGCTTTACATCGTAATCATAACCTGTGTCCCTTTTCTTCAGCTACGCAGTGTTTTAACTCTGAACCCTGAACTTTAGAAGTGCTCCTTTACTTATGATTTCGCACCTCTCACTGCGGTTATTTCAAGTGAAAACAGAGCTTTCTGAATCAAATGCTGGGTTCATTTTCAGTATGAGGCAAAGTGGCGCATTGGAAAGTATATCATTTTATCCTGGTACAAAAGAGGTGGAACTGAAAACAGCTAAGGGGAACGGTATTATTTTAGGTGTATTTGTTGATGTATTTTAATGCTAGTGAATACAGATGGCAGACAAATTTGACAAGGACTTTAAAAAGATTTATGCGAGACTGAGCCCTCTGCTGCAATATTTGAGTTTGAGATCTCACACAAGATGAAACACTCCCACCTTAATTCTAATTTGATGATTATTCTGCACCACTGGGAGGTCAGAGTCTGCTTTTTGTTATACTTGGACCTGCACAGTATACTGACAATACATGTGATGTGAATGTAATTATTTCTTTCACGCGCACACACACACACACACACACACACACACACACACACATACATATCCTTTCGACAGCAACTTCATCATTAACTAACAAGTTATATTCCTAAGATAAACATGCATTCAAACGTGTTTCCAAGGTAACAGCACAGTTTAAAATATATTTGTCTAATGAATTTAGATAATATCACTGAATTACAGCCCGCAGCAAGAGATTTGGTGTCACACATTTTATTTTATTTTATTTGTCTGCTTTTGCTCCTGCATAAGTCATCTTCTAAGAGCTTGAAGAGGCAGCTGCGTGTGGGAGGGAGTTGTGGAGCATGGGGAGGAATAAACGGCATCAGGTGAAAGGACGGTGATCTGAAGTTTATAGTGAAGTGCATGTGCCCTTATCAAAGTCTCATTGCCTTTTTAGAGAGAGGGAGGTGGAGATGAAGTTCAGATGGTGGTGCGTGCTCCCTATGCGGCCTTTTCCTCCTCCCCCCTTCCCCCTCTCTCCCTGATCCCAGTGGCCTGTGAGTAATAAGCCTCTGGCAACACTGGCTAATTAGACCTGACATCACACCACAACTTACTCGCCCTGAATCCTCCGGACACTCCCTGACCCATGTGGCTGTACATGGAGGCACACATACATAGTAATGCAGAAGTTACACACAGAAATGCTCATGTGTGTGCACATGCTTACAAAATAGATACTCGCATAAAAAGTGTGCCAGTTCCACACCACCTGTCGGGCCCCATGCTGCTCAAAAGGCTGGTCTCCCATCTGAATGTTATGCCACTGAATGTCCTCCATGCGTTTATCTGCTATATATTTTGTAATTCCTCACATCCAAACATAAGAAGTACAGTATGTTTTTCCATTTAGTTGATGGTAGGGAGGGAGTGAATTCTTGTGGAAGGAGGGGTTGTAAGTAATTCTGTTGCAATTTTGAATTTATCAGAAAGACAATCTAGTTAAACCAAAGTCCAAAAGAGTGAGCTGTACTGTATATTGCCTTGTATTTTTTGTTTTTTGTCCTTGTTGCCTCTCTGGGTCCTCTCACAGCTTTAGTGCCATGGAGACTGAGAGAACAGATAAAGGGTTAAAAGTGCAGAGGATGTTCTCTTTGCTAGAGCGTTTCACCTGTGAGTCCAGACAGTTTTGTGTTTTTATGTCAGTTTCTTTGTTTGACTAGCCATGCTTTGGCTGTGCCTCTGCCCAGATAGTCTGACACTTTACAAGATGCACCCCGGAATCAGGAGTCACCTTTATTCACAGGGTACATTCACAAGCATCCACAGGGAACTTGACACGATGACGTTCGGTGCAAATACACAGAACCATATACACTCACATATACTGTGTGTCACATAGGATGGTGATTCTCAACCCATTCCCACCTCAGGTGCAACCATTTCTTCATCACAATGAGGCACAACCCACCAAAACAAACAAAAAATCTTGCAGCGTCTTTTGGTTTATATTTTCACCCTTAAATTGAATGCCAAAGTCTGATTTCTACACCGATAACCAGCTCTAAATTATCTTATGAATTAAGAATACTTATTTTTCAGCAATAATAATCAAGAAAATATTTATTTGTTCCAGTTTCCTTTTATGCCCCATTAGCTATGACATCCGTTGGGCCGACCATGGACCATTAGAACAATTTGTGGGTCAGTCTGCATCCCAAAGAGGGTCACTTGTGGACCAGTAGTAGTCCATGGTCCACTGGTTGAGTGCAGACCTATTTTAGTTATCAGACATAACACTAGATGTTAGACTATATAAAACATTCATCATGCAATATGCGCACATGTTGGTGCACAGTGGTTATTGCATCATACTGTCTAAAATAGTGCAGACCTACATTTAGATACCAGGCACAGACATAATGACTTGTGTAAGACTAGGCCAGAGCTAGTGCCCCAGAGGTCTGCTTATTAGCAGCTTCAACATTAAGATCATTACTAGCAGAAATTGTTAGCCCTCATTTTAGCCTTTTATAGGATTTTACTGCTCATAAAGATACTGATGTCAGCTTAAAAGGTTACAATATATACAGATGTGATAGACTCTCAAAGGGTGGTGATACTGCAATTTATGTCAGAAGTAATATCAAGGCATTCATGTCACTTAGTGTTTCTATTCCAAAACAGTGTGAGCTATTATCACTGAAATGAGCCATGACATCTCCCTTGTTGTTGGAATTTATTGCCCCCCTGCTTCCTATGGAAGCTATCACAGATATTTTTAATAATTTACTTTTGTTCATATCCTCAGACATAGTCATTGTGGGCGATCTGAATCTATACTCGGTGTGCAAAGGGTCAGATTGCCTGAAACTTTAATTAATTGTTATGATCTTAACAAATAAACCACACAAATACTCTGCTAGTGGTGTACTGCTGCTAAATATGAGTGATTATTGCCCAATTATATGTACTAGAGATACCAACTTGCCCAAGTCCTGTATAGCTGTAAAAATAACGTTTTGAAATTTTAATTGTGATTCTTTTCTTTTCTTTTTTTTTTACTTGACCTTTAACACAGTAACCTCTCTTACACATTTGAAATACAAAATGCTGAAGCTGCCTTAAATCATTTTATGAATACTTTTGATTTTGTATTTAATAAACAGCACCTTTTAAAGAGTTCAGACTAAAGGATAGATCCAGCCTCTGGTTCACATCTGTACTATTGAACCTACTTCACTTAAGGAACAAAGCTTAGGATAGACATGCTGGAGACCCCTCTCGCTGGTTTGCTTTTAGACAGGCAATGAATCAGCACATGTCCTCAGTAAGAAAAGACAAGTCAATTTTCTATCTGGATCTGATCTCTAAGACAAAGTCTGATTTAGGAAAATTTACAAGAGTACAACTACTTTATTCATGCACATTTCTTATAGAGACACTGTATATTCAGGCATAGGGAAATATGTTCAGTTTTTAATAAGCAATTTGCTGCTGCTGGCTCTCTGAAGAAGTATGCTCAGGGTCTAATAACCTAATGCAGCAAAACAAAGCAGGGCCTTCAAACCTTACCTCTTTTCCTCAGTTTGTTTGACATCCCTTTTCCTCTTCTGAAGATGCTGAAGCTCCTAAAACAATCAGTGCCGAGAAAGCAAAAAGAGAAGATCACTTAGGGCCATTTTTTCCTTTAAACCTCTCCTCCTTTAATCACTGACTTTACTGATATGTTCAAACTGAGTCTGGAAAAGTCTGGAAAGCAGCTCATGTTGTGCCTCTTCACAAAGGTGGAAATAAGCCTTTCTTAAAAAACTATCGGGCAATTTCAAAACTGCTGTGCCTCTTAAAGACCTTTGACACTGTTGATCACGTCACACTCCTAAATAGACTGTCAGATACTGGCATGGACTCAATCATTTTGAGGTGGCAAGAGACAGACAGCAGTGTACAAAAATGGGTGATGTTGAATAAGAGTTTCTTCGAGTGACAAAGGGCATTCCACAGGGTTCCATCTTAGGCCCAATATCATTTACCTTTTATATTAATTATGATGGCATGTCTGTCAATACATGCAATTTACATTTTTCTTCAGATCATATTGTTTAAAGAGTTTGCCAAACTATCTAATCAGCCATTGATATTCTTCATCTCTTATTTAGTAAACTAAAATGGATTGAGAAACTTCCTCACTATAAATATTTAGGCATCTGGATTGATGACAAATTTACTTTTAAGACTTATCTAAACTGCTTAAGTTGGCAATTAAGGATGCAGCTTTGCTTTTACTGTATTTACAGGAAGTGGTCCTGTTTTCCTTTGTATTGTAGGAAAAGGGTTGTGGAAGCGACCTTTCTCTCTGTATTAGATTATGGCGACGTTATTTATAGACATGCTCCTTTCTCTAAACATCTAGAGGCTGCCTATCATTCTGTCCTTAGATTTATCACTGTCGACCTATATGGCACCCATCATTATATCTTTTATTAGAAGGTTGAGTGGCCCTCCCTCTCTGCCAGGCGAGATCAGTACTTTTATCTATTCATATATAAAGGACAACTTCAGAAATTACCGCCTTATTTATCGGCAGTCTCGTCCCTGAAGACATTAAACTTATAACACCTGGTCTCTGGACTGGCTGACGCTATATGTTCCTGCAGTAAATACTGATCTTGGAAAGACAACCTTCAGATATTTTGCCTCATTTGTCTGGAATAATATACAGAGTACGCTGAAACTGGACATACTGATATTGATAGGGAAATTCAAAAATTTGGTTTTATTGATTTCAGGAATTAATGTTTAATATAATTTGCTTGTATTTTTATTCCTTTTTGTACCTGTGCCCGGGCTATTTTAGAAATGCATGTATTCATAATTTGTCATGCTGCTGTCTATGCTAATGTATATTTAAATCTTTGGTATTTTTTTATTATTATCAATTATTGGTTCAGCCAGAAGATTTCAGTGTGCCGTCATGTCATGAACCTTGGATGTCTTTGCTTTTATTTAGCAGAAATAAAAGTGTTTTGCAGACCTCAGACTTGTGAAAATAGATACATCTGTAATGGTAATTTTATGGGTTATATTCTTAGATTCTTGCTGTGAATTTTGATCGAAGGGGCTGGTTGTTTGTAGAGTGTGCTTCCTCTGCTCATATACTCACCAAATAGTAAGCAGCCGTGTCTAAGCTGAGCATTATATGAAGCTGAAGCATTATGCAGTATATTCTGCATGACACAAAGACTCGTCTCTGTAATATCTGTGACCTCCCTTCTGCAGGCTGCCAATGGCAGGGTATTATCACTATTGATTTGTAAGGCAGAGAATAAATCATTGGTATGACTAGTGAAACTTGCTGAATTGCTCACAGTGATTTAAATGACTTTGCATGGAATCTAAATGTGTCAAAACTGCTCGCCAGAAGAAATTTTGTTATATTTTATATGATACCACATGAAGTTATAGCTGCTGGAGAGGGAAGGGCACCTTGGTCAGACTGTGAATGAGTGTGTGTGTGTGTGTGTATGTCTGTATGTGTAGGGTTGGCGGTGTCCTGATGACTATTTCCTTCAAGTGCCTCAAAATAATTGATCAGTATTAAGATGCAGGGATGTACTACATTCTTGCATCAGTAATGGATATGTAATGACTGTGACAGTGGCCGTGACATTGCAATTGATTTCTTCTGTCCTGTTTTCAGACCTCTTACAGAGAGATGGAAAGGCGTGATGACACCTAAGGGTGCAGCTTAGAGCAGAGAGAGAGAGAAATTTGGAAAAAGGAGGAAGGGGGAAGGCTGAAGGAGGGGAGGTTATGGCTTTCTGCTCCCAGTGATAAAGGTGCTTGCCTGTGCCATGTGTCTGCACTATTGCCTGGAACCTAATTGGAAATAATGTGCTTGTTTGTCGCTGATGGCATAGGGTTGCAGAGAACGAGGGAATTCATACATGTGTATTTACATTTACAAAGCGATACAGAGAGACAGGCGCTTCTTTGGGCTTGGTTTGCGAGGAGTGATTTGACCGTGCAAAGGCTCACAACTTGTAAGCGATGTTCTGTGGTGGTCATTTCTATAGCAAGTTTGTCTTGGCCTGTCAGGACTCCGGGACATGCCAAATGTAATTAAATTGTGGCATGGGGGAGGGAAGAAATTCAAGTGTTTTAAATTAAACTAAATGTTCTAATTACGTCTTATGCTTTTAAATACAACAGGGGGGATTTAATTAGAGGGAGAGGCGTCCGGGTCTGTACCATCCGGAGGGAATGCTCTGTGGAACTTGAAAGCAATTTGTTCCTGCTCTGCCTTCATTCCTCACCCCTGAAACGGCTCTGATAGCGCAATGAAATTAATGTTTGGAATAAATGTTGGTGGAATTTAATAAAGGCAACCCCTCCTTCGCCCCCTATTCTCGCTCTTTATCTGTTTCTCTCTCCCTCTTTTTTCCTTTTTCCCTTATACTTAAACACACACTTTCCTTTTTTTTTACCTCCCCACCCCATTCACCATCACCACCACACACATACTGCTTCCTTTTTTCTTTCAGTCAATACGTCAGGCAGTGACACCGGGGCTGGGCCTCACTTCACAGATTAGTCTCTTCACAGCGTGAATAGGACAAGGCATTGTTCAGCATTTTTTGCTCGGGGTGAAGATGAGTTTGGAGTTCAATTTTTGTAAGCGCAAAAGCCTGACATTTCACAGCACTGTGAATGAGAAATACCAACCTACTGGGAGTTGCCAGGCAATAAGGGGCTGTAGTCTTCTCATTGCAATGCTGTATGTTCACAAAAAAGCTCGCTGGCTAGGTTTATTGAGGCCTTTGATTTGAGCTACAGTGGCTCATCAAATATGAATGTCACCCCCCTGATGCAGTAGAATTGCATTTGTCATTGGGAAATAAAGTTAATTTACAGCTTGCTCACTCACTGGGATGTGATGTGACACTGGTATTAGCTCCAGGAAAATTGATCAAATGCTAAATGTCTCTTTAATAGGAAAAAAAAAAGACTGAGCGCGTAACAGTATTGGCTTAAATTAAACCTAGAAAATAAAATGTTCATGCTATCTTTACATAATCACTTGTCTGAATATTCCTCTCCCAGTATAAACTATCAGTGCTGCCAGTGAGTTGAATTGCATTTAATTTTAGCTTCTCCTCTTTTTTTCCTCATTTTCATTACTTCACATAGGGCAAAAACAACACATCCTCACATTGTTATGGGAGTGAAAGAATTCAGTCGAATGATTCAAATATACCAAATATTCACAACATAACCCTGTCCGGTTCAAAGTTTAATTGAAGTGTACTGCAAGGCGTCATGAACATATCGGCAAATTATGAATACATACATATTCATATTCTAAATGTATCACAATACTGATATAATTATACATCTAGGATGTGCTACCAAGCAGTTTTTCCATTAACCTCCATAAAATAATTTTTTTACCCAACAAATATGTCGTGTCATGGAAGCTCTGCTCTGTTATTATCATTTATATAGCAAACATCTATACCAATGCCTGAAAATTATGTAGCAATGCAATGGTGCACATAGTATTTTGACATTAATATATCGCTGTGAAATTAGTGATAGTGCAATGCCAGGAAAAAGCAAATAAACTAAATTAACTGTGACTGTTGCTGTTATGGACAGTGGCCAAAAATGATGTACGCCATGCTTTCCTCCTGGCAGCTTAATAAATAACACATTGCCAGCAATGGGGGAAGAGATCATGACCACATTATTAGTTTGATAACTCTGGATTTCCCTCTTATTCACCAGGCCTATTTGTGATGTGATTAAGTGCGATTTTTTATGTATCAGTTGAAATCTTGTGCATTTGTACTCTTTGCCTTGCCATAGATGACTATGACAATATGGCTTTCCGTCTAAATACTTGTTCCTGACCAACACAACGTTATGTTCATCAGGAAATTTATGATCCTTGGCTCGTCTATCAAAGGAAACAGCGGAAACTTGCCTGATAGGCTGTTAGTGGTTGTCATTCAATTTTATACTGCCTCATCCCTCTTGTGAATGGTCCTATGTGGCATATGCATGGCCTTTATCCCACTTCTCCCTAAAGAATCGCAATATTCTCCATGGGGGTTTTAGCCTGCGGTGCCAACCAATTCATCAAGTGCTTTATCTATGATGACTGAAAATGTCGCCCTCAATGTTCTGGCTTTCTCCCCCACTTTCCTTTTTCAGCACAAGTTATGGCACCAGAAGCCCCAGCTAATGAGCAATTCACTGCGCTGTGTGCAGTCTACTGCAAAAAAACAACAACAATGAGGGGGGGGGAAGAGAAAACAAAGCAAAAAGGAAAAAATGTGCTGCCTGGAGCTGTGAAAATGTGAGTTAAGTGCTGACCTTGGTGGCCTAATGGCTCTAAATAGCATCTGAATGTCAGTGTGGTCCAGAGAAGGGCAGCTCTTGCCCAAGGGTAATGGTTAAAGCAGGGCTCTGAACTTGTGAAAACGGGGCGAAGGCGGTGGGGTAGCGCTGTTGGGTGGATTAAGAAGGATGGAGCTGACTGGGATGTGGGACAGGGATGTGATGTGCTACTGCTCTGCTTCTCCATGGGAGGCACTGCGTTACCATTCTTCCCCAGTGAGGAGGCTCAAAAACATAAACCCCATAGAAAGACTGAAAGAAACTGTGTGTGTGGCTAGAATTTCAAGTGGGCCACTGGAATCCCATCACTCACTCATCCATCCCTACTATTGTAGGAAAGTATAGGGGCACAGCAATGGACATTTTATAGCTGGAGAGATCTTCTTTGCACAGGTCACAGACTGAAACCTTCATGTTTCTATGTCTGCAAAATAATACAATAAGCAAAGACTGGGAGGTCAGTACGAAGAAAAAAAAAACAAATACCTTTGAGTACATGCTCTTCCCCTTTTCAATCCTGTCCTCAGTGAACAGCTTGCCTGTTTTAATGAGCCACTGGATGCCAAGAAGGGTTATCAGGGTGGTTTGAAGCCTAGTCAGGCTTGAGAGAGAACTTCTCCAAGTGCCTTTTAATTGAGCAACCTTTCCCATAGGTCCTCAGAGATCCTACCAAGAGAAAACGTCCACCAACCAGGGTTGATGCTGTGCTCCACTGCTTCACATGATGACACTGGACAAATTATGATGCTCTCAGGAAGATCCAGATGTGAAATCCTAATCAAGGGGAAGGCAGTTCTCCGTGAGTTCAGTAAAAAGCAAGGAGGGAGATGTAAAACATGATTTACAGGATCCTGACCTCATAATCCATCTCATTTTCCCTTGCATTACGCATAAAAAGCAAGCTTTCATTCACCATCCGTGTCCTTTTATTCAACAATAAAGAGCTCAAGTGTGACATGGAAATGAAGTGAGCTGCAGTCATTGACAGAAATTGAGTGAGGCTGAGGATGAGTGGCCGACAGGTGCAGGGTTCTAGTGCCATTGTGCCAGATCCACTCCCCGTGCCTAATAGACCTGATCACAAAAAAGCACTTAAAACAGTAATGCTCACATAATTTTATTCATTTGCAGAGCAAAAAACCTATCAGAAACTGAATTTTTACAAACAGGTTTTAATTTGACGGCTTCATCCACCGGCCAAGCGATTCATCTGAAGTGTGTGTGGGGTGTTTGATGCTCGAAGTCAGTTTTTGTGGGTATTTCTGTTCCAGTGCTCAGTTGGGCTTGGTTGTATTTGGGACATTGATGAAAAGGGACAGGGACAAAACGTGGCTCTTTCCTATCTGAAGGCATTGTCTGTGTCATTGGGCTTTCAAAGTGTTTATCAGCAGAGCGCAAAATGGTTGTGTGAAATTTGCTGTGCAGGCTTTACTGAATTGGCAGCAGAAGAAGTCTATTCTTCTCAAGATGTTTGGCTCAGGGGCGTGGAATTTCCACCATTCTTACTTTGCTAGCTATGTATTTCTTATTTAAATGAAGGCAGCCTATTGATGTGGATCTTATTGGGCCTTCAGTCACAGAGGGGGTATTTCATGCTTTCTGTCTATCTCGCTTCTTGCTGATACTAGATGACTTTGAAGTGTGACAGTAATATGTAAAACTGCTACCCGGGGTAGCTAGCCTATTTATAAGGATATTTTCTCTTGTTTTGTTAAGTAGGGGTATTCATATTGCAGATCAACCACTTAGATTAAGTAGTGTGCTATATATAAGTAGCTATAAATACTGTCTGAGGACTTTATACAACCTAATGATATAACCTGACTGGGAATCAGTACTGCTATTATTTGATTATCTTTTAAATTTGATTATGAATGGGCATTATTTACAGTTTTGGATGCACAATTGCCTGTTGGTATTCCAGTGTCTTTTTGCATGAGAGTATGAACAGAGGAAAAAATATGTAAAGAGTGACAGAGACAGGTAGTTATTTTCCAGTGGCTGGGCTTGTTCCTTACCAGGTGACAGTCGAATAGTGTTCCCTTGGAGAGAATGATGACTTAAGCATTCAAGAGAAATACTGAACTGCCTGACTCACTACAGGTCTGAACTTGAATAACCCAGGTGGGCCAAAAATTCAACTTTTTTTTTTTTTTTTTTTGAAAATAATAGATGAAGCATAACTATTTCTAGTCAACCTAAATCCCTCCATCTGACCACTGCATTTGCCCCCTATAATTGTCAATGACCATACAAAAGAACAGAAAAAAACAACAACAGTGCAGCACTGCTCTATCGCGCCAAGCCAGATATTAACACTACTCAATGCCATAAGCTCCTTTATTTATGGTCTTTCTCCATTGCCACCAATCGATCACTGCATAGCCATTTTTCTGTCTGAAAATCAATGCCTTGATTGCATTTGTTTTTCTTTCTTTAACCTTGGCTAATTTCATTGCTCAAATAAAAATCCATCTGCCTCCTAAATATCATTAATCTTGAAATGTCACTTTGTTTTGTGGGGAGGTGGTGGGGCTGCTGGAGAGAGCTAGAGGCTCCTGAGGAAGCCGTGGCTTCTGTCAACATAACTCAGCAGCACTTAGCGCAGCCCTACTGTGGTTCACACTGAACCCTGGCATTTCAAGGACCTTGATGTGCAGGAGCTCTAGGAACATACGAGGAGCACGGGGGGGAAATATAACCCTGTGATTTGTGGAAGGAACAGATCTCATGAAATCACATCAGTGTTTTCGTGGCCCCTAGCATAATGAGCACAAGGACAAGGCTAGCCTACATGCGTTTGTCCTCAGCTCGACTCAGTAGCCTGACAGGTTGGGGGAAGGAGTGTGTGTGTGTGTGTGTGTGTGTGTGTGTGTGTGGAGTGGGAGAAGGGGGCCTGATAAGAAGCAGCTCTATTCAAATTCAGCATGACAGCCATGATTGGATAAAAGATTCAAATGGAAACGTAAGAGGACTGTTAATGCTACATGGTAATAAGTGTGTGTTTGTAAGCATGTGTCAAGGTATGTGTGTGTGTGTGTGTGTGGGTGTACATGCGTTTGGGTGGATGTGTGTCTTTGTGGTGTGCATGTGGGAGTATGAATGTGGAATGTATCTTGAGATAACCATGTTTCTTATATGCTGCCTTTGAAGGGAAGCTATTGTCGCTGATAGATGGCAGGCTTACCTGTAATTGCAGCTTCCCCTCTCTGCCATCCAGCATGTTGACGTATGGCGTTCATGGAGTACATGATTAACGTGGTGAGCCTGTGCTACGTGAACCGCGGCAAAAGGAATAGAACCCAAATAAATTCAAAGACGGGGTATGTGAAATGTCTCCTCGGCAGTATATGACAAAAAAAAAATATCGTGTGTGTTTTGTTTGAATATCTGCCCAGTGTGTATTTAGCTGGGGCATTTACATCTCATTATTCAGAAAGGACTGGGCGAGTGTGTAGGAAGCTGTTTGAGACAGAGGATGACAGTGTGTGTGTGTGTGTGTGTGTGTGTGTGTGAGAGAGCGAGAGAGAGAGAGAGAGAGAGTGTGTAGGTGTTTGGGAGGTTGGTTGTATATACTGAAATCTGATCAAGTTAGACTGCGAAGGTGCCTACTCTCGGGATGCCATGATAGCAAAATTTAGTTTGCTGATATCAATATCCTTTCCCACGATTCTTGATGCTTGATTCACAGCAAAAAAAAAAAAAAAAAAATCAGAAATCCCATTCAGCACACACAGCCTTTATTCGTAAACTCTGCAAGCATTAAGAAGAAACTTTATGCGCTTCAAAAAAAAACACACACATAATCTAATACTACTGACTTGCAAGTGGCAACACTTGTCTGTAACCTTTTTAGTAGAAAACAAGTAGCCCAACAAAATGAAGAGGAACTTATACGCTGGCAACAAAAAATACAACTGTGGGATGATGTCCTCTGAGCAAAACTGCATCTTTAAGTGTGTCAAGTATTTAAATAGGCAGGCTCAAGCCACAGTAGAATAATAACACAGAGTCACAGTGAGGGATCAGGTTCCATCACTAGTATTAATTTCAACATTTTGATATTGACTTGGCACCTACAATTTGATCGTTGTGACGCCCCCAGCCTCCTACCCCCGCTCTGGTTACGGGGATACAATTATAGTAGAATGATGCACTTCAACAGATGGCGTGAATCCCATTCCTTTACACTTGGAGATAGTGATATCCGAAATATTTCAGAGAAGAGATCACACCACTTAACTTGGTAACTTGTGGCCTTGCTCCCTCTTCCTCCTCGTCCTGTGGTGTCTTTGGGGGTGAGGAGGAGGAGGAGGAGGCTGTCTCTGTCCTGCATAATTAGAGTTCTGATTCTTATGACACTGTGACCATGGGCATTAATTATGAAGCCATGTTGTTATATAGCGACTGTGAATGACAGGAACTGTGGGAGAGCTCAGTTCTGTTTGCAGTGGACTGACATATTCCTCCTGCGTGTGTGGGTGATGTGGCTAGCCACTGTAAGGTAGTGCTAAAATCAAGTCTGAGGGAGTCATACAGATGGTCTGGCAGTGGTACTTTCTTGAATTCTATGTACACTATTGTCGTGGTATTGACTTACTCTTTTATGGCTAATGTTTTGTATATATAGTTCAATGCACCCCTTTGAAAAACATTTTTTCTTTTATTGCATGGTGGAGGCTGTAACTGATTTATCCTGTGTTACTTTATCTGTGCTAATATACCATGGTAGAGCCATGCCAAAGAAATTAGAATTATAATGAAAGCTATTTCACATTACAATCAAGAATTGGCGGCCTCTGAGTTGATTCATCCAACGATTTATTATTTATTTATTTTATTAATTCATTTATTTTTGTTTGGTAGGGCAATTGAATCGTCTTCAGCATTGAAGCGGCACGTGACCCTGTGTCCCTCCTGCTTCCAACAACCTCAGGCATTCGTAGGAAATCGCTGTGATGTAGCTGCGCTGCGCTCTTGCAGACCTGTGGCACTATGGCCAGTTGTTCCAGAGGATAAGAGTGAATATTTCAGCGTCATTTGCCAAGTGAGGTCACTGCCGATGATCATCAGCTCCCGTATGATCCAACAGCAGCGTTTCAGTATTAACCCCATCCACTCGGGTCGATATGCCCTCAAGAAAATGGAGTGTGCTGTAGCCCATCAACCAGAGCGAGACAACAATCTACCAGAGTCAACAGAAAGTCCATTACAGCAACACGGTGGGTGATTATAAGACTAGATAGGGGGTCTTTGAGAAAGGATCCCTCCTCCCCTCCCCCGATATGGCCATCAGTGTTCAGAATGACACTGACTCACCGAGCAATAACTAATGGACCTGGATGACCCCTCTAGGAGGACTTTGAGACGACCTCGCACAAAACCAATGACCTCACCTAAAAATGAAAGTCTTCTCAGTGATTAACGCTGTAAGCTTCTGTGAGAACATAATAAAAAATGCAATTACATTTCATGGCTTTTACAGCATAGGAATAAATATTCCTGGCGTGATGGGCTTGCATGTGTCAGGGATTATATGATACACTTTTGAATTTAAGTACATTTGTCATCATGTAGAGCTTACCTTAAAACAGTCTTTACTCTGCATAAATGTGTGTTATTAAGAGACTGCATGCATGCAAATCACAGCATAGCTTGTGGCTGACCTTAACCATGACCTTACTGTGGTTAGTTTGTGCATTTTTTCCTGATGGGTAAAGGTGAGATGTGGTCAGGGCGAGCTGATATCAGAGCAGTGCCTGAGGGCAACATCTTCCTGCTGCTTACATTGAGGGAGAAATACATAAAGAGGGCAGGAGTCTGTGTAGTAGTTCACAAAGTTGTACAGAAGTAAACACGTGTCCTTGAACTTCCTTTAGAATCAGTAAATGAGTTAAAAAAAAATGAAATTGCAGGTTTGGTGGACTCAGAGCAAACAGCAAGATATGCAGCTTAGTGTAATATGTCTCTGTTGCTCAGTTGTGACAGTATTCAATGTCTGTGGCAGGTGCACTTTTAATGCGTCGGAAACAGATTTAATGGTCATATTTATTGGCCACGGAATCAAAACTGGAGTATCACAGGGTGCAATAACACAGGGTGTCATCATAATTATTCATGAAGAGCTGTTAAGGTTTGTGGTTATGTCCCCTAAGTGTAAAAGAAGCTGTTTAAGATGGGCAATCAGCAGGAGGAAGTGTCCTCTGGCCATGGTGCACCCTCAGCTAAATCACAGGATTCAGGGGTCATTACCAGAGAAGATGACCTGCGAATAATCTGAGTGCTCAACCCTCTGGAGAACCCCAACTCCAAGACGTTCAGGCAAAAACTTCACGTTTGACTGGATACATGGCCAGCGTCTAATGGCCTCCCATTTGGAAACAGAAATGTTCTAAGTTCATGCAAAGTATTGTTTTGGCTTCAGTGGAGCCTGAGCTCAGTCAAGGTGTTCCCACGGGCTTGTGGGACTGAGGCACTGACTGAAACTTTAGCTGCACTCACGTAAGATTACTTGCTGCATTGCATAACTGGAATCACTGATATTCCTACATACACAGTCATGTAGCCCTGCGTGCATGTGCGTTTTTTTTTCTTTTTTCTTACAGTGCAAAAGCAAGTCCATCACAAAAGGATAACATGTTTATACCACGGATTGCACTACACCCTTTTTCATGTGAAAAGGTGGTTATTAGTTACATTTACTGATGTAAAACAACTGTGGTTAAGGTTAGGGTGAGGTTTTAGTCATGGTTAATTAAAAAAATTTGAAAATGATAACTTCACTCGCTGTATAAATATATTGGCACAAATTGAACCTGGCTCACCAGGGCAGATAGTAGGTGTAAACACCCATTTACCACCCCATCCTCCACATCCTTACTTTCCGTCGTGCTATTTCAGTGTCAAACTACTGCTGTTTCCAGTTGTTTCTCCTCCACATAATCCTGTCATGGCAGGGAAACATAGCATTTCTCTCACGTTTCCTGCACAGAGTGGCATTTGCATTTTAAGACGTCATGCTCATTTCACAAAATTTCATGAGGCCAGACTAAATACCAGCCCTGTGGTAGCCTCCAGCCACGAACTAACAGCTGGAATAAACTTTCTTGTTATGATCCTGTAGCTTAGTGGGTAGAGCACGGAATTGGCCCTGCCAGAGTTTCGGTTTTGATTCCAGCTCGGGCACGTCATGCTAAAATGTGTGCACTCACATTGCAGTTACAAGTCAGCCTGCAATACCTCCAGGCAAGGCTACTGCCATACCTGTGCCCTCACTCACTCTGAGAAGCTCAAATCCCCTCTGTTAACCACCTTGGTCAGAGTCCTTGCCATGTTTGAGTGTGAATAATGTGGGGAGGAGGTTTGGTAGCAAGGACACAGTTACAGAGAGGACATGCTCACGTTTGGTCACTCGGTGTGTCTTGCCACCTCTGCTGGGCACCATGCAGTTACGCCAGGGTGGCCAGCTATTTATTCAAGTGTTACCTCGCACTCTGACTCTTCTTGACAAGAAAGGTGAAGGAAACACACGAGCTCATCAAGGGGTTGTGTAACTCTGCACTATTGTTGATAAGGTGCAACATAGTGTGTCCGTTTGATATATAGCAATGCAGTTATTTGCTATTTTATAGGGTACATATGTTTTGATAAAATCTTTTGCAGGGATTAATGTGTTGGTGGGTTTCATGTCTCTTCAGGGGTTTTGCGGTCTCTGTTTACTCTGCACTTCCACTGTGTTGCCAGGCAAGATTGACAACTTGGCAACAGCAAAAAGTGATTGAAACTGGAGTTAGAAAGGCAATTTCTCACACTTCAGCATCAAGTTAAGCCTGACTCGACTGTTTTCTGTTGACTTGTGATAATAACTACAACAGCAATACTAATACTGCTCCTACTTCTACAACGATTAATAATAATAACAATAATAATAGCAGCTGTGTATGTGTAGCGCTTTTGTTAACAAAGATACAAGGTGCTGTAAAATAAAAGGAACAAAATAATTATGATAAGAAAAACATCTAAACTATAATGAAGGAGAAACTTGCATTGTTAGCTCCATTAGAGCCTGCTCAGCAGAACAGGAATAGAAAATACAAATAGTGCAAAACTAACAGTAGTATTATCCTAACAATACCAATTTACAGACAAATAACACCATTTTGGACCACTCAGCCACTCAGCAGTTCAGTCTGCATATCCATTGTTGGTGGGCAGAGGGGGAGGCATATTTGCCAGTCAGTGTATAACACTTACTGCTAAGCTCTGTCCTGTTCAGTTTGATTTTGATGTGAGAAGTAGACTTCAGTTTGAGTGTAGTCTGGAGCTGAGCTGCTATATGGCGATTAAGGTATGTTTTATTCCTATCACTGGCTGTGGAAAACCAGGGGCCTGCCATGGGATTGCTGACACGCTTTGAAATGAGTGACAGTGACAGCGAGTCCCCCCAACGCTTCACTTCTCATTCCACACACCTCGACTTAATGGGAAGTGTTGGGCCAAGACTGCTGCCATGTTCCCAAGATTTCTCTCTGGTTGTGTTCTGCACCCCTCCATCATCCCATCTCTCCCGGTATATACCCACCCAATTCATCTCTCATTCTGTCTGTGTCTAGTGTGTCATCCAAACTTCTGCTTTCTCTTATTTTTCTTTGCCTGCAGCTTCATCGTGAATTACTCTTTTCCCTCGCCGTCTTCCACATTCTTTGCTTTCCCCTGACTTTATTGATTGAAATGTTTTCCTTCTTCTGGTCCTTGGCCTTCTCTGTTTTTCATTTTATGTCCTTTCTTCTGTCTTCTTCAACTGGAATTACAATACTGACTCTCCTCACTCTAAATTCTGCTGTTTTCCCCGAGAACACAACCTTGTAAATTGGCAGTTTAAACACCGCTCAATTACACCGCGTGTGTTTGTGTGTATGTGATTTCGTCGATGCCTGCACGTTGGTTATCTTGTCAGCGTGCGACCCTTCTGTTTCTGTAGGTGCCCCTTTCTCCTTGTCTATTAGTTTGGTTGCCGCGGTTGTTACAGGTAACCACCAGATTCTAATCTCCAACCACTTCCAAGATTGATTCAATTAAGTCAAACCAACCCGTATCGCGCTACTACTCCATCAAAAGCTATTTCATGCCTCTGGAACATTGCTGAGACTTTTCTGAATGAGTGCACACCCATTTCCAATGACAAAATGCTTCATTATCTGGCCAGCATGGAAGTGACAGGGGGGTTAACACTGTGGATGATGAATTGCATTGTGTTGTTGAAGTGCACTTTAGCGTGTTGTCCTATTTAAAGTGACAAGCAGTCTCTGCCTTCCCAGCTATATGACTAAACTCTTACACCCCGATCCTGGTGGGGGCAAGCAGAAGGATGCCTGAGTGCTCTTCACTGTTGCGGCATCGCTCTGGGCCATGAGTGCCCCTTGCCCACCTTGGAGAGATGCGCTTTGACAACGTGGTGTCCTCCTTGAAAGCCAGGACAGATGGGATTTCATTTAAAATGCGTTTGTCTGAGGCAGCTAAACGCTCAGGGTCGGCAGGTGGCCACAAGAGAATGGAGGGGAAAAGAGGAAGAAAGACAAAGGGAATGCTTACAGTAATATATCATGTTTGATGCACTCAAGGTCTAAGCTTCATTCTCTGTCTCTCTCTGTCTGTCAGTCTGTATATCTGCCCAGAGCTTATTCACTTGCCCAGGGCTTGTGATTTTGTGAAAGTCCGAGTCCAGAGAAGGAAATAGTAGCCCAGCTGGCAAGAGAGACTGGAAAGCAAACTCTCAACGCCATGCATGAATCTACGCCGGCATTTCGTTAAGGTGTCATAGAAATATCAGTGCCTTTCAGTCAGCGGCTGTTATTCAGTTTCTCCAGTTCTACCTTAAAATCCAAGGGCTTGCCACTGCCTCTGCTTGCCTATCAGACCTCTGCACTGTTGCCCAAAGCTGATCAGTGTGAACGTGCCACGCTCAGAAATACTGGCCAGCTTGTGGGTGTGGAAATGGGTGTTTGTAATGAATCTAGGTTCTGCTTTCATGGCAGGGTTGCCAATGAAATAAAACCAATAATTTGTTAGGTTTCTTGATGTGGCAGTACAATCAAAGAACCATGGGTGTAAATTTCTCCTCACTCTCTCTCTACATCTGTAATTTCACAGGCCATCCTCCATGCTGATGGTCTTGGTGTTCAGCCAAAGACATCAACACAAACGCTGGTGGCTGGACACAGTGACAATTAACTCCTACATTCTTGTTTTAGATTATAATTTGTGCATTTCTGCCCTTTTTTTTTTTTTTTTTAAACAGATCAAAAGTACAGAGATACAGGAGGGGTTGACAAAGAGAGGGGGGTGACATGCAATAAAAGTCCCATGTCAGATTAAAACCCATGACCCTGTGCATGCACCGTGTAAAACCCAGGTGTTTGTTTTAATATATATATATATATGCAATATGTTGATCCAATTTTCATTCTGCCACCTCTCCTCCATGTCATCAAGAGGAACAAACAACAGGGGGAACTACTTTCGTAATGTTTCACGAATGAAAATAGAAACCACCACTTTACCTGCATTGGCTGTTTGAAAATGCATGCAAAGTAACCAAAATGTACACTCCTCCCTGCTGCTATGCCTACAAATTCTGGCCACCCACAATCCTCTGCAAAATTCCTGTGCGTGCTTTCACTCAAATGAATGGGGAGCATCACTTCGCTGGCGAATTCCCCTCCCGGTGGACAGCTTTGCAGACAGGCAGGCAACTCTTTAGCTCAGTAGTTGACAGAGGCAGCTAGCCAAGAAAAACAACAGTAGCAGCAGCAGCAGCACCATTTGGTTTTTGGATGAACAAACGTCATTCAAAAACCAAATGTATCAATTCATTTGCAAATGTGCCACCATCACCACCACCTCCAGAGGCGAAACAGCCCTCTACATTTACATGGCTGTGCCAAATTCACCATTTAGCCTGCACGTGTAGTTTATATATATATATATATATATATATATATATATATATATATATATATATGCAATATGTTGAAGGAATTTCCCCTGCGGTGACCTAGAGTGGCTCAACAGCATGGTTTGCAGCTGTAGGCAGCATCAGTGCCCCTTTTTAATTTCATTTATTGAGCTCTGTATAAATCAGCTTTATTGTTAGGTTAATATTAGTTTAGCTATATGACCATTTTGATTGGCAATGATTGCAGTCTAGTAGCTCTGCCTTAGCTAATGTTCTGGAAAACCACAGGTGAGCTCTGTCCTCAGAGGTGAGAGAGAGAGAGAGAGAGAGAGAGAATGAGAGCAGGAGTGGGAGCGAGCGAGAGAGCGAATGAAGAAAGGGACCAGCGGAAGAACAGTGAGAGGAAAAAATGAGAAATAAAGAAATATAACATTATTTTCTGATTTTTGTCATAGCAGTTACATCCTAGAGCACAAAAAACAAAACAAACAAACAACAACAACTACAGCAGCAAAAAAAAACAAAAACAAAACAGAACACACCTACATCTCACCAGAACCCTGCAGAAAGGTGTCACATTCAGTGTGAATGCAGTTACCTCACTGATGAAACACACACATGCATGTGTACACATGAAATCTTTCTCTCACTCACTCCACACAGATAACTCCCCTCACCACACACACACACACACACACACACACACACACACACACACACACACCATATTCACCAAAGCCATCCAAAAAGCCATTCAAAAAGCCATTCAAAACCCTGAAAAAGTGAACAGAGTGGTTGTGGTGTGTGCTTGCCATCCCCTGTGGTTAGCTTGTCACAACCACGGTGTTGCAATATTGTGGTTTTTGCGACAGCCCTAAATATACTCCTACTGTTTATAATTTTAAAGCATGATTTACCTTGTTAACCTTGAACATTACTTATTCTGAGCTCGTAATAAAATATGAAACATGAAAAAGAAAGCAAACTGTTGATTTTTATGCACATGCATAATTTAGTATGATCTGGCTCATTGAGCTTGCATATTACGTCATCAGATCTATGCTGGACTAATAACAATTTAGGTGGGCTGGTAGAAATTTTGCTCTGCCATTTTCAAGTTGTGCTGCATATAAGAAGGAGAGAAGAGTGTAAGGATTTTGTGGGTTTTTGGACGCTGTGGGTGCTGCTGTTGATCTGAACAGCCAAAAGACATGGGCAGGATTTCTTTGGGCCAGTTTCCCACTGGAGGTAGTTACTGGAGGTAGTTACTGTTTTAAAGAGAAAAGGTTTCTAGCAACGTAATCCCTACAACAATGAGCCCATATTTTGCAACATGGACAAACAATCCAATCCAAATAATTCTTGCTATAATTTGGGCTTTATTATATATATTTGCTAAATTTTTGCAGACATTGGTGGTTTGTGAAGGTTAAACTAGTTTGCAAATGCCAGTGTAACATCGCCGTGTTCACTCATGATCAAGTAAACATAAATAATGCTTCACAACAGGGTAACTAATACATGATGTACATGCTATTTACATGCAGTAGGTAGAATTTACATGCACAAGGAAAAAGACAAATTGTGTGCCATGCTTTCATTGATTACCTACTTAGCCATGGATTCTAGCTCACAGTGTAGTTTGCAGTTGATAAATACATCTTAATGTGTGTGAATACATCTATTTTCAACTGCATATACCAAACATTTTCATAGAGGTGGAGGAGGATGGCACCAGCAGAAAACAGATGAGACAAGATGACAGGTCAATATGAGCTGAACTGCTCTATTCTTGGACAGCAGGGTGAAGTTCATGTCCATGTGCTGCAGTAAGTATGATAAATAATATTTATCATTAATTATCTGCATACCTCTGATAAACTGGAGAGAAATCCAAATATTGTTACCAGCTAAGCCAGTGGCTGGGTGATGTAATCAATTTGAATTATTAACTTTATGAGGGACGAGGAGCACTTTGTTGCATATAAATATATTTCATTATTTAGTAGGTAATTAAAGATAATTAAATGAGACAATTAAAGATTGACAGTTAATATATATCAAGAGAAAAACTGCCTTGACTGCATTCAAACTCTCACAAACAGGCAATGTAAAAACAATGTGAATTTTTATTCTCGACTTTGCACATTTAATTGTTTGATGTTTTTAACTTGACTCACCCTAAGCTGCTGTTTTAATTAGCGTTCACTTCACAGGGGAGTTTCAGTGTTACATGGTGATCTAACACCACTTCAGAAGCTCTTCCATCCTGCCAAAAGCAAAATGCTGGTGAGAAATAGTAAAATACTAAGAATTTTGGACATAAAAATAGGGAAAAAAAGTGATTACTACCACAAAATCACCACCAACTTCAATCCAAGGTAGCAATACTGTTCTCAGTCTTCAAAAACACGTATCCATCTCCAGTGCAGCACACAGGAGCAGAATTTAATGTACGTGATGTGATGTACGTGTGCATTCAGGGACTTCTCCAGTCGTAAAAATGCAATCTTATGGACGTGGTACCCTATAGGATCTCATCATCTCATCCAACAACCTACTTATTGTGGTTTGTAGGCCACACATTACATGAGTGACAAGAGCTAGCCAGCCACTGGGGCTTGTCGCTCACCGCTGGAAATCGCTGTTGAAGATCTAGAACAGCTGATGGCCGTGGGGAAACAAACTCGGGTGATAAATTCTTTAAAGCTACACTCATGTACATTGGCTGCTCCACACTGGAATACCTTCCATACCTAGAGATTGTGTAACACAATGTCAGCAAACTGCACAGTGTGCTTCTGTTTACCAACCCGCGGCCTGTAATCTCTTTATACCAGAGGATGGAAAAGGATAAGAGAGGCAAAGACCTAACATCGGTGAATCTGTCTTCTCTGGACGAGGCCTCGCTCACCGCTGTTTTGGAGACAGTTTGCTTTTCACTTTTCAATTTCAGTTCAGTTTCAATCTGGCACTACCTGTGGAGTGCCCAAACTCAACACTAGAAGTATTTGGACAAGTATAAGGTGATTCTCTGACATCTCAGTCAAGGGGAGTAGGACTGCCTTCTCTATTTCAGCATTGCTTTGCAATTTATGCTGATGGGATGCTTGTACTCTTATATTGAAATTTTGCCGAGTGCAGCTTTAAGTTAGTCCGATATTTTACTCCAGTGCAAGAGTGAGCTCAGTGATTTTATTTTCTAATTAATGCAGTATATTGGACATGTACTCGGCTGGATCTATTTTTGCAAATGCAGTAATTACAGCCAAAGATTCTTATTAGATTCTCAGTCCCAGTTATATGCTCATGGAAACTGACAGGCAGTAGTTTTGTTTTGCAGATTGTTTTTTGTTTTTTGGGGGGAGCACTGGCACAAATGACTTTATAGCTGCTTGTTGCATCATATCTAGTTGTTTGTGTGGCTGTACTATATGCTACTAGATCTAATAAATATAGTCATTTATAATAACCCACATATTATACCATTACCATCAGCCCAAGTCCTTTTCCCTCCTCTGCTTTTCTCTATTTGTCAGTTCAAGTAATGTCTTCTTTCTCTGGCCTGGGCTGTAGGCACAGCACCACACATTGCCCTGGGGTTCAAGATATTGCCAGCTTAATAGTTCACCTTACTGCAGGTGTGGGCTGAACAGCCCGGCCTTCACTAGGGACACCCAGTGTTGTTGTTATTTTTTCCCCCTTTCCCCGGCTTTTTAGCTGCGACCAGCAGCTCTAAAGCGCACTCGGTTGGTTGGTCTCAAAAAATGTACTCACCCTTTGGCAACCACAGTTTTCATACTAGGAGGGTGAAATTTGACATGGAGGTCAAGTGTGTGTGTGTGTGTGTGTGTGTGTGTGTGAAAGGTGTTTGTGTTCATGCCGATTGGTTAAAAGGGGGTGTGGTAATTGAAGTGACTTATTGCAAAAATGTGCCTAACTTCTAAATGTGTTCATGTAACATGGGCAAACTTTGGACACACACACACACACACACACACATGCACACACATAGAGATAGACAGACATACACATACACTTTCATTGGTGATGGTTTACCCTGCCCCCCTGCACTTTAGCCACGCCCCTTGTCATAAGTCATGAACTGTTTGTCGTTCGCTCTGGAGGGAGGCATCATTGAACTCAGCAGAAAGTTATTTTTTAATTGGAGTGTTTTAGCCACGCACACATAGTTAGGCCACAACCCCTCCATGACTCATTTACCATTTGTTTTAGGCACTTTTGGGAGTCATTATTGGATTAAGGAGAGTTAATTTTTCATTGATGAAGAGTTGCCCCACCCTCTGTACTATAGCCATGTCCCCTTTCATTACTCATGAACCATTTGTTGCAGACTCTTGCGGGAGGCACTGTAAAGCTTTTTCACAGCAGCCATTTTGACATGAAATCACAGATTAAACACAAGTGTTACTAATGACTTTAATTAAGGTTCCATGCCTTTTAGGTCTAACAAACCCTTTCCAATGAGCAGGCATGCACAATAACAGGACCCTGGCCTTGTTTGTCTAAAACAGAATGGAACCTTAATGAGTGTTAGTGTTAATAGTGTTATTAGTGTTTAGCCTGCGATTTAATGTGAAAATGTCTGCTGTGAAAAAGATCTAATGGACTCAGCAGAGTTTCCTTTTTTTAGAGGTGTGAGTTAGCCCTGTCATCTCGATCTGTCCATCAGTTCATTGGTCCACATAGCTGCGCCCACCCTGCAGCAACCACAACTTTGTATCTATGAGGCTGAAATTTGCCATGGAGGTCAAATAGGCCTACTTGTGAGGTTGTATGTTTATGAATGCATGCATGTACGGATGTATGTGCGTTCCTGATAGCAGCTATTATGAATTTGTGCTTGTTTGTGCGTAGGGGGATTGTCTATATGTGCACCAGTCTCCACTTTGCCATCTTCGCTCTCTCTTTTTCATGATGTCCCAGACTGTGTCCTCCACTCTCGCTCCCTATTACTTCTGCTCCTTGCTGTTTCCTCTTTCTGCAGTGGTGGCCGTGGAGGGAAATAAGTGAATGTCATTACTATGTATGGTAACCTTTGATCATATTAATATCCCCATTTTAGAGCAATTGCGTGATTAACTGTGAAAAGGAAGATTTAATTTATTGAAATTGAGTGTCTGAAATAGCTGCTCTGCTGGATTCTATCTGTCTGATTTGAAAATGAAGGCTGTCCCTCAGCTTGTGACTCACATTTGTTGGTAATCTTATGTCAAGCTACTTTAATTTCTCTCCACACCTCTAGAGGGAGGCTATACTACATTTTAGTGTATTGAATCCATCAAAACAATGAGAGACTCACGCATTCAAATGTGTGCACACGTATGCAAACAAAAACGTACGGTGGCTACAGCGCAGCCGACAATCCTGTAGAAGTGTTTTTACGGGTTGGGAGAGGAAGACAATAAGTCTGAGAGAATCCTCTATTTCCTCATATAAAACTATAATGTGAATAATGAATGCCACTTACCACTCTGAAAATAGTTCAGCTCATTCCCTTTCTGCTGGCTGCTAGCTGCCAGCTTTGCATTAAACTTTTATGTCTGTTTTGAACTCATAGGGAGGGAGTGCTCTCCTTTTTTCTGCCAACCTCTGCACTGCTCGCCCAGATTTATTGGAAAAGTCAGACACCTCTAAAACCAACCTGTTTGCTGACAAACTTCCTCAAAATAACTGCCTCTTATGTCCCAATAATTCCTGTTTCCGAGCCTTCCTGCCAACCATCTTCCCCACAAACTGTGTGCCCGGGCCGTATCAAAGCGGATTAGTGCGTATCGGTGTTTGTTAAAGGTCAGGATGTGGGGCAGTTCTTGGTGCTAGGGATTTGGGAAAGGACTCCTGTTGCCGTTAACATGCTATCAGACCTTAGGCTGGGCCAGACGTGCTCCGCGGGGTAGCGCTGTGTCAGGATATAGAGTGGCTAATGAAATCTCAGGCCTGGGTAGCAGAGGACAGGAGAGGAGAAAGAGGGGATGCTCATTGGCATTCCTCCCCCATTGCCTTGCTCCCTGATTCTTCCCAGCGGCCAGCACCCACTGTCTCAGCAGTCCTATATTCCAGGTCTGAGTGTGCTGTCTGCTGATAATAAACAGCCCAACAAGCAGGCCAGAGTCACAGAGGGTTGGCTGAGTTGGAACCGAGGCACCCCGCACCGTCTGTTTCTCTGAAAGCCTGGACCAATCCTTTACTTTAGACTTAGTGCCACCACTTTTTAAAACCCCTACTGTTGTTGCCTGGCTCCTAGGTCTGAATGTCATTGGGCTTGTAGCAGGGGGGAAGGGGGAGGTTGAGAGGGCTGCATCCTTGGCGTGTCGCCCAGCGCCAATAAAGGATTAAACTCCAAAAGACAGCTGTTAAATGGTTTGCCTTCTCCAGCTTCTTATCAAATCTCCTTCAGTCAATTTAGGAGGAGTCTCTGACCCCTGTTCCCTGTACTGTAGGTTTCCCCGTGTGAAGAGAGCGCTACTGTTACTGCTGCTGCTGCCGCCGCTACTCCGCATCCCAGCCTCCCCTGCCCCTCCTCCCCCTCCGCCAGCGCAGGGCAGCCAGAGAAGCATTGGCTCAATTCCAGGGAGGCCCCGATCCTGCAGCCACGTCAATCACGTCTTCACCGCTGGGTAACTATCATTAATGTGAGGAACCGCTGCGTTTTGCTGATGAGAGGGCAAAACTTTTTTTTAAAATCGCATGTGCTTTGAATTGATTTTTGCTCTTGTTCATATTGAGTTTTAGCTCTGAGGTCGCTCATGTGTGCTTTTTTCATGTAAGAGGGGCATTTTCCTCAGCCAAGCATGTGGAACACACACAGATGCTAGAGGGCTCAGGAGGGATCTCTAGGGGTCTGATCGAAGTTGCTGTGTCTTCTTTTTCAAAAACCCATTGACTAGAAGGAGTAACATTCTGGCTCCAGGTGTCACATGCAGAACTGTGTCAAACCTGCCAACAGCATTTACTGTCCCAGCGAGGAAAGGAAAAGCAGAGGATAAGCCGGTATTCAGAGTGAAATGTCGGCTTCAGCTGTGGAGCATACTAAGTAACCACTGCAGACACCCAGGTGGCAGTGCGAGTTTGACTTCCTGATGAGCTCTTGTAAACAAATGTATCAACAATCGATCCAACTAGACTGCGTATGTGTCCTGTTCCTTTTAAGGTGCTGGTGCCTGCAGGGGCAAACATTGCCCATCAGTAATAGATTCACCGCACTGTAAAAAAAATCTTCAGATAGATTCCTTTGAATAGTTTTTCCTGTTTATTTTTAAAAAAGTTAGGCACATTGAGCAGATGGCATGTTTCACATCTGTCTATTTAGGTTTAATCTCAATCAAGGAGGGTAAAATGAAGGCGAGGACACAGGGTGATATTGTGCCATATCATTGGGGTACAGCATCTGCATGGTAAAATCTGATCCGCAGAAAAGCTCAATAGATCTGATCGTGATCATAGAATGTCAAGTAACTAATTACATTTACTCATATTACTGTAATTGAGGAGTTATGTCTGCACTTGTACTTTTGAAGTATTTTTTGAAGTCAGTAATTTTACTTTTACTTCAGTGGCATTTTGCACACAGTCGATGGAAGTGAGGACCATTTAGACTCAGCTGGTAAAAAATGTGTAACGAATGTGGAATCAAAGATAGTAAAATCAGTGAATTGGTCTGACGATGAGAGCCATGTAGATTAGCGGTGTCGAATCATGTGCCAAAGAGGGCCAAGAGGCTGCAGGTTTTCATTCCAACCAAAAACTCCACCAGGTGATTTCACTGATTACCTCACCTTCAAGCAGAGAGAAGGGATTAATCAGTGAAATCACCTCTTGGCCCTCCATGGCTCATGGATGGACTCAACCATCATAATTATGTGCTTATTCCACATTTGTCAGTTGAGTCTACAAGGTCCCCACTTCAGTCAACCCTCAACAATTTTGCGCAATGCACCTTTAAAAAAATCTAGGTTGAAGTGTGTCCTCTCATCCTTTTATAACTGGTCGGAAAATATCACACCAAACACAGCTGCTGTTCTGAAAAAGTAACTCAGTAACTAGCAGTTTGTAGAGCTCTTTCCACCGCTGGTCTTTCTTTTAATAGTGTTGCTCTCAATATAACAGTGGGAAACGAGTGTGTTAAAGACTCTGGGCACCCACACAGGTGCTGTACTGGCACTATCCAATAAAATATCCAAATAAATCGATACATATTAATAAGTTGTCCCATCCTTACACAACTGCCACAGACGAACCAGCAAAACGCCCATCAACAACAGTCAGTCAGACACACTCAGACAGACCTGAGTGGAGGTCTAATCAGCCTACACAGCTGAAAACACCTGTATGGGTGCCCAGACACTTTAAATGGCATTCAATAGATGGATTCAAGGCCAGTTTCATCAAAATAATGTGCATGTATATTGGCAACGGAGGTTTGGCTGTATTATTATGGAGCGAGCAGGTAGTTAGTCTGTTCACATTTTATTTGACTAAACCTTTACAGCAGAAAATGTCAGGCTGTTTTGTGTATGGCTGCCAGAATTGCTACTCAGCGCCTCAAAAATCTAAAATTCGACCGCACTCCATCAGGATCTCGTTTTTTCAGAGCAACAGGAAACTATGGCTGCAGGCGATGAGGAGGGTCAGCTGGACAGAAGAGACAAAATGCAGGTGTCTGCGGTGCGGTCCTGTTGTTTAGTGCAGTCACTCACCGTGCGATTCCTGTCATTTCTGTTTCCAAAATGTGTGCGCAGCTTTCTGCTTCTGGCGATGTATCGGGGCCTATAGCTGTGCTGCAGCTCAGGGGCCAGCGCCTTCGAAGGCTGTTTTTCCAGATTGCATACGTCATCCTCGCTCGAAAAGACTGTCCTAATCCAAAGTGTCCTCCGATTGTAGCCCAGATGTGCGGCCTTCTTTTAGCTGAATTTGGAGGACACAACCGGCATCCTCATCCCATACATACAGCAAGTAAAATAGAAAGTGAAAACTAAATACAAATGTAAGAGAATCTCATCTTTTAATTAGTTACCTAAGTTAACGAGTAAAACTACGAGCAAATAAATGATGATTAAAAGCGCTGCACTTTGAGTCACATTCACGTTTGAATGTCAGCAAACTGTCTCGTGGAGTAACGTTTAATGAGTAACAGCTGTTTGATCTTGTGAGACAATGCCGGGGGGAAACTTTAGTAGACGTCCCAATTAGCAGCAGTTAGCTAGCAGGAAAACCTAGCCTTCAGTCCTCTGAAGACCACACCTTTGTTGACTGCGTCCTTCGAATGAGGTGGTACAAATAAAACAAATACATCAGTAAATAGCAGCGAAGAATTCCATACAGTTAATGATATTTATATGTATTTTTTCATATGTTTATAGTATGTTAACCTGGCAATCATTATCCATAATAATCAAGACTGCATAAGAACAAGATATTACTTATGGACATATATAGCAGTATTATTGATGTAGATGTTTTTTCTTTCTTGGAAGATGTTACATTTACTGGTCAGCCAGCCCCCACTGACCTCTATATCCTGTTTCCTCAGCCTGGTCTGGGAGGGAAAAACTAATTTGACGGCACCTGGGATACTAGACCCCTTACCCACTTCACCTCCATTCCCACCCCATTATTTTAACTCTTTCCACCCTTCCACCCTCTTTCTTGGGCTCTTGATTGCTTTCTCCCATTTGTTTTCCTCCTGCTCACTTCCTTTTCCATTTCTGTTCCTCTCTGTGGTCCTCTGTCTCTACCTCCTTCCTGTCTCCAGGAGGCCCTTTAGTGACCCAGCTGAAATAATATCCCTGTTGGTTTGTTTACTCTCCTTCCCACACATATATTAGGCTCATGTGATCATCGAGAGAGATGCAAGCCATAGCATTCCTTTGTTTTCCTCTCTCCTCTCCCCTCCGGCTCTGCTGTGCTGCATTTCATCGCTGCATCCGCCTACACTCAGTTGTCTTTGCAGACCCATCGGATGAGACTTCTCCGAGTTAGATAAATGCCTCCTTGGTTTCCGTTGAGCTGTCATTTAGGTGTGTTTGACCCTCTGGAGCCAATTCAATCACTGTCTTCACACAAGTAATATCCTCAGCCTGCCCTTATCTCTGACTCCAAATTACTGAGCTTCGGCCTAGTCTCCACATGAGACTACCCCTGAAATGAGGGAAGCAATGGAACAAGGAGGAAGTTTGGAGAAGGTCAAAAAAAGGTAGCTGTTGGACAAAAAGGTGGAAGCTTGGATGTAGATACACAATGAGGTTGCAGGGACTGTGAGGAAGCAGCCCCTGCTCCCTGCCCAGAGTTGGCGGGGGAAATTGGCACTTTGCAAAGCTAGACAGCCTGGCAATACTTACTCAATCACCCAGCTGGTGCGGCACGAGGGAACATTGCTTCGGCTCCACTGCCTCACACAACAGAGATCTGGTTTTGGAGTCACAGCCTTTTAAAATGTTATCTCGCTCCAAGACATCTGAGAAAGGTTTACTCTACTTTGCCAGCGAGGGAGATTGTCTTTCTCTTTTTTCCCTCCTCCCTTATCTGACGGCTGCCACATTATCATTGAAGCTGATGATTGACAGCGGGTTTTTCAGGCTGCAAGTTTAGTCCATGCTCTCACTTTGCTGGTGCAAATTAGTGTAATAAACTCTATTCTCAGCTGTACCATAAGCCTATTGCCTAATGTATTCATGTGCCCAACTGCTGATAGTAGGCTGTTTTCATGTGCCGATGCGTCTGTGTCACAGAACATTTCCCAGACAGACGCTCACTGTACAGTGTGTTCACGTGGCAGCGCTCCCACCACTATATTCCTATGTTAATCAACAACTTAGCACGAGCAGCAGTCATCAACATGTCTCTCTAAGGTTTATCCCCTCCAAAGCTTCCAGCCCATAATTCCTTTTTCTATGCCAATAACCGCATTACCATATAACCTTTACTGCATGATTTTATGCTTTATATAATAATCTGTGTGTTTATTAAGCATAAAGCATATGATTACCGGGTACATCTGAAATAGGCTAAATATATCACATCACATAGGTGCTCCAGCTTTTTATAAAGCTGGAGCTCCTCTGACCATGGATGAACTGTAGAAGCCACTCTCTGGTGAATGTCTATACGGTGCACAATAACTTTAAGACCTCTCTCTCCACTTCTCTATGTTCGAGGCAGCTCAGCCCTCTTGCCTGCTCTGAATGCCCCTGAGTATCTCACAGGGTCAAAATCCCCAGTGACTGCTCCATATCCCATTTTCATCCTCTTTCTGTCTTCCGCCCTCTTCATCCTCTCCTGTGCTGCCCCCATCTTCCATTCTCACACTTCTTCCATTCTCTCATTCCTCCCTTGTTGTCCTGTGTTTTGAGCAGGCGATGAGCCAGAGGCTCCGGTGCATGTGTTGTCTTCCAGAGGCCTGGCTACTGGAGCGGAGGAGCAGGCCTGAGGATGAGCAAATGTGGCACCGATCCTCCTTTTCTTCTCTCCAGTCTCCCTTTAGCCAGTCAAATCTCTCTCTCTTCCTCTCCAACCTCTTTCAATTCCCATATCTCTTCCTCTCTATTCATCTCTCTCTCTCTCTCTCTCTCCCGCCTTGGAGAACGATAGCTAATGCTTTGGAAATGGGGGTGTAAAAGAGCAGATATAGCTTCTCCACGCCATCAACTTTACAATTTATGCTGTGTGTTTGCAGGTGTGTATGTTTGTTGTTTATACCTATAGCCCTATACGCTTTCGCATCATTATGGGTGTCACTTTATGCATGCACGCGGCTGTGTGTTTTATTAGATTATAGCCTGTTAAATGGGTGGTTGTTAGTGTTAACTCTGGCGCAGGAATATGTGGGCAGGAAGGGTGTGCTGTTTATGTTTGCTGCATTGTAATGTTCCCTTTTGAGGAAACATTAATCTCTGTGTGTAAATGGGGCGGTGATTGAGGTGTGGGTCAGGGGTGTGTTGGGGTTGGCTGTGTGTGTGAGTGGCTGCGGCTGTGCGCATGTGTGCATATGTACATATATGCGTATAGTCTCTCCGATGTGCACTCACGCAAGTTAGCTGACGTGCACTTGTGTAAAATTAAATCCACGTCAGCAGGCAGGCATTCAGATAAGATTAACAGGACTTGACATTTCCTAGGTTGGAGACAGATGCTTGCTCCAGTTCCCTCAGAACATTTCCCCTCTCCTCCGTCCTCCATCCAAATTACATTTCATTTCAGTCTAAGGATATTTCCCCCACTTAGCCTGTCTGCCTACAGCCAGACCTGTTCTCACCATTAATTTGATTTCTGATATTGTTATTGCAGGGCAGTGTGATTAGAAGAGCACGAGTCAGATTAAAGGGCTGTTTTATGCCATATTGAAGCCAATTAACTAAACTAGGCCAAGTGTGCACTTTCACCCCAGCAGACAGATGACCATAAATGCTGTTATTAGGCATGCAGTCCATGTCACTGGTAAAACAACTTGTTACAGTAAAGGCCCAAGGGAAAAGCGGGTTCTTTTGCATTCTGTGAAAAAAGGCGTGTGACGTTGATGAAAAGACTTTTTATGTATCCACAAAGCTGAGAGAAATTAAACATTCTTCTTGGTCGTATGTGATGGATGGCCCAGGGAATTGCATGCTGCTTTGTCAATTAACTCCCACATTACAGTTTTCTAATTTTTTTTTCAGCCTTGCTTGGAGTAGTGGGAGTGAAATGATTTGAAAAAATGTTTTTTTTTTATATATTATTTTACATAAGAGGCCTAATACATATGCGATTGAATAACAATTTGTATACTAACTACTTAATAGCATGTGACTGTTATTTATGCGTGGATATAGCCCACACAGACATACAATTTTCCTCAGTGGAATTGAAAAATATGAGGCATACGTGAGAGTATAGAGCACGGAGCTTTAACATGGGATAATGTTAGTGAATAACATTTAAATAGATGTGGACGTCATTTATATATAAGCACAGTGGATGTCACAGGGCAATGTCACCAAGGGGCATAGGGAGGAAATTTGATTATCATTTATGCATAAGTACCATTACCGTGTGGGAACAGCACGCTGAAAAAAGTAATAACATCTCTATTAAAGTAACTGAAGCGGATATGGTTTTTTCATCTGTCTTCTGAAACGGCTCCTTTGAAGTGAGCCACCTCGGGCAACCTCGAAACATGTTTGTGTGTATGTAAGGTGGAGGTGTAGCATAGGTTATTGTAAGTGGATGTGGCTGAATTTCTTTTGTAGGAGCCATTATTGTTACCACCTGACAAGAGCAGATGATGCTCTCTCAGCACTTTCCCATGTGAAAGCCTTACATGCAAGGCACAATGTGTGTGCAAGACCATTATCATGGGGGTGGGGGGTGGGGGGAGGTTGAGAAGTCGTTTCAGCAGTATGTGAGTGGCTACAGTGTGATGCTGTCATTCTGATGCATTATGAGCCATTTGTGAAGCTAGGTATTGTGGGGCTGAGGTCATTGATTGGCGTGAGAGCATGTGTGTGCTTTTATCTGTTCACGCTCAATTTCGTTTGAACTTTTGTGCATGTTTGAATATGTGTAAATGAATTCTGGCGTGTACGCCTGTGTATCTGTGTGCGAACGCGCACGCTGTGAACGCGCTGTATATCGCTCAGCCTGCAGTTAGCGTTCTCTAGACATTTTCAGCAGGCTTAGCACCTTTAGTGCTAATCCTAAAGCACAGTAATTGCAAGGGTGAAGGAAATAGGGTCTTTTCATTGGTATCTGCTGGTACTAAGACCACCACCAAATTGCCCTTCATTAAGGAGAAGTTAATCCCTACTTATGGCCATGGAGGCAGACACTAAGACCGCTCTCAAGAAGTCACCGCATTCATTACTCTATAGCCTCTGCTGGTGAAGGGCATCTGCATTAGGTAGTGAGGACAAGTGTGCTCTTTTAGCTGCAGGGGAACAACACGGAGACATAATTGTAACAGATTATGATTTAGGCATAGTTTTGTATATATACTTGATTCATTTTCTTTATCCGCTTACTGTTTTTCAGGGTCATGCAAGGGGCTGGAGCCTATCCCAGCACACACTTGGCAGAAGGCAGGAAAACACCATAGGCACAGGGCTAACAGAGAGACAGACAGACAGTCACTCTCCTCTTCATACTTTTAGGCAATTTATAGAGGGTCTTTGGACTGTGGGAAGAAACCAGAGTAAAGCCATGCGAACACGAGGAAACACACAGCGAGGGCTGTAAATCAAACTCAGGTCTTTCTTGCTATGAGGCAATGGCGCTAACCACTGAGCCACTGCCCATATATATACTTGCAAACATGAAATGCAGTTTTTGACATTTACTCATACAGCCCTGGAGCTTGCACAAAAGACATAGGAAAGTTTTTTCACCTCTTCTCATGATGTGGATTTCCTTTTCTATTGTTGCACATGTTGCAGCTATAGAGTATTAGATAGTTCCTCTTTCTTCTTCATCATTTTTTAAATATTGATTTTTAATGTTCTTAAGGTTAAGGATAAGGTTCTTTGTTTGTGTCGCTCCCAGCTCCATAAACATGCAACTTATTGATGAAACAATTAGCCACATAATTGAAATGGTTAATGTTTTCTCTACGGATCATCCACTGCACATACAGATCATCCACAAGTTGATTAGCTGAGTTGAGTGTTTTACAGCCGGGCCGTTATAAAATATGAATCAATACATTCTGGTGAGGACAGAAACCCCTAGAGACCATGATGAAGGCCCAGCTAGCCTTCCCCATACAGCTTACCTTTTTTAGGAAAAGGTTTAGGATGGCATGGCATTATCTCACGGAAACTGCACTAGTTATTCTTTATCCCTCAAAGAACTCCAGTGCTGGTGGCATCAGGAAATAATTACAGAGGCTATGGCTTTTCCTGCAGAATTCTGTAATCTGTTCTAAATCCAACACCCTGTGGGGGAATGAATTGGGGATTTGAGTGGTATCATGCTGTGGAGAAATGGCTCTGATGTAGCAGACCTTATGCACATTATCAGAAGGGAAGAGTCATAAATAACACCGCATTTGGCGGATGACAACTCACCTTGACTCGCTACAACGGCTGATTGAACGGTTCGGCCGGGCAGCGGGACAGCTGTGAACGATCTCATGTAAATGTATCAGTTGCAGCAATATTAGGTAAATAGCTGCTCAGATCACTCTTCACTTTGTCAGCAGTAAGAGGTGCCACCGGAGTTTACTCATTGCCATGAATGATAACATGACACATCTGAATGGCTGCGTGGAAACAAATTCCTGGCTCATATGGACCTAAGTAGGCTCTGCTGCATGGTGAACTAATGTCTCAAGCACAGTTGTATGTGTGTATTCGCGAATGCATGTGTGTGTGCGTGCATGTGTACATGCAGGATGGCAGCAGGAGTTATGCGGCTCTGTGAAATTGAACAAACAAGTTAATACATTCCCCTAGCTATCTTTTACCCAGGAGTGTGCTGATGTTGACAAGCATGAGCTGATATGTGTGGCGCTGGTCGTTATTTGTGTGGCAGACCATTTAAACCCGCAGGCTTTCATCTGAAAGACATAGCATCCAAATGAAGGTATTCATCAGATTATTTATGTTTCGAGTAACTTGCAAATGGATGCTGGTCAATTCTTCTCGGTTCTGGGCCCTATTCCACGGTTGAACTGTGTTGGGCCGTGGCCTGCCGTGTCGGTGGGGTTGGACGAGCAGACGGCGTGGGCGCTGGTGATTGAGAGTGCTGTCACAGCACCTGCGGTCACAGCCTCTGACAAACTCCTCTGGGGGCATGAATAATGTACGCAGTGGGCCTGAGTGATGGGTGGTGTAATGATGCCAGGCAGAATAGCATGACCAGAAACCCCAGTGACGGCCAACCGCTCAACCAGCCTGCCAGCCACCACACACACACGCCTACCAGGGGATAGAGATGTATTTAGCTTGCAGTCCTCTACGAGACGGTCTCTGGAGAGCTGTTGTTAGGATTAGGTGAAACTGTTTACTGTTGCTTTGCTGAGCATTTGAAAGTTATATGTGGGTTTGGGAGCATAATGTTGGTTTTTAGATGATTCAGACTTTACATTTCATCAATCTGACAGATAGCTCTCAAAACAGAAGGGTGTGAAATTGAACACAGATGGTTAATTAAGTTTCTAAATAGATTATGGTGTGATGTCAAGAGGATGATGTATTGTCGAAAGCCATCATGGACACGCACAGGTTGGTGTCATGTAGCTGAAGGTGCTGGCAATTTTTCTGTTACCTTGGCATCAGGATTGCTGTTGAGTTCATAAATAACTCATGTCTCTTAAAGTGCCGCGGTCGCTGTACTGAATTTTTTTTCACTGAAAAAGAAAAGGAGCATTGGTCTTTCTTTGTGTAATTTTCTCTCTTTTTCCTTTTTTCTCTTGAGTTCTTCCCCTTTCATAGCATTTTTGTCTCTCTTTCATGCTTCCCTCTGCTACAAAAAAAATAAAAATAAAAATAGAAAAAAAAAATCTCTCTGAGTGAGTTGTTTTCCAGGAAATGTTGATTGGTTTCTTCAGAGAATATACTTGTTGTGTGTCCTCCAGTCGAGCTTGCCCACGTTGATTACTGCACAGCTCTTTTTGCTCAGTTTTCCTCTCATTGGGCCAGATTCAGCAACATTCTCTTAAATTCCTCTTGTAGTTTCTTTTATTTTTCTGTTAAGAGAAAAACAAAGAGAAGTCAGCTCCAGATTCACCAACCATTCTTAACCATCCAAATCAGCTCTCACCCAGGTGGGCTGAATGATGAATCCCACCTGTTTGGAAACTGGAGGCGCGTGTCTTAGCATTTGTTATTGGCATAAGGTAATGTTTCCAAACACTATGTAAGGGCAGCTGTTGTGCTGTGTGCAAAGTCCTCTGGCACATGCAAAGATTCGGAGACGCCACCAAACAAGAACTTCAGCAGCTGAAATCAGAGGTGATTGGGCCTCATGCGCCAATATCTTTTTCCTAAATTTATTCTTGAGCAAGGTCCTAAGAAAAGTCTGCATCAGATTCATGGTGTGTTTTTAAACTATGGAATTGTTGAAAAAGATGAATCCCATTGTCATTGTCGTTGTAAATTGTAAGCATGTGCCAGTTGATCCTAATTAGCATAGGTAAGCAAGGCAGTGTGCATACAGAAATTACTCACAGAACCTCAGAAGTCCAAAAGTCTAAAGAGGGTGGAGAGCTCCAAACATACAACAACAACAACAAAAAAAAAAGCAGTAAATTTTGAAGTGGAGGTACTGCGGCAGGAAGTGAACATCAAATGAGCTGTCATATTTAGAAAGTAAGAGAAAAAAAAGGATGCATGGGATGCTATTACTCATTCAGTGAACACTGTATCTGGAGAGGGGTGCACAACTGATGAAATAAAAAAAAAAAAGGTTTGATATCAAATCTGAGGCGAAAAAAGAAAAAAACAATGCACCAAAACAAACAAACAAACAAAAAAACATATTGAAGTTTTAGTGCATTGTTTTTCTATTTTAAAAGACATTATGCGTTATTGTAAAATAATGAAAATAATTATTAAAAATATTATGATATAAATAATATTTTAGTTTAAATCTTGTATATGATTATACAACTGTAGAACTGAAGAAAAGGCAATAACTAGTTATTTTTCACAAACATGCCAGAGCTCAAATGTGCATAAACGTGCATTGCTTCTGTTTTTACCTGAGAATGAATACCAAACTAGAAAGCATCGGTGAATGTCAAAATCTCTGTCAAAACTGCGTTAAGTGGATTTTAAGAAGATATTTCTTTTTAAGAGCGGTTGGTGAATGAGGCCCCTTGAGTCTGTCTCTCTCTGTTTTTCCTCTCTCCTTTCTTATTGACTCTCATGATTTCCTCCCTCCGTCCTACATCATAACATTTTCCCCAACACTTGCTGGGTTTCTACTATATTGTGTGTCTCTCTTTATGTGCAGAATACAGTTGTACTGGTGTGTGGAAGTTTGCCACACCAAAGTCTGATGGGAATGAAAGGATATGACAAGCATAAATTTAACCAAACCAGTCAACCATGAACCGCCCTCTCTCACTATCTCCCCCAACAGCTCCTACCTCCCCTTTGGTTGAGAGAAAGAGAATGAGATCGAGGTACAGTAACAAGGGAGAAGAAAGAGGGACAGCCAAAGCTAACTAGGGAGAGATAGTGTCTTGTTCTGCACTGTTGATGGCGTACCACATGCAGAGAGCATGACTTGGCTGTGATCTTCAAAGCCATTCTCCCTCAGCCCCTTCTCGCTCTCTTTCTCCCTCGTTTGCTCGAGAGAGAGAGAGAGGGAGTGTGTCAGCTGCCTTAAGGCAGGAAGCCATTGCGGCTTCAAAGTTTTTATCCCCTCCTCCCATCTGAAGCTTACAGCCTCTGTTCCTTTTGTAACAATCCACATCCCCATCTTTGTATTTAAATTGCTCTCATCGTTTCATGTATTTGTTTTAGCAAAAGGAACATTCAGGTGAACATTTATTTGTTCAAGAGTGAAATAAATGCATTACAGTGGCACCTCCCTAAAGGATTAGGGTTGACTAATTAAAGGGTTATTTGGGGTTTTTGAAGTAGGGTTGTATGAGGTACTTACCCACAGTTAGCTTATTACCAACAGTAGATGGCGGTCGGCACGCCCCTAGTTTGCAGAAGCTGGCAGGAAAACTCAGACTGGAAGTCTGGCAGTGTATTATTGTGGATGGGGCAAAGGCAAAACACATTTTAGACACCTAAAAAAATTCAATATCAGTTTAAGTGTACGCTATGTTTAGAATATTTTCACTGCTTTACCTTGCCATCAGGGAGCCCTTTCCTTTGGCACTACATTTTCTTAACCGAAGAACATTTGTAAATGCAGCTGTGCCACACATTGCATACTATATGTATATTTTATCATACTATCTCAGTTTGCCTGTAGAAATTGCTAATGCAAGTAGTTTACACTGATAAGGTAAACAAAGCCAAGGAAGCTTTGGTTGTCTAATAATCAGTCATTATGCAATAAAATGTATTGAGAGCCAACACCTTACTTTGAAGACAATTTCTATATCTTTGGAAAACAGAGAAAGGTCCACAAGCCACTGGCATTCATTAAGGCAGGGAGCTCTGGACAGTTGGTGATGCAGACTGTATGAGGCGCTGACATCCTCTGGTTCAGAAAGATCCTCCAGTTGTGTTGTAACCAAGTCCCACACATGACAGCAGTGGATCTCTGGGTCCGTGGGCAGTGGCTTGCCATTAACACCTCTGCACCACCAGGTAGCTTGGACTCCCTCTTAGTGTTGATTTTTTTTTTCTTAGTGTTGATTTTTTTTAGGTGTGCCTTTTTTTATGTGCCTAAAATGCATTTTGCTTCCACCCACTGTTGATAATACACTAACTGTGGGTAAGTACCTCATACAACCTCACTTCAAAAAATCCAAAATAACCCATTAAAGTTTGCAAACACACAGTCATGACACATCGCTCTGTCACTTGTTCATGGCTCACTCCTGGCTCCCACAGGCCGTCCCTAGAAAGAATGAGGAGACGCGTCACTATTTGCCAGCTCTCTCTCTCCTCACTCTCACTTCTCCTGCTGGCTGATGGCTGGCCCATAAAAGCAGAGTGAGCCATTCTCGGCTACGCTCACAAACTATCTAGAACAGGACTGCCGTGTCAATTTTCAGAGAAAGGAGTCAGGACTTGTTTTGATGGGTTTTTCTATTTTTGCTCTGCACAAATACCTTCCGTGTCCTGTCTGCTCCTCTTGAAAATCCCTTCCGTTTAACCCAGTTTCTCCTTTTTTTATAGAGAATGACGTGGCATCTCTCAAGGGAGTGCCATTCCGTTTATATTTAATCAACATGAATTATTGTTCTCAACTTGAATACAAATGTTAATTGCATGCGTGTGGCAGTATCTTAATTCACTACCATGACAGAGTGATGGTATTGTTTACCCAGCAAGGCGCCTTGGGGAGGTGTTTCAGGATAGTTTATGAGTCTGGTTTGACACTTGATTAAGTATTTGCTTTCCAGTGGGCTCAATCCTCACTGGAGAAAAAGGACACGATGAGCTTCAGGACTTACTTCCATCATCAGTGGGAGATATGTGATGCCTTGAACATTTAGTCGACTCAAATTGAGTGTAGAAAATATGAAAAAAAAAGAGCTGGTTTTCAAAGACGTGATCTGGCCAGTGAAAATGAGGTATGTGTACCTTGAATTTTCCCTTTAGGTGTTAGTGGAGAAGCGCTGACAGAAACACAGGGATATAGTTGGTGTTAGTTCAGTTGCTAAATGAAAGATCTTCACCAGGGACAGCGCTCATGGGTTTTTGCGCTCACAGATCCATTAATCAAAGTCATCAATCTCTTTCCCTCTCTGTCTCTCTCTTCCCTTCTCTGTCTCTCTCTGTCAGTCTCTCAGAAAAAAAAAACATGCCATCCCCGAGAGTAGTGGTAGGAGGAACCCTAGCAAGCTTCATGCTTTGATTCACTGCATCAGAAACCAAGCAGAACTTTCTTTGCAGTTTCTGTTCATATGGAAAGCCTTAATCAAACACAAGACCAACCAGCTCTTTGCAGAAACTGATTTGCGCCGTTGCATATTACATAATAAGCTGGAATGGATAAATATGAAACTACCTAGGTGGATGCCGTGTCCCTCTGAGTTGTCTCCCCCGGTTTGGCTTGGAATCAGACCATAATTATTGTATGAGATCTTGTCAGTGTCAACCCCAATGCTCTCCGTGTGTGTTCTGACTTCACGATTGCTTGGCATCAAGAGAGCAAAGTAGGCTACTCAGAGAAGAGCAGCAAATGCATACAGACACTGTGACAGGCAGCCGGATCTTTGTTGTCAAAAGTTTTCATGTAGCCTGAACGCCGCTGATTGTCAGCTGGTGGCCTGTGGGTCACATTCGGCCCGCCGAAGCCTCCCATCCGGTCTGCAGAACATTAATGAATTCAGAAAATAAGAGGAAAGAAAAATGCTTTCCGATATTTATATCTACCATTTTTTCTCCTATATTGAAGCCACACCATAACAACTGAGATGGAAATAATTTTATCAGGTATGATTTATCGACCCCAAAAATGTGTGTTTGACCTGCAGGTTCTAAAGGCATTATAAATCCACCTATCAGCTTATTATTCATCACATGGAAGTAGCCGACAGCCTGATGCAGGAGTCAGGCCAGCCTCACTCACAAAGCTGCTCCTGCTTTGCTCGTTGTCACTGAGTAACAGCAGCCCAGGACAGGAGACGCTGAGACCAGTAGAGCCTGTGCCGTATCTTCATGCAAGTACAGTGACAAACTCATTGCTCTCATTTAACATTTTGTTGGCTTTTGCTTGCCTGACAGTCAGGCCACTGCATAGTAATGTTTATTAATATTTCCTGCCAATCAGGACTGTATTCTGCAATTGTACTTACAGAATTGCAGATTTGAAACATCACTCCTCAGTGAAGCCCCTTCTTGGCGGAGGTCTGTGCTTCACTGAGAGAAGTATCTAGTTAAGTATCTAGTTATTCTTATGGATTTCCCATGTGTTTTAGGAGTCTGCTCACACTGATATAGTCTAATAAAAATAACATTTATTTTGTAAGAAAATTAAAATAATAGGCAATAATCAGCTAATAAGGCTTAAAGGCAGGCTTTGTTTACTAATGTGAAGGATAAGGCTGAGAAAGGATAAAACCCCCTCAGGTTATGATGAAATGGACTTCTTAGGCAATTTTAAGTTATTTTCTTTTGAGAACTGAGTGGCATTTACCACTTTTTACTACATCATAACAATTTGGGTTTCCCACCCCTTTGATAAATACTGTTATTTGAAAGTATAAGCCCCACAGAAAAATTCCTACCCTTCGACAAATGCACTTGGTGACCCTTGCTGTGCACTATAGACTGGTGGGAAGTATACGTCTAAGCAAATGCCATGGCTGCACAGGCTGCTGGGTACCTATGGGATAAAATGAACAGGATAGCGGTATCCCCAGTCTCCTGTTATTCCTGCTGACATTAAAAAGATATAACTTCAGTCCACCTTACCGCATCTCACCAGAGAGGGGAGATGGAAAAACATTCATGTGCAAGTTGACATGGCTGACATCAGAGACGCCCCCGCTCATCACTACCTCTCCGTCTTATGAATGACTGTATACTGTGACAGCATGTATACTCTCCTATGAGTCAGCCACCAGGCTGTGGTGCTTTCACCGATTTCCAATGAAATTATCCACCCGATATCGTCACAGTCTAAATCACCAATGATACAGTTTGCACGAGCAGCATGGGATCATGTTTAAAGCTGTTCAGTGTAACCTCCCTCATAGCATGGGCATAAAAATCAGCGTTATTCATTTCTGCTATTTGGGGTGTAGTCTTAAAATCCCTATGGGCAGCATGAACAGGTTTTACGTAAACTGTCAAACATATAGGCTGCTTTTTTTCCCCCCCGGGGTTAAAATATATCCACCAGTATCACAGTTTTCATTTTTAGTGACGTTTAACATCAGTTTTGTTGACAAAATTTTGATTGTAGATAGAGCAGATTACAGTGAGCGACATCCTTACCTCTCAGTTGTACACACTTTTTAGTTGCCTGATGTTAATCTCCTGACTGTCTTTTATGTTCAAATTATTCCGATTTCCACAGGCATTTTTGATCAGCTATTATTTTTTATTTATTTTTGTCATTGTTCATATAGCTCAAAAAGAGATCAATATTAAGTGGCAGATAGGTATTGCTGACTGTTGCTTGCAGTTTTCTTCCCATCCTGAGTACCATTTTGCTTACAACAATCGATACAGAAAGTAATTAAAAGATGGAAATTTCCAAAGGTGATGTTTGTTGATGTGTAAAAATTCATGAATCAAAAAAAAAAAAAAAAAAAAAAAAAAGTAAAAGTAAATCTCTGTGCAGCATAGACTTTGTTTTTGGCTTCATTCATATTTTGTATATAGATTTTGGACTACTCACTGAATGGCACAGATGCTCACTTATACTGCATTCATTTCATCTTCGAACTCGCAGTTTCCCACATGCAAATTTTTGACCTGTGACAGCGTTGTGTTCACGGTGTCAGCTCCAAAAAATTGGTGCCAAGTAGAGGAGGAAACTCTACATTTTTCTCCAGGGGCAATATCAATAAAATATGTAGCAGTATTTACTGAAGTAGTAAATAAACACTTGGACACACTTTGTCTGCCCAAATAAAGGATTCCTTATCACACTATTGTGAAACTAAATAAAGGGTGTAAAATGATTCCCTCCAAGTGCATCTAAGTCTAAGACTGACTATTCTGCTTGACACTTTTGCTCTAAAATGGATTTCCGTATTTGTTAAGATAGATTTTGACCGGTTCTGATGCCATGATGGAAAAAAAGCAAAACTTGCTTGTCATAGCACAGTTTAGTGAGCAACATTTGTCATCTGTTTCAGTGTATGCATGACAAATATGTCACTTTCACTCCATACATTGTCTTGTGTAAGATGACAGCATCTATTGCTGACCTGACACCTTTAAAATAAGTAATAATAATAATAATAAAAAAGCTACAGTCTCAACACAGTTTGGACAGACAGCTGCAGACCCAAAGTGCAGAGCTAATGCTCTAACGCAACAATTGCACCATTGTTGTAAGCAAATATTTTGAGCAGATTAAATTGATGAAATATGTATTTCCTTTGTCCTGCCTCTTTTCCGCTGACAGGATCTCAGTTATTCAAAGGGGAAAACAGGACTTTTATAGGATTTGAAACTCTCAACACAGAGTACTGATCCAGTTCATTGATTTGACTCAACGAACATCATTCATATGAACTAATTGGACATGAAGGGCTGAAAAAGAGAACAATCAATTGCCAGCATTAGGGAGATCTAATATCTGTCAACATGTGAAAAACTCTTCTTCAGGAAACTCACTATTGTACATTTTAGCCTCTACTGGCCTGATACCTTGAAGGTTTAGCTGACATTGCCAATGTTGATTCAGACCTGCTGATCGTTTAGCTTTTCACGCCTTGTCTTTATCACTTTCTGTCATTATCACAAGGCTATAGCTGGAATAGTTTTCTGTGTGGGGAAGAACTACTAACGTTATCTTGCAAACTTTCTGAATCGAAAAGACACTTTCAAAACTCACGTCTCTGCTATCACGGAGTTGCCTTAAATGTCAGGTCCGTTCTTTCCATCCAGTTCTCTGCCTACTGTCCCTTCTCCAAAGGCCAGTTTGTTGGGGAATGTGTTCCCAAGGCCTACTCAGGTTTTTTCCAACCAGATTTGCAATCCTATCCCACGTATAATGATATATGGAGATGTTGTGTGGGTCTGAAAGAGGATTTACTCTCCTTTGGGTGGAATTTCAGCAACAAAAGGAGCAGACCTTGAATTGAGGGCAACACGAAGGGTAACCACAAGTGCGTGTATGTTAATGCTGGTCTCAGAGTTTCACTGAGGATAAGTGATACCTGAATATTTTAAGCTCTCCTTCATCATTAGCACTTCATTAGTGCATTGAAATCTAGCCTAGATTAATGTAACAGAAATAAATTATCCTCCCTGTTTTTTCCTCCCTTACCTTTTTCTTTCAATCTAAGTACAACTAATCAGCATCATGCAGGGCCTGGGCATTGATTTTGCTCACGTCTGATTTGTTATTTAGGTTAAGGCTTGAGGTGATTGAAACATTCATATTCTCTACAAGTTGAGTTCTTGGCCTCTCAACTGGTGCTCAGTTTGTGTCCCAATTTCATCCCAGTGTTTTCCACTTTGCTTCTTCTGTCTTGGCACATGTAAATGATTCCAGAAACATATTTATACCGAGTTCATTTGTGTTCCGACGAGAAGAAAACAGACTTGACCCTGTTTACACAAACAGTTGCTTTCACACTGAATTTGTGCCTGTCCCAATTACATAGTTAGTCAAGCACTAAGTTTATGTCCTATGATGTTCTGTGGCACAAGCAAAGCATCCGTGTTGCATTTTCTATTTCTGTTTTAATGATTGTTAAATCTGAATGTCTCTGGTGTGTTTTCATCTCCAAAAATGCTGCCTTGCTCGTCCTCTTGAGCAGCAGAAGAAAAGCATATTGTCTGCTGAAGTACATCTCTGCACAGCGTTACCTCTCTCAATCCCACTCCGGTTTGTGCCATAGCAGCTGCTCATATTGTACCCTGTATCTTGTGTTGAATTCATGGTCACCTTTTTTTATTGGACAGTAAGCTGTCACCCAGATTCCCATCTCTTGGAATCTCTGTGGCTCCCTCAGCAAATAGGAAGTGACAAGGTTGACAGGCCTGCCAGTGTGGACAGTTGAGCAGAGAGCCAAATGTCACACCATAGCCTGTCAAAAGCCTTTTCTCGCTGTTATAATGAGATTCCTGGCTTTCAAATGAATCTCAGTAGAGTGCTGAATCGATTAAAGCCCTTTCCCTGTTGATTTGTGCTCTCTGCAGCCTTTATTATTGCAGATGTTCATCATTAGCACATGCTCTATGTGCTGCGTGTGTGAATATGCAGTAATTATGTCTGATATCGCAACGAAGTACAAAAATGATCCCAGAAGTCTTGTGTTTAAAAGTGTAAGGTATCTGAAAGGTCAGAGCTCTGCCTTGCATTGTGTGAAATTATAAGTAAATCATATGTCCTCTCAATCCCTCTATCTCCCCAACACTCTCTCTCTCTCTCTCTCTCTCACTCACTCACTCACTCTCTCACTCACTCTCACTTTTTCTCTCTCATTCCCCCTCTCTATCTATCTATCTATCTATCTATCTATTGTCTGTCTGCTTTATTATCATTTTATAAAGCAGATTATTTTTGTATTCCCTCCAAATTCAAAGGTAGTGCAAGTTTCATATAACACCATTTCAAAGACAGATGTACCAGAAAAAAGAAATACATCCAATTGTTTGACACTGAAAAGTGGTTGAAATTTCATTTTCTTTCCCAATTTGGTTGAATGATGTGCACCACATTTTGGAGAGAAATCATACTTTATGCATGGCACAGTCATTGTATTTTTCTTCTCTCTTACTTAGAGGTAACCAGTGGAGGGTTATCTCTCACTATATCCATGTCCAGTGAACAGTGTATGTACAATAAAACATACTCCAGTACTAACATATACCATATCCAGTTATTAATATATGTACATGCAGCTACAGAGCTACATGCTGCAACTTTGAGCTGCTTTCTATCTGCATATGTAGCTTATCGGCTGATGATCTACTAGAAGGATTTTTTTTTTCAGGAAACTGAGACTGTGAAGTGGGAACAAGTTGGATCAGTTCATGTCATCGCTGCGCCATTGAGTCATCTCTTTTTGAAAGCATTAAAATGTATTGTGACAGCTAATTTCACACCATTATATCCACTCTGAAATCCTACAGATCTCATATTTAAACGGGGGGGGGTCAGTCTGGATTAATCAACCCAAATAGAAAGTGATGCACATAGGGAGGAAGGACTGGTTCACATCATGCAGGAGGCTGACATGATTTGACATGCACATATTGTAGCAGGGCTTTGGAGGAGAACCTTGTGGGAGGGAAAAAGAAAAGAAAAAAAATAATAATCAAACGGAATAACCATTATTGTGTTTATGGGCAGGATTCAGGGGATCAGAGAGTGAAGGATTACCTGCAAAAATCAAGTTTATAAATTAAATAGAAATCTTTTTTGCTCTTAAATATCACTACATTATGTATTCTGTACATTTTCTCCCAACAAAACATTGTACAGCTTAGCCTCTGCAGGGGAAGAAAGTCATCTTAATTAGCAGGGATCTCAATTGGGGTTTGCTGAATTATCCATTTTTTTAACCAGGCGCTGCCTCTCTACACTTCGCTGCATGTTGGAAAGTAGTGACAGGGTTGACTTTTAATTAGTGTTGCTTACACAGGAAGTAAAGGAGGTATGTGTATTTCAGTGTATTAATTTTCTTAATGAAGGCTAAACATAGCAGACACGCTTGTCAGAAAATGGGTATTTTAAACGCAAGGGAGAGTGTTAATTTATTGACTTCCAGAGTTTTTAATTTTTTACAGAGAAGCCACGTTGTGAACTTCAAAGCTCCTCTTTGCGGTGGATTCAATTTTCATAAAGAGTGCCGCACTCAATACAAATATGCACTGCTCTACAAACAATGCAGCTGGGGCCACAATTCAGTTCCTTTGAGACTTGTATTATTTCTTGAGATAATCCCCTAAAATGCTCTTTAAAAAGCTCGACTCTGTTGTTAATCATCTTGTTTTGGATACAGATCGATAGGTTTTACATCACTTTCATGGCCCTCCGCCTTAGATCCCGAATGTAGCACAAACTGCATTGTTTAATGTGTCAAAATGGAAAATTGCATTATCAGGACATCCAGGGCACCTTCCATTTTGATTTACAGTAGACTGGATATCACCAGCTGTATCATACTTACAACCCACATGGGAGCTGGATTGGATTTTACATTTGACTGCTCAGGGTTGCAACCCCCTGCTTTTTTAACGGAGGGCTTGTTATTCTGTTTGATGTATTTTTCAGTCTGCTCACTTGAGTTTGCAGAAGGCGTGCTCTAACCCATTCACCCACGAAAAGCATTTCAATCTGTTAAGTTAATCACCATTTTTGCTTTTGCCTAAGTAATGAGCTTTAACATCCTAAAATCAGCCAAGTTCGTTTTCTCATTCCTTCTCCAGCAATTTCAAGCCCCGTGGTCCTCTGCTTCTAATTTGTAACCATGATTCATATCTATGTACGTGCCATTTTCAGAGAACTTTTGGCAGGAGGGAAACAGACTTTTTTTCCTAAGATATCTCACCTATCATTCATTGCCGTACAATGGAATAAATTAAAGAGTCGGCTCAGTTTATATGAATGCACTGTTTATTGTTATTAAAAAACTTTTTGCCATTTAGATCTCCAATGCCTTTAGTTAGTCTTTAATTAGTTAGTTTAGTTTGTTTGTGAATTAGTCATTAGGATTGCTGCATGCTGTTTCCCAGGACGTCTCGTGTCCCGTAAATCCCAAGTCCTCAGAGGACTCACCTACATTGTACTGACACACACACACACACACACACACACACAAGAAACATCCCAGGGGAAATTGTCATTTTTTGTTTTAAATACTTTTACAGTAATAGACTTTCTTTTTGATTATCTTGTTTCAAATTTCTTTTAGAAACAGACTTGCTTGTCTCTTGGTGTCAGGAAAAGGCTGGTGGTTGTGGCTGCGTTCACATCTGTACTTGCTTATGGTGACTTGTTATATTTGAATGAGTCCATCCAGTGTTTGAGGAGTTTGGACGCTGTTTATCGTGGTGCTTTAAGATTTGCCACTAAATGTAAACCAGTGATGTGCCACTGTATCCTGTATACTTTTATATACTGGCAAAGGTTGGTTTGTATTTATCTACAAAGCCATTCTAGGTTTGGTCCCTTGTTATTTGTGTGTTAAGATGACTCACACTTGTAAAAGGTGCTATAGTCTAAACTCCCCAGACTCTCCTTTGTTTGATGTGCCCAAGATTTGAGCTGAACTGGGTAGAAAAGCATTCACATTTGCTTCACCCCCTGCTTGAAATGTGTTACAACAGGACTTAAACTTGAAGGACTTGAAAGAAGCCACATTCCCCCAACAGGCACCCAGCCAGCGGGGCACCAGCGGCGTAGGGCCACTGCTAGTCCTTCAAACAAGTGAAAGATTCTGCCATTGAGATGAGATAATCCTACTTGTTTCCAGTGCTACAATTTTCCAGGGCTGCAGCTTGTTTCTAGAATTTCCTGGAATCAAGTGTCATTGCCTGTGGAAAGCCTCGAAACTGTGCGTGTGTGTGTGTGTCACTCGCTGATTATGAACCAATTCAGGGCTCTCGTCAGTGTTTGTGTTGTTGGTGTTGTTTGTGGCGTGGGCATTGTGTCTGGTCTCGGTGGACGTCAGTCAATTTATGGATCTTCCTGTTAAAGCGTCTTGAAAGAACAGAGTTTGAGCCGGTGCCAAAAATCTAGAGGTGCGTGACTCCACACTGACAACCTTCGTGGACCCACGCGCACAGTTGCAAATGCCACAATTACATGATATTGATGCTGATGCTGCATAGACTGCACAGCCTGATAGAAGCATGAATTAGCTTTTAATGACTATTTTCAGACGGCGACAACTGACCATTGCTTGAGATGGGGCCCTGGCAAGCACAGCCCTTGCTGGTCTAGATTTCTTGATACTAGTGGGCAGATCTGCCTTATTCTACCTTGTTTCAACATAGGTATACTTGTTCCCTGAAAAATCCTTTAAACAAGTGAAACTGCACTGGAAAAAGCAGGGTTATCTCATCCCACTGGCAGATTTTTTCGCTCGTTGTAGGAAAAACAAGATTTTAACACTGAGCATGAGACTAAATGACTCGTTACGAAGAAGATTTTTTTTTTTTTTTTGCAGTGTGAGACCAAAATAGAGAGTCTTGGTGATAAGCTCATTAGGATGCAGCCTGTACCGGTGGCAGCAACACAACAGCTGAGTAAAGCAGACATCAGCCTGTGATTCACTCCGTGTTTCGGGGGAGGTGTGTGAAGGGTTAAACACTGCGAGGACGTGCTCAGTGGGGACGGGGTGACTGTGGCGATGTGCTCACCCAATCCTCAACATTAGCTCTGGAACAGGAAAAAGGAGACAAGGGAGGACAGTACATAGATATGCTCTCCCTCTCACGCCATCTCTCTCACACAAATCATTACATACATAATCATTTATTTCACATAGCTGATTCCTCGCTGCTGCTGCCCCAGAAGCACCTCATCTACTATCCAGTAGTTATGAATGGAAGCCATAACCATTAATCACCTAATGCTAGAATCACAATAAAGAGTGCCCCCATAAAGTGCCCAAATAACACCTTTCTACTTCCACTTCTGGCGGTAATAATATTAATGTCACTCGAGCTCTCATTTCACCACCGAGCCCTCATTTCAAACCCATCTCTTCAGGACAACAGCAGCACAGGCCCAGTGTAAATATAAATAAGTGTGTGCACGGCGTGTTTGCTCTAGGGGAAATTACTTTGTCATTGAAAAGATAATAAAGTAGGAAGGATAATGAAATATGTGGTTGTAGGGCAAAACAGCGTGCAGTCGCGACGTGGGTGCACGGGAGGAATATGGGAGAAGGCGGAGGAGGTGAATTGAAAGTCTTCCTCGCTCCTTCTGTTCTGTTGGGTGCCCCCAATCGCAAATCACTCTGCCACACGTCTGGAGACGAGAAGGAGTCAGGTCTGGGAAGAGTGCAGCAATGTTTCAGGGGAATAGTACTAACTTGACAGCTGCTTTTGCCCGGCAGGCTTGTGGATGGTATAGCTGATGGAGTTGACGGCAGGCGTGCGTGTGTGTGTCAGGGCATGTGCATGTTTTTATTTTATTTTATTTTTTTTTATTTTTCATGCAGACAATGTGAGAGGATGCCTGTGTGTTACTCTGACTGCATCTCTGTGTGTGGCACCTCCAGCCAATGTGTGTGTGTGTGTGTGTGTGTGCCGTGTCATTGGAGCTCCTCCAGTCTCTTCAGCAGTGTGTGACGGTTGCAGCTGTGAGGGGAGGCTCAGCTCCCTCGTCTGCATCAGCAGTAGTGATGTACTGTGAGCTGGAGGGCGGCTCTGTTTTTCCTGGCGGTGGGAGCGAACAGCCCTTCTAACTGGTGGCTGTCGAGGGGCTGTGGGACGGCGGGGCACAGCAGCGGGGAGGCAGTGGTCCAGCCTCTACTAACCCCCATCAGGCACTAAGCCAATAGCTGCTACTGGTACTGGAGGCCCCAACAGGCGGGATATACACATCAACACACATCTAGGCACCCACACACACACACACACATCCAGCAGTATAAGTACACAAAGCAAAATCTTCATCTTAACAAGTCCTTATCCTCATACTGAGTCTTAAAATCTTGTTTTTCACAAAACAAGTGAACAACAAACAGCAATGCTGCACACCCTGTCCCACTGGTGGATGGTGGCGACCCCCTTTTTTTTTTTGTCTTTCCCCCTTACTTCCCTTTTCTTCTTCTCTAACAATGAAATATGCAATACTGAGATATGAAGAAGGGGGATCTATTACTATAAATATAAAAGATTAAAACACTGTCATATAGTTTTACTTTTTCTCTTTATTTTTTCCTTGTTTTTCTTGTCTTCCTTTCCAACACAGTCCTTTACCATTTTAACTCATCCTCCACACATATGCCCCAGTCACCATTCAATGTGATGCTTGTGTCCCAAAGAAATTAAAAAAGTGAAAAAAATCTGCCAGTGGGATGAGATAATCCCCTTGTTTCCAGTGCTCCTTTTTTCCAGAATTTTCTTGAATCAAGTGATATTTTCTTGATACTAGTGAGCTGATTGGCCTTATGCTGCCGTGTTTCAACATATTTATGCTTGTTCCCAGAAAAAAATGGGAAGTTGCTTTGGGAACAAATGGGATTATCTCATCCCACTGGCAGATTGTTTTTTTGTTCACTTGTTTTAAGAAAAACAGGATTATAACACCGAACATGAGACTGTATTGTTAAGATGGAGATTTTTTGCAGTATACTGTACATGCGACGACCCATGCTCGCTCTCTGTTTACCAGAAGGCCTCCTGGACAGTCATAATCTATGAGTCAGTGCTGGCTTGGCATTTATTTGTTGTAGCTCAGTCAGTGTTAGGCACCGGCAGTGACACCCAGCCAGTGAGTTCTGGCAGTCTGTATCCGCCTTGCCAGTTCTTTTTGGACACTGCATAATGTTTTATCACTTCTGTGAAGTGTTGTAATTGTGGGTGTAGAAGCATTACAAATTGTTGTCTTGGCTTTAGCCTGTTGAAGGCTGGATGTGCTTGCAATTACAGTATGGAATCGGCTCCCTTTCAGTACAGTCGCTCCATCTGTCACAGCTGATGTATATTGTAATGTGAATATTTAATTTCTGACAATGAAAACGCTTTGAGAAAATCCTCACGTCTGCTTCTCCCCAACCTTCTCTTTCTTACCTTAAAACATTTTCTTCACTCCCCTACCTCCAAAAAAAAAAAAAAAAAGAAGAAGAAGAAGAAGAAGAAGAAGAAAAAAATCACCTTTGTTGTCTAGCTTTTATTTCTTTATGTAGCATCAGGGACACAATAATATTTTTATTGTGCTGCTGTGGCTTTGACCTTTGCACTTCTCACTGTTCTGTGTACTGCTGGAACTGGATGTATGACTTTAAGCTTATATTATAGGAGTTTATTGTTAGCTGACTCAAGACTGATCCCAGAATCATTTGTACAGGTTGTTCTCTATCGGTCATTGTTTGTGTGGGTGGAGGACACCAAGCAGATGGCCTTTTCTTCCCCTTGGTAGTGGGAAGTGGGGGACCATGTAGGTGTGTGCAGGAATGTGCTGGACAGAGGACTCTTTGACCGAGAGAGGAGTCTCTGCTTAGTGAGTTACCCATCTCTCTCTCTCTCTCTCACTCTCTCTCTCTCTCTTTCACTCTCTATCTCTCTCTCTCTGTTTGTCTCTGTTTCTCCTCATGCCTCTCTGCATGCCCAACTTATCTCTGCATTCTCCATCAAGCCAAGCAGCAGCCAGGGTAAATAATGTCAACATTCGGATATCCATAGTGACAGATTTAACAAAGTGGGACTGAGACTGGAATCGTAGCAGCACAGCGAGTCTGTAATATCAAGGTAAGCACTGCACAATATGTTGCTGAGATGAAATGAATGTACCCATGGAGTTCCATTAATGAGAATAAATCCAAGCTATCTTATTGCGTCTCAGGGGTATCAGAGCCACAGGGCTGATGCCTCCAGATTAACATCAAGGTGTAGACATGCTATTGCAGTACAGTGACTTTGATCCTCCGATGCTTTATCTGCATAGTTGAACTGTCTTCTGTCTTTCGCTCTGAAATCCAGCAAAAGCTTTGTGTGTTATCTTTAAATGAGCTTAAACTCCCTCAATTTGAATTGCACTTGTCTCTGGGAAAAGAAGTCCTTGCAGGCTTATTTGACAAGAATGGCCAGGAACAAGAACAGCAGACGAGTATTATGCCATCTGTGTTGCTGACATGATCGGACTCTGTTAAAAGTACCAGGCTTCGATTTCTGTAAGGAATAGTTATCCCTCCATTGAGGCGGGAGTTGTAGCCATAGCAGCAAGATGAATATTGTCTGTGTCACTTTGTGGCATGTCACAGAAATCTCTGCAGGTTTTTGCATCTTTGGGAAACACGCAGCATGCATGCTTCGCTGAGCAACGCCACATCCGATCAAGGCCATTAATAATGCATGTTTAAAGCTTGACTCATGTTTTTAAGTCTAATGTGGGAGACAGACCCATCTAATGTGTTAATGTCACACAGTGTGTTTGTGACATTAACACTTCCATGTCTACGGGGGAGAGACACAAAGACATTGGAAAAATTTTATTTTCTATAAACATCACTTGGCTTGTGCAATAGCTTACAATATGTCTCATATGCTTGTGCAATAGAGATGAAATTTTCATTTTTTAAATACCTGTGCAGATACACTTCTTGCAGGTGCATATGTGTGTGAGTTGATCTGTTTATGCGTACCCGTGCCAGTGGCTATCTGAGAAAAGACTGAAAAAGAGGAAGAGGGATGATGGTGTGAAAGAGCAGAGATTTGAGATCGCCGGCAGGGCTGTCTGTCACTCAGCTCCCCTCTTCATTCCAGAAACAAACCTCTCTCAGAGCTATCTTTGGCCCAGGGGCATTCTCTGCCTGTTTCCAGTAGTATGGTTGATGTTGTCATTGTTCAACTCCATTTCACATCCTGAGGAGGCAGTTTTCAAAAGTAAACAAACAGTCACACTACAATTCTGGTTTTATATTTCATTGCGTCTTGCGCAGCCTCGACAATGTCAGTGTGCCCATGTTGTGTGCATTCACTTTTGTGTTTTATATACAAATACGGAGCAGTGAAATGAGTCTGTCCACACAGTACAAGCAGTATTAGCAGTGCTACAGAGTTGGGAAAGTTAATTTTGAAATGTAATAAATTACAGGTTACTAGTTACCCTACTGAAAATGCAAAGGTAATGTAACTGTTTTAATTACTGCATCAAAGTAATGTAACTTATTACATTTGATTATTTTTTGGTTACTTTTCTAACAAATATTTTAAACCAGACAATAAAGCTGTAAAGTGCCCAAAACATAAGTTTAAACCAGGCAGTGTAAACCTCACAACAGAGCTCAACACTGACTTCTATTAAAAGTTCTTCAGTATAAGATCAAGTTCTTCAAGATAAGAGGAAAATGTTTTGATTTTTGAGCACAACCACCGAAACAAATCACAAGTCTGTAGGTCACAGATAACAAAGCACCTTGACGTGGTCGGCTGGTTCGCAGGCATGGCACAATCTGGTCACTTAGAGCAATGGGCATTGATTTGATTGGCAGGTGAGAAGCAGTGCAAATTCAAACAACAGAACCAATCAAAAACAACGCTCAGAACTGGAGTGCAAACTGCACTGCAAACTGAATGGAGCCTGTCTAGATGTAGAGACAGTCCTGCTCCTGATGGTGTCGCATTCAAAGTTGTCCCAATGGCGTTGCTGACCCGCGTTGTCCAGAAATCTGGATGTAATCTTACAATTACATTTATTTTGTAATTAACCCTATAAAGCCTGAACTATGAAAGAATTGGCAGAAAATTCAAATTTTTTGAAATTGAACCCTTTATTTAGTCCTATAACAAAATATATATAAAAAAAAGAAAAATTAAAAAAATATGTTATTACACGACCTTTCTGGTGTATGATATATGATATGTACTTGAAGTGCCAATGGTATGGTCCAGGGTGAACAGGGGAAGTGTTCAAAGGTATACAACAGTATTTTGGTCAAGTATTGATTAAACTGAAAACGAAAAACAGAATTGAAAATGTGTATCATATATGATACAAATGGCTTTATAGGGTTAAATTACTTGTAACTCATTACTCCCCAACTCTGCAGAGCTAGGAGTGTTAACTGATTTACTGTGACCTCTGATTATTAGGAAGACAGAAGCAGACATCGACAGAAAGTGTGAGAGAGCGAGAGAAAGAGAGAAAGAGCGGGAGAGTGGGAGAGATGCGGAGGGTATTGCTGATTCATTTAAGTCTCACCTACACTAACAGGAGCTGTCTGAAGAAGAAAAGGGAGAGAAGGAAGCAGAGATAACAGGAGACAGGAGTGGGAGAGAGATGATGATGATGATTCATGTGAAATAGAAAAATGCATCTGGGCAATCCGAGGTGGTCTTAAGAGCAAGCGAGAGAGCCAGAGAGAGAAGTATGAATACAGAGGGAGAATGGAGAAGAAGAAGAAGAAGAAGAAGAAGAAGAAGAAGAAGAAGAAGAAGAATAAGAAGAAGAAGAAGGGATCTAAAGGGATTTGTAAATATGGGGGAGAGTGAAGAGGGAGGCGATGGGCCCGCTGCAAGCAAGTGTAATGCTCTCTCTCTCTCTCTCTCTCTCTCTCTCTCGCCCCCTGGGGAGCCGTTCACTCAAATGTTGACACTGCAACAAAAGTTACTTCATCGTAGCACATTTTAGGCACAATTTGTTTTTGGCAAACCACCCGAGCTCGGTGTGTGTGTGTGTGTGTGTGTGTGTGTGTGTGTGTGTTGGAGAGACTCAGAGAGAGACAGAGGGAGAGAGAGAGACAGAGAGAGAGAGAGAGAGAGAGAGAGAGAGAGGGAGAGCTTTAAATGAGGGAATGAATGAGATACATTATGGGTTCAAGTGTTATGATAACAGTATGACTGAATGCAGTGTGTGTGCGTGTGTGCGTGTGTGCATGTGTGTGTGTGTGTGTTTGTGGTTTGCAATAGATGGCTGAGTGCTGCTGTAAAGGCTAGAGGTCGTGCCCTCCTGCGGGGGAGGATGGGAGGGAAACGATGGGACGGGAGCCCTCTGACAGCACAGCGACAAAATGTGAGGGATGCCATGAATGAACAGGACATCTACTGGCCTGAAAGCTACTGTGTATGGTATAGTGTGTGAGTGTGTGTGTGTGTATGTGTGTGTGGACGTGTTACATGGCTGAGAGGCCTTGCTGAGTGCTGCTGTAAAGGTAGAGCTTGTGAAATGAAGAGGGAGGGCAGGGTGCCTCTAACAGCCCACTGACCAAACACAAGATATATCATGACCTGTGAACCTGGAAAAGCTTCTGCTGTGCCGAATGACACTTATTATGGTGTGTGTGTGTGTGTGTTTATGTTTGTGCTTGTGCATCTCTGTGTGTGTGTATATGTGCTTGTGTGTATCAGCTGTCTCCCTGACTCTCTCCAGATTTATCAGGGGGATTGCACCGCTTCAGGTCTAGCCTCACATGCCCTCTCACTCTAAAAGTCTGGGAAAGGGCTTTTTGTCTGTGTTGTTTCCTCGGGTTTAATGGAATGGAATAATGGGGCAAAACCGGCGGCTTCCCATGATTCTTCTCTCCCATCTTACCGACAAGACAAAGTTATTCACTTTTGCTCTGACTTGTTGACAAGATTTTTGTGTGTCTGTCTCCAAGTTTTGAGTTTTGCTACAGCAGCTGTGCTCTGTCGTTTCCTTAATAATGTATGAATACCTGCTAAAGTTAGATGGCAGCATCAGGCCATTACTGACCTTTTGTTAAACATCTGATATCTGACAGGTGTGCTCATTGCAAATATGATACATTCACTGGGCAAAAGAAGAAAACAGCTTCAGCTTTTGTTATGTAAAACATGCCGTATTTATTTTCAAGCAAGATTTTCTTTCAAACAAACCTGCAAGATTCATCCCACTTCACTTTTCATTTCGGGTTGATACCGACATGTCATTTTGAAGCCGATTGGCTGATAACTGCTGATGTTATTGTGCATCCCAAGTAAATTTACCAACTGCATTTGCATTTTTTATTTATTCATTTCATGTTTCAATAATGCATTGTAATTTAATTGACACCTTGCAGACAAAAATGTAATACGCATGTAATTTAGCAGTGAATCAGAGTAATCATGGGAAGTGTGTAGACTCAACTATCTAAGTACATATCTTTGAATCTTTAAAAATAAAATATATCCCAGAGTTTCTCATATAATTGAATAGGTGGGTTGGGTCACCTTAAGGACCTGCTCACCCGAAAATAACTGCATTTGCCTGGTACCATGGAAAGTGTCTAAATGCTGTTTCTGAGTCCTTTATCAGAATTGTTTGGGATAAAACGGCCAAGTTTAAATATGTCTAATAATGGAACAAAATTTCAGCCACCAACAAACAGCATCAAATCCAAAAATATCAGAATCAGCCGTCAGTCCTGTTGTAAAACTCACATGAGACTCTCTCTCTGTTTTATCTCTGTGTGTGTGTGTGTGTGTGTGTGTGTGTGTGTGTGTGTGTGTGGGTTCAGCTGCGGGGCGGCCCTCGTGGCCGGGATGCCACTGTGTGCCGTGCCAGTCCACAGTGGATGGTGAGGGGCAGGAGGAGGGGACCGAGTGTCGGAGGCTGAGAGGAGGAGGCCAGCACCAAGCGGGAGACATGAACCTCTGCTGGAACGAGATCAAACGCAAGTCCCACAACATCCGGTAAGTGGACAGTCACACCGGCATTCAGCGGGGCTGAGGTGCTTTGCAAATTCTGTTTTAAGTGTGGATGATTGGATGTCTTGGGGGCAAAGATGCTATTTTTGTCTGGGAGAAGAACGTGGCTCCCACAGAGGGCTTTCAGGTGTTGTAACGCACCCTCTGGCAGCCACAGTGGAGCTCCTCAGGTCTCGGGTTGTGAACAGCTGTGAACAACTGATTGCGTTTCAAAAGATGCAACCTGGCTGCCTCCAAAGCAATGAAAAGATGTAGTTGATTTCTGTGCTGTTTTTAAAAGGAACTGGCCATTTTCCTACCACTACATTTGATTGATTTTGTGTATAGATCATCTCGGCCTGTGTGCAGCTAACCTTTACTGTCTTGCCATGAAATACACATAGCTTGCACAGTAGCTAATGCATCAGGCGGAAGATAAATGTTGGCTCTAGTATTTGAATGTTAATCCTGTGCAGCCATATCTCAAGCAAAGCCATGGAGGTCTGGAGAACGTCTCGTTAAAAAACATTTGTTAGTGAGATTTTACAGATCCTAAAGCAAGCTTTTGATTGGCTTGGAGCTTAAAGTCACACGTCTGGTGTGTTTTTCTGTCTGGGCAGAAACACTTTGCTTTATTAGTTTAGCTTTTCAAAAAATACAAATGGATAAAATTCTTCACTTGACTCACAAGTGTGCTCTTGACATTACATTGAGTCGATGAAGCCTTTACAGGTCCCTAGCTTAAACACTGCTCCAGAATAGGAATGTAAATGTTTACCAGGCTATGGTAAGAGTTTTTTTTAAAAGATAGATTTATTGAACTTGACCAACAGCCTGGAGAAAGAAACCCACAGTTTTAGCAGTCTCTTCCCTCATGTCAATAACCTTTTGATGAAAAATTTTGTCGGCATTTCCTAGCCTGATAGCATAAGTGGACCAGAGGACAGGAGGAAAAGACAAGACAGTCTCCTGTGTCACTGTAACCCACATGTGGAGACGAATCTGCCCTATTAGGCGATTCTTTTTCACTCTTGACATTACTGACTTGACTGACAGCACCGCAATGTTTTTTCCAGGTGTCTTTTTTTGTCTTGCTTGGTTGTTAAAGTATATTTAGCTGTTGTTTGCACTCAGACAATTGGTTGCAGAGGGATTTGTGATGCCAGTGCAGAACTTGTAATCTATAGAGTTTGATGGGTTTGATTGTCATGGAATTTTGCTCAACCAAAGCGTATTTTCAGCTTGTCTAAGGACTTTTTATTGTGAGGAAGTTGCACTGTTCCTAACTGAACATTAAGTACAAATTGCTATTTTAATTCCTGTAGTAATTGCCATTTTAATATCTGCTGTGAGATGGCATATCGATACTTTATCTCCAACCATCCAGCTGGGATATTTTGTAGCCTAATAATGGCTAAGAATGTCTTCAGTTTTTATTCCCTATTCCTCCTGTGCTGACAAATTCTTCTTATTTGTATTTGCGGTCCCTTTTCAAACAACCAAAAGAGTGCTGTCTAATCATGTAATGTCACGTAATAAAGTATTTTTCAATACTTCCCCCCCGTCAGCTTATTTTTAATTGATATAATATAGGTTAATTCAACCATTGCCCAAGTCACACTTGAGAAGTTTGCAACTGAGAAACAATTAGAGGACATTCATGTCATCCTTTGATGCTTAATTGGAAGCTGCCCAGGCTTGCCGCATCATTTGTATTTCTTCAATTCAGTTGGCATCCTATTTACACAATTGGCCCCTTAATTGCTTACTTGACCTCCGTGTATCTAGGAGCGGGAGAAAAGGAGAGATGGTCGTGAAATTGGTTAAGACAGCTTCCCCTGCAGTCCTGTGTAATGAGATCACTACGGATGGCCTGCAGTGGCTGTTAAGACCCAAGCTGCTCTCTGACTTCATCTGACTGAGAGGGGGAAGGGAGAAATACAGGAAGGAGTCGATGGAACGAGCAAGGAATAGAGAGGAGCCGGTATTAAATCATCACATGTAAGAATAGTTGACACAAAGAGAGTTGAAATGTGGAGAAATGGCAGGGTTAGAGAGCAGAAAAAAAAGTACAAAAAAGAAAGAGCGGCGCTACTGAAAGGCTGTCTAACCTTGTGGGTGAGTGCTACCCAGAAAAAAAGTCTGACTGGATTTTATGCCAATGGATGGACAAGTGGAGACGACTGGCATTATAATGGTGTGTCTAGCACTGATTGACAGGTGGTGGAGACTCTGTTCCAATAAAAGTCAAGGGGTAGGGAGGCAAGCCGGCTGCCCCTTGCCATTCTTTAAACTGTCACACACTATCATCCGTACCACAAGTTGACGGAAATTGAATCAAACTTCCTCTGTTCTAGTACTGTAGTTGCATCATTTCTCAAAAATCAAACAGTTTCGCAAAATTTGATGATAATGCGAGAGCAGCTTGTATGCTCCTGTTTCTGAAAATACCGGCAGGATTTAACAAGTCAAGATAAGGAGTAAATAGTGCAGCAAAATGATTTCCTGGCTTTCTGCAAATGTTTACAGATGGCAAAGTCCCAGGGAATTTATCAATTTGACACAGTGTCACTCAGCTAATTGGACATGCTGCTGATAACAGAAGGTTAGGAGTTTGATCACTTTTTTGGCCTGTTATGGAAAGTGGAGATAGTAATTGCGCAGTGTACCACTCTAGGCAGACCTACCAGCCAAATTACATTTATTATTGACTGCAAGACATTGACTATGATGCCGCTGGCAAGAAACTAGACATGGTATTCCGATAAAGCTACATTGTGCGCTCTATATCTATGAAGATGTGGGTTGATGTTTTATGTGGGGTAGAAACAATGGCTTGAAACAATTGGACTACAGCAGTGACTTGTGCGGTATGTCTTTTACAAACACTGCTGAATAATTATGAATATAGATAAAGGAGACATTAATTTCCACAGGCATGGTAAAAGCACTGAGCCATCTGTAACTGTGGCGGAAGAAAGTGTTAGACTGTGAGTGTTTTCAGTAAATTCATGTTATTTTCCTCAATGAAGTTTCAGAGTTGGAATAAAAAGAAAAGAAAATCTTGATTCAGAATGGATTTGTAGGACTTTGTGCTTTTTTGTAATTCATTCATATTTTTTTTTTTATTACATTCCTCCTGTGTTTGTATATATTATTAACATTTTTGTTTTTGAAAAGGCTGACTTTTGGCTTTCTTTCACCCATCACAACATCTGCTGAAGGCCTGTTGCGACTGGTAAAAACTATTAGAAATATCTTGGCAAAAAAATGTGTGAAGCTCATGATCAGGTGTTTCATACTGCCTGTCTTTTTATCGCAAATGTCTGTGTAAATGAGGGCAATACTGGGATGATAGTGATCCAACAGGGTGAGGCGTGTTGCAGTTATAGATTGGACATTTAAACAAATGAGGGAAAATGAATTCGATACTACTGCACGCAGTTTACTGATTTGAAGTCCAGCAATCGGGTTGTGCTCATCAATCTGTTTTGTAATCCATCCCCTTGAGTATTCTTCCTGCTTAGAGAAGCTCAATGTTATGCGAACAAGGTGTATTTGTATCTGGAGTGCCGGTGTTGAATCCTGGCCTTGCACTTGCACAATGTGGCATTCAGACACATGTCAGCTTGACACTGAATCATCACAGGCCTTGTGGAGTCTAGTATCAGAAAAGAAAACTCCTCGTTTAGGCAGCTGTAAGCGTAATTAGCTTACTTCCGAGAGTTTTTAATCTGCATGCAATTAACAAAGTTACGCATGTAGATACACTAACAATATCAAGCATTGTTTAGGTTCTGGCAGCGCGGCACAGTGAGGTGCCCACTGATCTGCACTGTGGGGAATGCCCTCTGGGGTTGGCGTGGGTGGCTCAGTGGCATGCCGTGAATGTGTTTGCTGCATGGCTCAGATGACTGCAGAGAGCCAGCCACCCACACTGACAGTCTGTCTAAGGGCAAGGGGAGACCTCTGAATCTGTTTTTGTCTCACTGTTAGCAGTGTTATTACCACTCTCCTTCTATCCGTTCAGCTGCTCCGTCTCACCCTCTGTTTTCTTCCTCATTCTCTCTCCCTTTCACTCTCGCCAGTCTCTGTCGCTTTCTTCCTCTTTCTTATCGTCCTCTTTGCCTCGCCTTCTGTCTCTATTTTTCGTACACATCCTCCTCCTCTGCGTTCCTCTCACCATCCTCCCGTCCCCGCTTGCGCCTTCTAGAGACAGCCCGGGCTCGGTGCAGTGCCCCGTGGTGCTTCTGCGCCCCACTTTCCCCTGCACCGTCCCCAGGCAAGCTACACCGCCTGCAGGCCCGATTGAGCTCCAATTACATGTTAATGATTATTCTACTGCTTAGGGTCAGGGGTGAAAACCTAGAAGTGCTAGAGGAGTTAGTGTTTGGAAGGCAGGGGTGTGTGTGGGACTCGGGGCCATCAGATGATTCAGTCATTAATCATTCATTCATTCAGTTGTAGGCATGGATTTTGCTCTCTTTGTTTCATGATAAGCATTTTGGGATTCAGTGGTGTGTTTTATGGCGAAGAAAGGAGTGCATTGTTCTTGGATGTTATGTACAGATTGCGCTGCAGCCTCACGGTATTGTTCAATAATACTGATGGATGGGGTTTGAACAGGTTGGCGAACGTTGAGCGTTTGACCCACATTACGGGTCAGAAGCTCCCGTTGAACCCGTTTGGCTTTTGAGCAGTGTTCCATTTGTAAGCAAATGACATTTTCTGACATCTCATTCAATTCATCCACCGCAGGCCGCACACAGAGCCCTTCTCCCCCAGAGAGGGCAATTGACGTCATGTGAATCATGCTGGGTAAAGGCTGGAAAACCAGGGAATGAAAATTTAATAAAGAAAGGAACACAGCTTTAAGACTTTTGGGACAGGCGCCATGTCTGGTGGCAGGGCGGCTCAGTTTTTTTTTTTCTTTTGCCAGGGCTGGCAAAAAACAAACTTTCATATGCTTTGATGATGGAACAAACCATTGGGGAATTAGAGTCTCATGAATAATTCAATAAATTACCACTGTGTGTGTATGTGTGTATGAGCGTGCGTGTGTCTGTGTGGAGCCCAGAATTAAATAAAGAATAGAGAGGCTGCGAGGAAAGCGCTGAACTGTGTCTATATACCAATCATCTGGTGCAGAACAAATCAGAGGCAGTCTTGTGCCGATTAGAGACAATGTTGGAGTTTTTGGACTACCGCAGTCTCGTTTTGAATAGCTGGAGAAGATAATCAGGTTTTGTACCCAGGCAGGCTGTAGGGTTTATAAAGCACAGCTTAAGTCCCCAAGAGAGTGAGAACATCATGCTGTTGGAGCTGTAAGAACAATGAGGGATTGAGTGCCGGAGGAAAACTCTGTACATTAACCCTCACTTCTGGTCTCAGTTTAGAACCTGCCAGTTCAGCATGTGCATCTTAAAAGGGCACACACACACACACACACACACACACACACACACACACCACTCACATATATGCGTAAACATGTACAGTACATGCCATACACGCACACATGCACACACGCGGCTGTCTGATAAAAGGAATAAACACTCTGATACAACAAGTCCACAGCCACATTATTGTTCACTTCACAACATAAAACTGAATGACAGCTGGGTTTACGCTGCCTGGGCTTCATTTACTTTCCCTTTGAACTTTGAAAATGAGAGGTTTTCGCGAGTTTAAAAAGACATCAAACAATGGAATTATTGTGATGCGTCCAGCCAAATATAGCGCCGCGCCGTGCTTTATGTGTTAAATTGACTTAACCGGGGATAATCTGACAGTAGAGATGTTGAAAACCACATTGCTGGATATTGCCAACATAAGCTCGTACTTTACACTGTGATGGCGGTGGGATAATTAGTTCACGTCAGTTTCTATACTCCCTTTCATTCTTTCAAACACAGAACAAACATTGCCTAGTGGATTCAGATTTGCACATTGTATATTGAATAGAGTTGGAATCTCTTGCCATATTGCTTGTTAGTCGTGTTTGATTCATTTGGCTCGTGACATCAGCTGAAGCGAAGGAAAAAAGCAGTTGAAACAGCCTGTTACAGAGGCAGAGATATAAATGAATGCATGAGATAATAATGTTGTCTAATTATCTAAGGTTCTCGGGTTATGTCAATGACCTAAGGGCTTTTTTTGTCGCCCACAGTTGAAGCTCAGAGAAGTGACGATGGATTGGGCTCTGCCTTTCCATCCATCCATCATGTGTGATTTCTAAGCCTCTGTTGGCCAGTTTTTGGGCGAAACTTTGGAGGTTTTGACACAGGGGTCCGACATTTGAACATAATCCCGACTGGCCCACCTCATCTCCACCACGGGGCCAAAAGGACAATAAATTATTTAACGTACAATATCTCACATACTGCTGAGTCAATTTGTTGAACCTTTGGGAAGTTCTTTTTTTTCCTTTTCTTTTTTTTTTTTTTACATTGATATCCAGTATCAAAATGAAACTGATTGGTCCAACATAGCGCCACCAACAGGCCAAAACATTCCTGAATTTACAAGCAGCGTCTCAGACACTGATCATCACACCTACAAACAAGACAAACAAAGAAATAATTATACCAAAGACATAGAAGATGTCATGTGCATATATTACATATGTTTTATATAAAGTTATCTTTTTGTTTGTTTATTTTTGATGTCAGGTGTGTGTGTGTGTCTGTGTGTGCGCGTGCGTGTGTACATACACAATCCAATCACAGTACAACTAAGGACCCTTAATCTCATACACACTGCTGATACAGTATGTCTGCACACTCATTAACAGACATAGGCCTATACACACGCACGCACACACACACACACACACACACACACACACACACGCACACACACACACACGCACACACACTTATGCAATAAAGAGGATCAGTCGCTCTGATACAATATTTCTGCACAGACACATTCATACTTGCATAAAAAATGATAAACAGGGGCAATATCTCTGATGTAATATTATCTGCACACACACACACACACACACACACACACACGCACGCACAGCACTGTTTTATGAGAGAGGATACGATCAGTTCAGTAGTGATGTCTCTTGCCTCCCACCTGTCATCCTTTGTTACTTTCAGGTGTCTCTGTTTCCCGTAAGAGTGTATTACAGTTTATATTACAGTACATTACAGATCAGTGGTGCCCAGTAACAAAAGCAGCCACTTGAGTGTGTATTGTTGAGCTTCTGCGAGAAAGTATGCTTCCTTCTTTATGCACATGTGTTTAATTGCAGCAAAACTGGTCTGTGTATGTGTATGTGTGTGTGTGTGTGTGTGTGTGTGTGTGTGTGTGTGTGTGTGCGTGTTTCTGTGTGTACATATATCTCTGTGTATATGTAAGAGATGAGGATCTAGATGTATTCATGTCTGTGTGAATCAATACGGAGGATTTACCGCCGCTACACAATGAATGTGTGCTCTCAGAGATACTCGTACATCAATAGACGTATGTGTTATCTGTTACCTGCTGCTTCAACCGTGTGTTTTCATCCGACATTTTACTGGCCATACCACATAACATACCCCGGGGCGAGATTTTTATCACAGGTGTCTGATTAAAGCAAGTCTGTTTTCACAACCTCTAATTTACACATTTAAGCATTTGATGTTATGTTTGAAAACACATTCGCCAGAAACGTGTGAATGTAGGTTAAAGGGATCGGAGGCACAAAATGTTTTGTTTCTATTTTAACTGGTGTCTGGGTGTTGTTTGTACTAAAAGATAACAATTCCACATGAGAAATCCACATATAAATTCATATTTTGGACCACTGATGTTTTAGGTGCTCAATCAACAATTCTTTTTTTGTTTCAAGTGTTAGAAATGAAAAGTAGGTGAACATCATTAGATGTTTCATGCTGCTGTGCTTTAGTTCAACTCTGCCTAATGAGACTGACTTGATAGCTGCTCAACATGGCCGCTCCCTCTCCACTAAAGCTCTCTCTCTGCTCAGCTCTTTGCAGTTTTCAGACGAGTAGGGAAGGAGCAGAGGGACTGGAAATGCGGGTGCCATCATGCTTTAATGATAGGACTGAGTTACTAGGATCCTACTGAAGTGAGCGAGCGCCTGCTTTCTATAACAGCTTATCTTCTGCCCTTAAAGCTACTAGGCAGCATTTTATGTGAAAATACACCCATATGTTATCAGCATAGATCACAGAGTGGGGCATTTAATAGCATCCCATTCCTGCTAATTGAGACCCTGTAGAGTCTCCTCATTTGTACAGATAGTTTCTGCTGTTGGGTATGGACACCATCGCAGGAAGTGACAAATTAAACCTTGAAGGCATAGGAAACTTAAATATATCATTGCTCATTAAAATGGGATTTATTGTCTTCATTGGGTGTACAAAGAAACATAAAACTGTGAGAAGCTGAAGTTCTCTCTGTAATATGCAGAAGGAGGGCCTTTGCTGGGGATTAAAATTTACTTTCAATGCAAGGAGGTGATCCAATCAGAGCACACTCCTGTTTGATTGACAGCCTTCAGCTGCACCTGTTATCCTCCACAAGACTGACTCTCCAATGAGCTTTAGTGGCTGCACTGCACACCAATTTTGTGCGACCATGTGCCCCCATTTTACAGAGGATTACTTTATCAATCTTCATCAGAGGAGGCGATGGCTACCAAGGCACTTTCATCTTCTGGATATAGCCATGTGCTCTTTAGCTGGCAACAAGTCTTCAAAGTATATGTTTTAGGTAAGTGAGCCTTACAGCACTGTCAGCTATAAAAGCCATTGCTCACCTGTTGTTGCAGTGCCAGTAAGAACTGCAGCTATTTCATTCCCAACCAGCAGGATATTTTTCACTCTGCGGGACAGTTGGTTGGTCTCACCAGGGTTGTGACAATATCATTAACCTATACAGGGAAGTAAAGCCCACCCAGGCCTCCTGGAATCTATTTCTGTAGAAAACAGAGCTCCTAAAATTCAGTTTTGTTACAGTAAATGGCTTTTAGGAACTCTCAAATTGTGGTGGATGATGAAAATAGTATTCAAGAGTAATACTAAATAGGAAAAAAACACTTTTTTAAATGAGTGAAATCCAGTTTATCCTAAACAACCACACCGTTAGACATTTTGCCTCTGGTGTTGTGTGAATATCTTTTGGGTATTAAGCAATCACAGACCAGCCATGTCTGCAAACATGAATGTGCTGTCGATGGTTTACATGATTTTTGGGTGTTGAATTTTGCATTTTTAAAACTGTCACTGTACCTTCCAGTGCCACTGAGAGCCAGCAGTGTACAAAGATGCCCGTTGTACCTTTAAAGAATTTATCACCTGGGCCTTTTCCCCCCACAGCCATCAGCTGTGCCAGATCTTCAGCAGATATTTCCAGCTCCAACAACCAAGTGCCTGGCTACATCTTGTCACTCATAAGATATGTGCCCTGCAAAGCTAGGTTGTTGGATAAAATGCTGTAGGCTACCATAACAAGAGGAAGAATAAGAAGCATATTTATGACAAAAATTGTCGTGCAAGGCATCAGGAAAAACCCTCTATGTGAGAAGTCCTTGAATGCATCACACATAACGCTCTTTACACCTACAGAGAGGGAGACAGACAGGAAGTTACAGCTCACTGCCATTTGGTGTCACCAGTGTGTGAAAGTGCCTAGTAAAGCTTTATTTTACAGTGAACATTAATTTTGTGCACATACAACCAGTGTGGTCCTATTAATGTGTTGTTAAAACTAGCCAGTCATTTTAAGAGTTTTATGCTGCAATGCTGCAACATTCTCTGAAATGTATCTTTTATTTTTGTTAAAAGAAAAAATAAGAGAAGTTAGCTCCAGTATGAGCAGTGTGTATGAGCTTTTACAGTCAGAAAGCCAACAATGGCAAAAACTCTGTGATGCTGTGAGGGTTGCCTTGGCAGAGGAATGTGCAATTGCTCTCTCTACGTCGTCCTGAAATAAAATGAAAATAGTTCAGTATTAAAATGCAGACCAAAAAAAAAAAAAAAAAATGCATTCCACAAACTGAGCGCTCCACGGTGACGACTGCAGGAGGACAGGACAGTTTCTGAAGCCCCGACACCGACAGAGATGCAGTGCTGCTGTATAAACACTCTAAAATTCATTTATGCATTGAACTATTTTGTAATACGTCTCGTACTCTGCGGGACTTTTGCTGTTATTTCAACAAACTCTAAAATGTCTGCTTTCAAATATTCTTATTTTAATCATCAATTTTTAAGTGTATGTTTCCATGTGTTGGACGAATGATTCAAGACAATGAGAAAACTATTTTTCATCCTTGTAAGAGTTTTCTCGACCGCTTGTAAAAATGTTCTTTTACCTAAGAGAAAAGCCAAATAAGAAAAACATTGGTGAATCCCAGAAATCAGTGGGTTCTATCAAAAAAAAAAAAAAAAAAAGGACACATCATGAATACGAACAAAAATAAGAAGAAATTTGCTCATTATAGCGCTTCATGGCATCTGGCCCACTGATTTCAAAACACACAGTTTGATTTGAGGCTTTCGCATTTCATGCCAGGAGGTTTTGGAATATGCATATATGCACCTTAGAATATACACTTTCAACTAAGTACAGAAGTGTTGCTGGTGTCATTCTGACCCATCACACACCCTCGCAGTTTTTGCCAGCTCTTGCAACATTTCTGCAATTGAGAGAGAGACAGAGAGAGCAAGAGAGAGAGAGAGAAGGAAGAAAGGAGATGGGGATGGTGCATGGCTCAAAGAGAATGCTGCTTTGGGCCCTCAGGCAACACGCTAGCTAGCTCCTCTATTCTAAAACAGCACAAACACTGCTCCTATCTCCTATGCATTAATTAGTCATCGAACCGAGGACCTGGCTTCTCTCTCTAATCTCTCTAACTGACTGAAATGTTAGATTTCTATTTGACCATGCTATTTACTCTAGATGTAACTGTCGAAAATGAGGGAACACGGCAGTAATTAGCATTCAACAGTGCTTTCCAACAGGTAGGAGCATGGAGTTGCACCAAAATACCGCTGTTCATGAAGACAGCACAATGTTACGTTTACATTTAATTGACATCGTTATCCAAGGTGACCCATAAAAGTTGCACAAGGACATGCAGCTGTTGATTGACACATATCTGTTGTGGGAATGCGCCTGTGGTCTTTTTAGTAACAGGGTGGTCTCTCTAATTGCAAGGTCAAGCTGCTGCCTGTTTCATCTCTCCTGAATCATGCGCTTTGCACGCATACAGCTAATCCTGGGAAAGAGCAGATCTCATGTTCTTCATCACTATTATTTTGACAGCCAGTCTCAGTGCTGACTGCCTTGTCATGAAAGCGTGACTCTACATCACCACCAGTACATCTATATGCATGCTGAACGTGTTCATTCACTGTCTCAGTCTCAAGGCTGTCTGCCGTTTCTGAGATGATGTTGAAAGTGTCTGATGTCCAGCAAACAGGCAGCAGTCTGTCCAACACTCAAGTGGCAGAGCAAGTGGCAGAGAGGGCCGTTCTTATTGATTATTGCTACCTTTGTCATCAAGCCTGCTGGCTGTTATTGAGCAGTCAGAGACACACACACACCTACACACACACATGCACACACACACACACACACACACACACACACACACACACACAACAGAGAAACACAATGTACAAAATGTACAAAGTTCCCTTTTAACCCTGCTCTACTGGTGTTCCCAGACAGATACACACTTTCACGTCAGAAGGAATATTATAAACACAAGTATATGGGCACTTAAAGAAATAAGCCTTCCTCCTCATAAAAAGAACAGCGGCTCCCCATGTAATTCTATTTCTGTTCTCAGTCCTTTCTTGACACATACATGCACTCTCCAAATCCCTGGCATCTCCCATCTCAGTGCAGCAGAATGCAGCCCATAAATAGCCCTTTAATTAATATCATGATGTTTTTACCGGAGATGAAATATCGTCAGTCAGCCTCCTGGGCTGGCAAGCCTTCACCCTCTCATCCCAGCAGTCTAGCAGGGCAGGAGTTGTTCTTGGCAGTGCCTTCCGTGTGGCGGTGATTCCATTACAGCACAGGCAGTGCTCTATTTGTCTCACCCCCTGTGTGTGTAATGGGAGCAACAGAAGTGAAGGGTGGGTGTGCTGTGAGCTGTGCGTTGTGTGTGTATGAGTGTATGAGTGTGCTTGTGCATGTTTCTGTAGGAGTGTGTGAAGCTGAGGTACATGATGTGGTTTGCAGCGATTTGAAGCTTCTCAGTATGAGTGCCAGGGTGATCCTGTGATGGATGACTCTACTTAGGCATATTAGAGGCCTGGGTTCCCTCTGATCTGAGTCAGGAGCCCTTCTCCATTCACAATGAGTGTCAGTGTGCACACGGTGGTGTATTTGCTGTATGTGTGTGCGTATACACGCCTGTTATGGACCTAGAGTGTGTTCTGCAGGGGCCATAGCAAAACTGCTCTTTGCTGATTCAATTACCACAGCAGGCTGAGCTGGAGGGGCAGCAAGAGGCTAGGGGACAACACGCTCTGCTTCACACAGGTTTACTGACACAGGGTTGAACAAAGAGGCCTATCAATTCTAAAATGTGAACTTACAAGCTTGATTTCACCTCTCCTTCTTTTCCTCTTTACCTTTCTAAGCTTTTCCCACATGCCTCCCTGCAGCCTGCGTCCCTGAAGTGATACTTAATCCCTCTTGTGTCAAAACTCGACTGTGCTCAATTCAATGTGCATTCCCTTACAATTCTTTATCAGATGTTAACACGGCCTTGGCAGCGGTGATATTAGCGCAAGTGAGCCTCATAACAGATTTGCTTTTTCTTTGACTGTTTTTCTCATCTTTACAGTGACATCAGTGTGATTATTCTCTTTGACTTACACCAGAATCAGCACTTGTCTATCTATCTATCTATCTATCTATCTATCTATCTATCTATCTATCTATCTATCTATCTATCCATCTATCTATCTATCGCTCTTACTCCGGCCCCCACTCATCATCTCTGTTGTGACAGTATTGGCAAATGGCAATGTGCAGGAAAAATGATATTTTGAGCGCTGGGTTCTGGTGTGTAATTGAAACACTGAGACATTTTCACAGACATCACCTCCCCCACCCCCCACCCCTCCCACACACACACACAAAACCCCCTTGCGCCAGCTGTGCCAGTGATAGAAATGCAGTGGTTCCTTCAGACGCTTACTCATGCTTCTGGCAGGTGGCAAACAGATACATCCTCTGCAGCCTCTCTTTCTGGTTTACTCCACCAAACCTGCAGCAGCAGCCACAATCGGCTCTGCAAAATGTCTCACCTGGCCTTGCTTGCACCACAGTTTATGTCCTCTTCTCTGCATTATCAATTTGTTACTTTCCAGCTCTGCATACCGATACACCATACAGTCTGTAGGTGAAAATTTATTTAATCTTGTTTGAGAAAAACTTTTTTATTACTAAAACTTTGTATTGGTTTTTGATATATGGTGAAACACAAGATCTCTGGGTAATGGACCCAGACCTTTTGGCCCCACTGTGTAGAGGCGTGTTAAAAACCATGGATTGCACTTCACTTGTAAAAAAAAACAAACAAACATGAAAATAACAGAGCACAGATTGTTTCACATCACGGAAACCTTTAACATGTCTGAACATTCTTACTAATATAAGCCTGTTCCTGCAGAAGACATTCCTTGCCTTGATGCTTCTTCAGATTTTGGATGGTTCGAGAGAGCTTACACAATGTGAGGCAGTGATCAAGTGTCATCTAAGTTGTTGGTTTGTTGGGGAATCAAGACTGTTGTTGGCTGAACTAAATGTGTTTTGTGTGTGTGTGTGTGTGTGTGTGTGTGTGTATACCACTGTGTGTGTAGGGTGCGGCTGGAGGCCTTCTCTGACAACAGCGGGAAGCTGCAACTCTCCCTGCAGGAGATCATAGAATGGCTGACGGCCAAAGATGAAGAGTTATCAGAGCAGCTGCCCATAGGGGGCGACGTGGGGGCTGTCCAGCACCAGAGGGAGTTCCACCAGGTATTGTTCTGGGACACAAGTATCTTCTGCAGTGCATGCATGGCATTTACAACGGAACCATTCACATATCTGAACTGGTGGTCATCCGGGCTGCTCCTGGCCGTGTGCTCTTATTTGTTAAAATCTGATTGAGACGAATCAAACAACCAATCAACTCAAGGATTGCAATCTCAATCCAATCGCATCTTGTGTACATGCACATGCACAGCTGCCTTGCGTGCTTGGTTCCCCTCCCCCCCAAAAAATCCACCTACTATATCCTACCTTTGCCACAGTAATTCAGTAATTCAGAGTGACTTGGATGAGGGAACTGAATCTCAGGTGGGTGCTGTTTGAGATGTTTGAGTTGAAATTTTTGACAATGGTCTGCCCACTCAAAAAAGTTATCTGTCAAATCTTTAAGTTGTGGATACACTACACAACAGTTAAAATCCTAGTAGTTATGAAGAGTCTAGACATCTTTTTTTTTTTTTTTTTTTTTTTTTTTGATGACTTCAGAATTGGGATGACGAACCTGACATATCTGACATATAAATAAAGAAAAGCAGCATTCCAAAAATGAATACTTCCTCAGGTCTCCATTCTTCAGGTCTGTATCACAACTAGGGCTGCCCCCGGAAAGTCGATGAGTCATTGTGCTCCACAGTCGACTAAGAAAGTGGAATCAAAGACTTTTTCTGAAGAGTTATATATTTATTTACTTATCTAATAGTTACTGAGCATTCCAATATGACAATAAAACACACATTCTTTGAAAAATCCACAGGCAATAAATTGCAATAGTGAATGGAAATGGAACTGACAATGAAGAGTCGATTCATAGCGGTGAAAGGTCGACTCTGGAAATTGTGTGTCTATTAACTACAAACCTTCATCAGAGCATAAGGCTACAGTAACACTGTGATAATATAGATGGCTCATCATGTTTTTTTTTTGTCATGGTCAGTAACTCTGCTCTTTAATTTTTCTGGCTGTTGATGGGATCTGTTTGGACTTGTCTTGCCTTAGTATACACCACCTGATTACATCCAAATTTAGGTTGGTTGATATTATTGTTGTACCTCCACTCACACAGACTGAGAGTCTGTACCCCTCCTACACTTATCTATTCCCTGTGCTGACTGTCCATTACAACTGGCCTTGAATTCTGCAGAGTGGTGCTGACTAGCCCTGACTTGGATCTGACTTGGCCTGTCTTTGAATCGGGCCTATAATTAGGGGAAAAGATGCTCGGTTTGAACCTCAGCCTTATTTACTGAAAATGAATGGTGAGGAAACATGAATATGGAATTGATGTTTTAGCTGATAAGACTAAACAAGACAAGAGGGGAGATGTATTTTTTTTTTTCTTTTTCTGTGGGCACATTTGGAAAATTAGATTCAAGTAAGCTAAAAGGTTGTGTGTTTTGCCATCTAGAGCATGGCCATGCAGCAGTTTAATTTTCATCCGTATTTGACCAGGCATGTTGACTACATTCTTATTCACAGCTCTGGTCAGGGGGATTAGTTGCTGCAGGATGGAGGGCTGCACACACAAAATCTGCACAGTGCAACCACAGTGTTAAAGAATTCAGTGACTATTAGGCAAATATGCATTTTGATCAACTTACCATTGAGCAACAAGAGGATTAGCAGCTCCACCTCTGTTTTGGTGGGTCTCCGATGGCCCATGCTAATACTTTATTGAACTCTACAAGCTAGCTTTGTATCCTCTTAACAGCACCATAGCACATCAAATACTGAACAGAGATGTAAAAGTGCTACCAATTTTCTCAGTGCCCTAAAGTGAACTGATAAGATTTGTAGAAGGACCTATTTTCCAAATTCTTGATGCATTCCTTCAACATTGCCCAACTCAGTGAAGTCTAAGGTTAAGGATTTTCCTCAAAGCGATGTTGCAGTGGCTGAGAGTGGAATGACTGATGTTGCTTTACTTTCCCACCCAGATTAAACTGGTGACCTTCTGGCAACACAAGCCCAATAACCTAGATGTTGATGCTTTGCCCTTTTTGATCTTTTTAAGAAATACTGTTCTTTTTGACACATGGACATACACAGTAAAAGACAGGTGTTGAACTAATAATTATTAACTTTGTCTACCGGTGTCGCCTGGTCTGGGCATTTGGGGCAAAAGTCCTGAATACTCTTTTTCCCTACTTGGGAACTTTTTTCCCCTCTCCAGCACACGGCTATCACTATCACCCCTCCCCCAACTAGGGTGTGATGTGCAAATTTGACAGGTAAAGACAGGACATAATAATAGATATATGAAAGTTTTCCCTCAAAAACAGAAAAGCAGCGCTTTCTGGTAAGCCTCAGCAGCTGGACGGTCCCGCTGAGCCAGCCGGACCGGGTTTGTGACAGGTCACTTTGTGACAGCGACAGGTTAGCAGGGGGTGCCTCTGCTGGCTTATCTCATTAATGATGTTAGTATCAGAGACATGGAGAGGAGAACAGAGGAGAAGAGAGGTGAGGTCAGGTCAGGCGAGGACCTGGACAGACCTGGAGACAAGATGACTTTTTGTGTAATTATTCCAGTGTGCCATGTTTGTGGTTCTCTTTCAAGTTTTGTTGGTGTGTAGACCCTCACATTAGAATAAAAAAAACAAAAAAAAAAACACTAAAATTGCACACTCTCAAGGTTAATTGTTTCAAATTTTTTATCCTAAGTGAGGATGCCCCTGGACCCCCTTACAAGAGTTGGGGCTCAGCCTCTGATATGAACAGGTCCAGCCAGTGCTCCTGTCTTTCAGGAACACAGTCTAGTTATCATAAACATTCAACAGTCTTCTTTAACACGATTCTGTGGCTCAGGTTTCGTTAGGCTTGTGTTCTCTGATCTCTCACCTGGCTTTACAGCCCACAAAAAGCACAGTGGACAGTTCTAGCACGGTTTATACGAAAGAGTTTGAGTTGTTTCATCAGGCTGCCTTTCATCCCATCCAGCCTCCCATTCTCACCATGCTGCAACCTTTCCACGCTGACCTGAATCGCCAGGTTACTGTCAGCGACAATTTAATTCACAGGCTTGCCTAGGCTGAAGCCCAGGGGCATCCAGTAACAGGACCTCCAAAACTTCTGTAGCTCCAGGGCCTAAAGTAATGTGAAGGCTCCCCTGGTCATGGGTAACCATACCGAAGCAGAGAGGAGAAACACACACCTGAATAGAAAGACCTCTCTGGGTCATGAATGGCCATTCTACATTATCAAATCTATGTTGAAGGACCCTTCTATATTTTCTAAGGGGATCACACAGAATAATTTGTCAATGAATGGTTACAGGTAACTTACTCTCACAATATAATGAAATCTTAATAATTGTATTATGACATGAAATTAAATAGGCATGTGCATGTCTTTGAAGTGTAAATACAGTGGGGCTACAAACTTGATGCACAAGTGCAAAAGGTTAAGCTACATCTAACAGGAGACATGGGGCCCTATTTTAGTCCCCAGTCACAATGACAAGTGCTAAGTACTGTGTCCTAGCACACGGTCACTGAAGGCACATTCAAACTCACTCGCTATCTGTATTCACTGGAGATTAAGTATTATCTTCACAGAATTCTTTATGTATGTATCAGATGAATATATGAATAAATAAAGTAAACATGCAATTCATTATTGATTTATTCTTAAATAAGGTAATGAATGTAACTAAGGGAATAAAGAAACTGCAATCTGTTGTTACAAATCCTCTACCAGCTGGTGCCTCCTCTGCTGTGCATTGCACATCAAGTTGGCCTGTGCTACCATTGCCTTCATTTCAGCCTCTGCCTGACTGTTTGTAATGTGTCCTCTGAATAGTCATGTTGGCATCCTGCACACTATATATATTGTGCAAAGCACAGCATGCCACAAAGAACTGGCTGACGTTCTGAGCTCTGTATTGTAATGTGCCACCTGACTGTCCAAACATCTAAAATGCAATTTCAGCCAAATGTTCACTCCACTATACAGTCATTGCCCTCAACAACACATTGTTGAATCTGTGTTGCTGCCGAGTTGCTGGTGTAATATCTGGCGTAATAAGCCGTGTGCATAATAGGTCTCAAAACAGCCACATATTCAGATATTTGACATGGTCCTTTGCCTAGTGCGCAATCATGAAAATATTACATGAATAGAGTTTCCATGTCACTGAAATACCCATTGCTTGTAGTAGTACTTGTGATGTGGACCCATGAAAATAGGGCCCTTCACATCTATAAAAATAGAAAACAGGATGAAAAACACTATCCATCAGTCTAAGTAGGCCTGTAGCCTACGTTAATTTATTTATAATAGGCTATCACAGATGCCAGCCTGATTTACTCACAGCTTCTCGCGGGCCATAGAAAAAATCAAAACGGTATTCGGCCCATGGGCCAAACAGTTAGTTGAATAAGCCTCCTCTACTATATATATATATACCACTGAAATGTTGTTGCTTTTATCCAGAAGAAGGCAGCATGTGCTCAGATGCTGATCTTTAAAAAAAATGCATGCTTTTGCATCAGACTTAAGAGTGTGCGGCTTCCCTCCTCTCTTTCTCACTGGTAATATACTGACATTCTTCTGCAGAGATTTACCAAGTGTTTTGAATTCAGGTCTATATAAACACCAAAATAATGAATTCATTTTAGTGTCGAATACTTATGGGACAGATTAAAAGGCAGTAATGTTTGTTAAGAATACCCAGTAATGGAATGTGGTTATCCAAGGAGAGTTGAATCAAGGGCATATGGACTTGTTTGTAGATTCTTGAGGACATTTCACTTCTCATCCAAGAAGCTTCTTCAGTTCGGACAGACTGGTGGGGATTCCCAGGTATTAAACCTGTGTGGGATTATTATGCATTGTTTCCCCTGGCTGGACCATGCTCCTTTCTGTTGTGACAACTTTCATTAGTGTTGGTGGAGTCACCTGACTCCAGGAGTGAATGACAGTCATTAGGGTCACCTGACTCCGCTTAAGGAGAGAACCCTCTTCCTTGAAATCTTTTTAATTAACATGTTGTATAGCCATGCCTACACTGTGTTGGGACAGAGTCACCCAGAGTCAGTAGAGACAGATAATGCCCAGCAGGCAGCATGTCTCTGTGTGCATCAGCACCTGTCTTGCCATTAGAGCTATATAGATTTCTGGCCTTTTCAAAGCTACTGAACAACGAGACAACAGGATAAACCTGGTTCAGTCTTTGCAGTAACTATGTCATGTAGGGAAGACAATGTTCTTTGTACCTAAAATAAAACCACTTAGAACCACCATAATATTTGAATAAAAAAGAAACGATGAAATGGTTATGGATGTGGTATGCAAGTGTGTTAAAACCTGGCTCAACCCGACTGAACAGGAGGAGACCCACACTTTCATGTGTTCAAAATAATGTTAAACAGAGGAATAATGAAATGTGTGTGGGGGAGAGACAGTAGGATAAAATAGTCTGTTGTGAGGCAAAGGAAAAGAATTGAAAAGAGAGCAAACAGACAGGTGTCGTGCTTGTCATGAACCTTTTCATGACACTAGCTGACTGGTGCAGCTAAGCCTACCTGCAAAAAATCTAAGGCAGAAAAAAGCCAAGCCAAAAACAAGGAGGGGTGGGGTCATTACTCCCCCTTCCCCCAAAACATGGTCCTACTGGAATTTCCAAATTACCAAATGTGAACAAAATATAAAGTCAATCTAATAAGATACGTTCTCAGCATATTCACTGTAGGAGAGAATGTCTTAACTGTGGACTTGACTCTCCATTGGGGTTCACCAACCACCTTATCAGCAATCCTGGTACTGGGGAAGCAAATTAAAGAGCAGGAGGAACTTGGATAAAGAGACCAATTTAATTCCATACCAGGGTAAAAGTTAGGCAGGCAGTCCATGTGAAAGTGTATGAGCCATAATGGTGAATGTCAAGATTAAATGGCTTTAGAAACACACCGCCGCATACAACCTCTGATTGGGGTTCTGCAGTGAGTTCAAAGACAGTGAGAAGGTTGTGGTCCACCAAGGTGCCCATTTCCCTGCCAACACAGACATCAAAGTGTTTCTGGGCCCAAATTTGAGTAAGAGCTCCCCTCTTGATAGTAGTGTAATTCAAATGGTAGGAATTTAACCCCTTCAGACCCTGCGTCCATTGGAATGGACATGACATATTTCTGTCTCTAAACCAATAAATACTGGGTAATTGAATGATGTCAGTAGTGCTGGTTATTGGTTGGATCCTGATTATCCAAACACAATCATGTTATGACTTTGATCACACTCTGAGAGAGTGACAGACATCGGACAAGACAAGCATGGCTGAGCGACTGCAGAGAGGGAGGAGTCAGTTCCCATTTTCAATCAAAAATATAAATTTATGTTCAGGATGGCCAAACAAACTTTCTGTCAGCATAATTGTAACTGTTACAAGTGATAATATTTTAAGTAATTTTGAACATCATATGGTTAATTTACAAGATTTTTTCAAAGTCTGATGTCCATTGCAATGGACATGAAAAAATACTATTAAAAACATGAGTTTGCAAAAATGTGTTTTTTCCACTTTGTTTTTATGTTGGAGAGGGGTCAGAATCAGTTACAAATTTTTTTTTTTTGCCCAGCAGAAAAAATGCGGGTCTGAAGGGGTTAAATGTCTGAGAACAAATTCACAGGATCTTCAACGTAGCTTGCATCCCCAAGCAGCTGTGTGTGAATGGTTGAATGGCTGATCCAGACCGGGAAGTTTGAACACAGGAGTTGAACACAGAGAGGCTTTGGCATCTACAAAAACCCAGGGAGACTAGTCATATTTAATCTGGTGGCAGGTTATTCAGGAATGTAAAATCAGTGAAGAGTTTTTTTTTTTTTTTTTTTTTTACAAAAGTACATGTAAAAGGCCATCATAACTAGAAACCAGGTCACCTTGCGCTTTGTAGTTGGGACAGATAACTGGAGAATGGTCCAGAGGCTCCAGACCTTAGCTCTATCTGGTGGCAGCTCACCTTGTCAAGCCACTTTACCTACTTAAGTCAAATTGATACCTCACCAGTTCCAGTTTGTGCAGGTGGGGCTTAACCTCTCATCAGCAGCCTTTCACCTCAAAGCCCCCAGTTACTTGTGATCTGCATGATCCTGCTGCTGCTTATGATGTCCTTCCTGTTTGCACTGTAATGTAGCCTTTGTACTGCAAATAGTCCTTGTTTGGCAAATGCTAAGCCTGGACCAAGATCAGTAATAGAAGACACGGATCATAAAATGTTGCAGGCCACCTGCAGAGGTGGCCTGTGACATTTTTGTCCTTGTGGCATTTAAAGTGTAAACAGACGTGTATCCCAGGCTGCGTTGAAGGACTGCCTACTCAACTGACATGCCCTGTGTTAAGCACCGCTCCAGCACAACATCCCATGCTTTAACCTAACACCGGCCCGACCCATCACTTTTCCAGTAGAAAACATGCCTACCTGATTCTGCCGTGCACAACTGATGGGCCAAATGCAAACTGAAGGTAAGCTATAAAGCAACTGCTTTGTGAATAAAAATGTAGGTTGTCTACCTGAGGCTTGTTTCATCAAAGCCCGTCTGTAATGTCTGACACACATCTGATCCACAACTGTGGAACAGTCCCCGCCCGTTCCAGCTCTCAAGCGCAACTTCACGTTGAATTCATTTACCCACTGCAGCTCAGAAGCTGACCCTCTCAAACCTGCTGGAATAATTAAATAATCTGAGCCTGAACCGACATGATCGGTTGAGTCTGACAGGCTTCGCGCAGGGAATTACAAACTCTAGTGTTCAAAGTCTGCAATATGCATTTGTGGCATCCATGCTGTTGTAATAATGTGAAATGATTTACCCATAACAGTATTTATTAAATACAGGGTCCGAAGACTTTCAGACAGATCTACATCATCATCATTATAATAATGTTTACTTACACAGCACTTGTTAAAAACTTGTGCTTCACAACAAAGTGGAATGGAAATAAAAGAAAAGAAGTGCAGTTGGGATATGGGATGATTTATTGCAATTCTTCAAGAGCACTTAAAATTTTGTGTAACATACTTTGGTAGGAAATAGCAGTAATGAACAGATGTACTTAGAGACATCCATTTTTGATTGGATCACCCAAGACACATGTTAATATCAGGTGGAAACAGGGTCACAGAGTCAGCAGGGAAAGGGTCACTTTCTGCAAATTTTAGGTAGGCATTTTAACTGGAAGAGATTGCAGATAAGCCCCTCCCTCTTTGCATCAAGAGAATACCTAAAACTGTGTGGCATGTCCTTCCAGCTGATTATCTAACCAAACACTCGAGGTGTCACAGCTGTAGTCTTTGTGCAGTTCTGTGGTAGGATAATTTGAGCACTGAAACCAATGACCTGGTGAAGGAATCAGCAAGTTGATGACCACTCCAACACTGTCATGGAAATACACCTAAGACAATGTCTCCAGCCAGTTCCCTGCACAAAAAACAAACAAACAAACAAAATAAATAAATAAATAAAAATAACAAACGAACAAGTCCATATTAAACGCGATACTAGAGAAGTTGGTTCCAAATTTGAAAACTAGGCACCTCAATGTGATGCTCAGTGCTTTAACAAAGTAACACTTACCAAGCAGTAAATTACCCAACCACAATAATGTTGCAATGTCCTCAGCGTAAACCACACGTAACTAAGACCACACCTGCTCTCTCTCTTCTCCAACAAAATTACAAATAAATGAGAATAACCCAGAGTGAATCTCCAAAAAATACTGTTGCACTACCAGATTTGAAGTGCTAGCAATTCACAAACCAAAGAATAACAATTTACATACCAGTTTGGTAGTGATCCAGAATGACTTCTTATAACCTGACTCCACCTTGAATAAGGGGGTGATCCCCAAAATTTTCAAGTTAATGTATGTTTCAACTAAATAACAAAAGAAAAGGAATCAAAAAGATCAGCTGCGGCTGCATGGTGGATAGGAGAGGAACAAGAGAGAGATCTGCAGAGGAATCGGCCCCTTTTCACATCAGCTGACCGGGAATCCTCTGATGACCCCAACCCGGCTCAGCCAGGTTTACCTGCAAGAAAAGAAAAGCAACCAAGCAAAAAGCGAGGAGGGCCTGGGGTCATCACAGGGGTATGTTTTTGTGTGTGTCTGTGTTTGTGGTGAGAGGAATAAAAGGGAGAGGAGAAGTTACAGTCATGCTGTTTGCATTTTTCCTGTCTTGCAACAGAAAGTGTTTGGAGAATCTCTGCCAGAGGATGTTCTTTCATTTCCTGGTAAATCACCTCAGTTCTGGGTGATATATCTCACAAACTGGAAGTAGTGTGGACATGCACACACACACACACACACACACACACACACACACACACAGACACACACACATCGTAATTGGTTCTGTAACTACAGCGGAGTGCTCTTTCCACCTTCGTTCCAATTTTCTGTGCTGTCAGTTTCTACTGTGTCTCTGAATGGGAACTTGTATTGACAGTGAGAGGTTTTTGTCTCCCTCTCCACCCCCTCCAACTCCCGTCCCGAATGTTGCACTGTGAAATCAGCCTCCCAATTAACAGGACAAAAAAAACACACTACACTTCACACAGTATCACTTCCCTCTCGTCCCTCCTTGCCGCTCTCTCTCTCTCCATTGCTCTTCTTTTTCTTTTTCTTCCTTTTGTTCCGTCCCGCCCTCTATCCCCCATTGTCTTTCTTTTTCTTTTTGTCCCTTCCTTGTCCCTCCTCTTCCCTCTTTTCCTCCCTTTCTTGGCCCCCTGTGTCCTCTTCATATTTTAAAGCCACCCGTCTCCCTCCCATACTGACTGTACTACATACTGAGGCTTGAGCTTACACAAATTCACTAAGATTATGAAGTGTGTCACAGTATTCACCATTTAACGTCACTGTACCATCTTAAAAGCTCTCCTCTCTTCTCTCCCCTCTTCTTCTCCTCTCCTCTCCTGCTATCTCAAATGTCCCATTTTCAGCGTGCCTCTCCTTTATAATCTAACATGCTTTGGCTTCCCAAGCGTCTGGTTGCTCTAAAACTTTTCCGACAAAGCAGAGAGGGAAATTGCATCCCAGTTTTCTATGGAGAATTAAAGCGTTTTAAGAAATGTGAATTATTGATCTTAAGTGGATTTATTCTGATGTCTTTTTTGTGTGTGGGTTGGGTTCCCTCAGCGCTATATTCCTCTGTGTGTGTGTGTGTGTGTGTGTGTGTGTGTGTGTGTGTGTCTTGGGTTGGGGATGTGTTTGTGTATTTGGGGTGGCTGTGGAGAGGAATTTGGGGAGGGGATGTGTTTATATGTGGGATGGGGTACAGTATGTGGGTTTGTGAAAGGGGAATGGGGATGTTGGTGTGTGTTTGGCGAGCAGGGTGGTGCTTGTGTGTCTCTAGCTGCTGCAGAATATCCTCTGCCATATAAGAGAGGGAAAACTGAAATGAGACTCTATCCCTCGGTGTTGGGAGAAGCACATTCAGAGGGATTCTCCAGAGGAAGGAGTAAATGGGCTGCCATCAACATGTTTAGACGGAGTCAATGAAGTCATTTCCTCCCTCTGACTTTTTCTATTCCATGCATAATGTATCTTAATCTGATCTGAAGACTTCGCTCTTAATGTTCCTTCAACCAAAGATGAAGCCTCTGAGTGTGAAATTTAGCTGGAATTAAAGTTTTAACATGACGGCTAGCTCAGGGAATCCAGGGCTCAGCTCCGCTTTGGGCAGCAAAGCTCCTAAAGAGAGGATGCAGAGAAAAGAGAGCTAGATGAAAAGACGGTAAGCAAAAAGGGAAGAAACGTGAAGGTACAAGAACATATGAGGTAAAAGAGAGGATACTTGCTGTGTGTGTGTTTGGAGAGAGACAGAATAAGAGAGAAGAGCATGAGGGAGAGAAAGAGATGGAGAGAGTCGGGCAGAAAACAAGTTTTCCCCATGACTGTAAAACTGGGAATCTTATCTCGTGCCACAGCTCCCCAGCGTTACACACTTTTGCATGTTTGCTCGGCGCTGGCTGGTGTTTGCCATTTCAGTGGGGCTTTCTGTTTAACTCTGCTCACTCTGTGTTATCAGGCCTGCCGGGCTGCGGTCCTGGGGTTTTAATAGGCACTGAAACACTGCCACGGCTGCACCGCGCAACACCGCTAATTCCAGTCAGCAGTGTAGATTTTAAGCTGAAATTGTAATCTCCTCATACCATAAGAGGATTGAATATGCTGGCGTCCCCTAAATAAATTACTTTGAAGAGGAGGAATATCCCTGGCTTTAACTCACACACCTGCAGTATGTTTTGCGGAGAATAAAGATTAGTGTAGTGGAATGAGGAAGGTTGACACACTGGCTCCCTCTAAGGCCCTGGGGAGGTTCTGGGTGTCTGCTCATTGGAGGAGTCAAGGCACGTGTGTGCATGAGAGACAGAGTGTGTGTGTGTGTCTCCTTACACACTGTGCTCAAGGTCTTGTAATTTGCACAGGGAGCGTTGTCGAATGTGGAGCCAGTGGAGCCGGGCTCTCCAGCTAATTGCCTGTTCTTTGTGAGCAGGCCAGCTGAGCAATACTCCAAGGAGATCCGGCCTCCTATTGTGCCTTGGGCTCTCAGAACAAGCAGGCAGCCATCTAGTCTCACACGGTCCTGCCAGCAGATCACTGTGTGTGTGTGTGTGCGCGCGCGTGTGTGGACGTGAACGTGTGTCTGTTTCAGATAATATATATCTATCATTGTCCGTGGGAGTGATGAATGTTGTAGGTAAACAATATAAGCAAACAAGCAATTTTGTGCTCGTGTTATGTTTTGTGTATCTATGTGTGTTTGTGTGTCTCCTCTTTGGTTTGTGGTATGCGTTCATCTTAGTCATTGCTTCTTTTCGACACGCCACACCCTTTCTATTGCTCTCCCACTCACTCACACATGCAAATATGTACACACTCTCCATTCCCTTCCTCTCTCCCGGCAGGCATTCATGGAAGATGTAAAGTCTCGGGGGCCGTTCATCTACTCAGTCCTGGAGTCTGCTCAGGCCTTTTTGGCACAGCACCCCTTCCAGGAGCCAGAGGAGACCCTGACTGATGGAAAAGGTCTGCTGCTCACATCCCACTTGGTGCCAGCTGCTGTGCCAGCCAAAATATCGAACTCTCAAACCCACTCTCAAAGCTCCTGAGTTCATTTGGTAGGACCCATGCAGGTGAAATCTTCCATTAGTAGTTATTAGGAGTGATCCGTCCTCTGGTGTCACACTGTGTTCAGGGAAAGCGTCTGGGTCGGGACCAATTAGCTCTAGTTCACCAGCTCTACAGTACCATCTGCGTAGATCAATAATGCAGAGAGCTAGGCTGTTTCTCCACCCACTCATCTGCCTGCAACGTTTGGCTCTCCACCACTGGTTGCACGCCTGGGGAATATTATAGCAATCTACCGAATACAGTTGCAATCTACTGTACCATGTTCTCCCTATCTCCTCAACTTGTTTTGCCCCCTGCCTCGCTCTTGCTATCTCTGTCTCTCAGCACAGTCATCAAAGTTATTATTCATCATCCTCCAGTCATCACTCTTCTCTTGGTCTGACCCCTAACCCCTGCAGTCCTCCTCTTGACACACTCCCACCCTGTCCCTTATAACTGCTGGGTTTCTTGCTTAGCCTTTTGCCCCTTTATCCTTTTACACCTGTACAGCACCATCTGACCGCCTCCTCTCCCATCTGTAGAGGTGTCTCCACGGCGGCGGATCTTGAATGTAAGCCGCTCGGTCTGGAAGCAGGCGAACGTGGCCAGCGACTTGTGGGAGAAGCTGACGGCACGCTGTGTGGACCGCCATAGGTCAGACTCTCTCTCTCCCACTATCCAGATCCTGTTCACAATCAGTTTGGTGTGTTCACTCATCAGACGTTTTATAAGGCTCATTTGAATGGTTACATAAGGAAAGGGAGCACAGGTTAATGGACAGGACTTTTTCAGAGTAGTTTGTTCGAGATAGTAGCATAATGTTGTCATTTAAACATCTTGTAATTCCAGTTTTGGTCATTTTCATGCGTTAAATTCAGTTGAATAATTACGTTTTTATCCAATCGTGGAGGAAAATCTACAGTCCTTGGGCTTATGAAACCCTTTACAAATCTGCTGGACAAATTCAGAAACATATGGTCATCAAACTCAAAACAAAGCTTTGCAGCTGACATTTTGGACACGGGCATTTCATCAGGCAATTTAATCCGTGGCACTGGCCAAATACGGGTGTGATTTGTTGCCTGTTGACTCTGTTTGTGCATGGCTGTATTTTGATCCATAGTAGGGCTGGGGAGTAATGCATTACGAGAAATGCAATTACCATAACCTGATTATGAAACATGGCAACTATAATCCATTACAATAATGAAAAAATAATGGAGTACTTAAAGGTATAAAATTGTCGAGAAGTACCACAGAGTCTACAGACAAAAAAAACGTGGAATAAGCAAGAAATTTGGTGGTTGACTACATATTTTCATTGATGGCCTGGCTCTCTGATGAATTACATGCTTATTCTATTTTTGGTCAGTTGAGTCTAAACGGTCCTTGCATGAATCAGCCCTCATGAATCAGCATGAATCAGCCCTCAAACCATGAGCCCTCAAACCATGAGCCTTCCATAGTGCCCCTTTGAAACAAGTTTGCAGGGAAAAGGTCATTTAGATAGTGAGATTATAGAGTAATTTAATACATTTTGAAATAATGGCTCCCTCTGATTACAATAGCATTATTGACCAAAATGACGTCTGCAAATCTGACTAAATAGTGTGTGTTCTCTTTGTATTTAGTTGTAGATGTAGATTGTGTTATCACATTAGTTCAAAATCAACGTGTAATTGTAATCGATCTTTTCTTGAAATGAAACCCCGCAGACACATGGAGAGGACGTTGGAGCGTCTCCTGCAGACCCAGGCAGCCATGGAGGAGCTGGCGGTAGCCCTGGAGCAGGCGGAGGGGGTGCGAGACGCCTGGGAGCCTGTGGGAGACCTTTTCATCGACTCTCTGCAGGACCACATAGACGCCACCAAGGTACTGGGAGACACACAAAAGGAAATATTTACTGCGTGTACTTTCTACACTATTTCTCCCTCCTGTACATACACTTAGACATATAAAAAAAAGCAGAGGTTTGATGTCACATTTTCATGGATCCCGATAAAAACTGGGTACCCCTGCAGAGTAACTTAATTGTCTCCCTTGAGATAAATGCCTCTGGGTAAGTCACCCAAGTCACGCACTGTGACACTTGGACACACTGTAAACAAACATCAAAACACCCAAATCCAGCTTTTATCACAAAAAGAAAAAAAAAAAAAAAAAATGCAACAGCGACATGTTGCAGCACGCTTTTAGATCCTTGACAAGATGATAAAGCTATGAGATGTGTATCTGACTGTGTTGCTTTGAATTGTTTGTACGGTTGCTTGTGTGTGCATCCCTGCTGGAATGGCTGTGATCTGGCAGACGATGACAAGGACATGGCACTTGATAGTCCCTGACGCGGCGAGATGGCAGGGGTTGAATTCCTCAGTTGATTTGATGTTGTTGAACAAATGGCGGGTCATTGGTTTAGTCATTATGGTTTTGCCATGTGGTGTCACTGCGCATGAGTGTGGCTGGCTGCCTATAATTGAGCGGCACTTTTCATTAGAAGTGAGGGCACTTCACAATAATCATGTCACTGTTTGGACTCCTGTCACAGCCAGCACATGTTCACTTGGGTCTCCAGGGCAGGCTTGTCAGTTGGCCTCATCTGTACTCACACACATATACACACATATACACACACACAAGCAAACCCTGTCGCAAGAACACACACGCAACCACTCAGGTACACACAGATGCAAGCAAGCGCACACAGGCATAAACAAGCATGCTCGCACAAACTCATGCACATGCACGTACACACAGACACGTGTGCAGAGATACGCACACACATGCACACGTTCGTAAACAAGTTTTTTTTAAATCTGTGCCAATCTTATGGGTTGCTCCTCTGCTTTACGTTAAACTGGTATCTACACAGAGTCAGCATAGTTGGATATATCAGGTTTTCCTGCCTTCAGAAGAAAGTATTTGCTGACATTTATTTTTGTACCGTGTAAAAAAATAATTTCCGCTGCCTCAAAACCACCCTAAGTAGATAATCCATCAGAATAAACATGAAGCTTTAATTTAGCCTTGCCAATGTTTCTTTTTTTTCTATTATTTCATTGTGCCCAAGTTGACATTGCATACATTCAACTGAAAGACCCTCTGTCACTCACCTGACACCCACAGGAGGAAATGGAAGTCTTCGCCAAGAAATAATCCCTCAAAAATATGTCACTTCAGGGTCTCCTGTTGGCTCAGTTGAATAAGACTTATATGATGTTACTATGACTTGCTGGGATTGAATCTGTTGTAGCACCTTTGTCTCTTCCAGTCTTCCCTACACAGTCAAATAAAGGCAAAAATTACCAGAAAAAAAAAAGTGTCGCCTCACTAAATTTAGCATCACATTGCTGTGTTTTTATTTTGGGCATTTGTGAGCCAGGACAGCTGTTAATTTCAAGCTAGGTTTGACACTGTTAACTTTGTACTATAAAAACTACAAAAAAACAAGTGAATCTTAAAAAATGTAATTACATTTGTCATGCATTGTAAAATAATTAGGGGCAGATACAGACAGTTGTAAATGAGCTATATCTCTAAATTACAGCGGTTGCAGTCCACACTTACACATACACATATCCATATGCACACATAATGCACACATACTCGTACGCCCACACTCCATTAGTAGTGAGGTACATCTTGGGCTAGGCGCTTCATTCTGCATAAATCTCTCCTCACTGTTCACATAGAAAATCTCCAATGAAGAAAAGTTGGTGCAAATCCAATATCAATATATGTCTCTTTTCAGTGTGATTTGAGAAGTTAATACATGGTTAGTGCCAAATTGTTTCTAAAAGAGAGCTGACAGCTGTAATGGATCAAATTTCAATTGATTTTGGTTATTTATTGAATCCGAGTGGAGTTGTTCCAAAATCGTGTAAAAATTATGCTTGGACGTCTCTCTCTTGCTCTCTCTCTCTTTGTCTCTCTCTGATATGTCTCATCACTTTTAATATATTTTGCATTTCTGATTTTCTCCCTTATTCCACTGCTCTTTCTCTCTGTCTCCCTGCCTGTGTTTCTGTCTTCGCCTTGCTGCGTCTCACGACTGCAGCTGTTTAAAGAGGAGCTGACCCAGGTGAAGGAGGGCATGAAGCACATCAATGATCTGGCCCACCAGCTGGCCATCTCTGATGTCCATTTGTCGATGGAGAATGCCCGCGCCCTGGAGCATCTCAACAGCAGATGGAAACTGCTTCAGGTAGCGCTCCCTGCCAGGTCTCCATTGCCTGCTTGACATTGCCAACAGCCACCTCTCTATTGGTCACACTCGAGGCGAGCATAACGGGATGAACACCTGCATTTTATATGTCCATGTGCAAGCTAAGACTTCAGAAGGGTTTAGGCTGTCTGTGTTTTTTTTTTTTTTTTTTTTTTTTAGCTTAAGCAGTATCAGGGAGTGTGTTACGGTATGAGTGAGATCAATGCAGCATATGTGAAGAAACAATCTCATATCATTTGAGGCACTTACACTATGTGTAAGGTGATAGTCGATAACTAATTCTCCTAATTTCCTCAGAGGGATCCCTCAGGTTTCCCCTTAGACAAATCAAGTCTTGCATTAAAGGCTCAAACCAGCATGCTCTGTGCACTCTTCATCTGCTGGAAAACCTTTTACCTGCTAAAGCCACAGCTATGCACTTGGTCTGTTTAACTCAACTGTTAGGCAAATAGCTGGAACCAAAATGATTATTGATCAGATTGTTTCATATTAACTGTTATGTGTGGTCATTCCACAAAAATAATAAGTGCTATTTTAACATACCAGCAACTGGAATAAATGAATAGAAGTGAAAAATGCTGTGATGTATTGTGGAATGAATCAATTTTATACCTACACACTGGTGATTATGTGCTGCTTCACAAATTCATATGCCTGCATACATACATGCATAAATTCATATTTCTATAATGTTAATTCAAAAACATGAGGAGGGCATGTCTTCAGTGAACTGAAGGCGCTCGCTCTTGCCTCTTAACTTAAAGTTATGAATTTTTAAAGAAAACAGTGCCTTTGATTCATTGAAGATTTGTCCTCTTCACTTATTTGCATGTATGGCTGCGTTGTCCATTGAGCATTACCGCAACTCTACTGCAGCACCGAAGCTTAGGCTGCATTTTTCCTCTGCAACATTTATAGAGCTCCTTTAAAACACCATAGAATCCACTCAACCTTCACAAGCCTAATCTCAAAGCTGCACGTTGATAGGCTTCACGACCGCATCTCTACAGCCTCTCCTCGGTCGCATCTTGATGATGCTTGAATTGCCACACAAGCTCATTCCTCCGGCAATTTTGATGGCTTAACCTTCTCCACTTTGTTACATCCCCGGCTCAGAGGGAAGCAACATAAAGGATATCAGAAACAGTGTCGACATGTAAAAGATAACAAGGTTTATTGCAAATCAAAATTAACCAAGGCAGGGAGCAAACATTGTATTGCTTGAGACACTGCATGGTGCAGTGTGAGCTGCCTGGAGAGAGTGTGAGGATGCTTTGCTTTTTTTTTAAATGAAGCTGATCAGGTGCTTGTAATCACCCAATAATGAGTGGAGGTGTTTCCAGTACCTGTACAACATCACCTTTAACAGTGGATTTAACACCTCCACCCTTAAAGGGTAATGTCTGCCATTATGTCAATGTACAAAAAGAAAACCCAGACAGATCATACAATAGGCAAAGCATGCCAGAGGGCGCACTTATGACCTTTAAAGGGCATCCGCAACACAAACAAAATCTGAAACAGACCTTCCAGCGGTAAGCTAGTCAAAGGGGTGCGGCCCAGGAGGTAGATCGGTCACCTGGCAATCGGAGGGCTCCTGATTCGTTCCCGGCTCCTCCAGAAAGTGCGTTGAAGTGTCCTTGAGCAAGACACTGAACCCAGCTTGGCACCTTGCATGGTAGCCTCCGCCATCAGGGTGCGAATGGGTGAATGTCGGGAAAAGATTGTAAAGTGTTTTGAGAGGTCAGTAGAAAAGTGCTATAGAAATGCAGTCCATTTATCATTCACTTTGCAAACTCACTGTATCGCCTCCGTGGCCCTGACAACCTTACAATCCAGGGTTCATTTTCTGTGTGCTCGTTGTTCAGGCATCAGCTCCATAAGTTAGAGAGAGACAGAGTGGGTAGAGAAGAACAGAACAGAACAGAACAGAACAGTATATGAAAGACTAGATGTGGGCTTTAATTTGTGAATCAGGACTTTTCTATGGCCTCTCCTATGAGTGCAGCATATCAAGCAGATCACTTAAACAACAAACTTTAGCTCTTGTATCCCAAGTGAAACTTATTGGATTGTTCGGAGCAACTGCTCCGAGCAAGACAGAGTCAGCAGAAAATGTTAGGTCGAGTGTCTCTCCCTTTTACTCCCTCACCTCATCTTTTCTATTCTGTTTTGTCTTTCTCTAGTCCCCCTTCTCTGTCTATTTCTCTCTCTAAGCTTCTCTCTCTCTTTCTCTTTCTTTATATTTGGCTGAATTCAATAAAACGCACTGACCCGGAATCTTTCAGTGCCAAAGCAAGAAGAATGGAGCAGCCCTTCCTCTTTGTCTCTCTCTTTCGGCCCTATTTTGTTCTTAATTAATGTGATAAATGCTAAATCCCAGCACCATCCTGTGTCCTGTTGGTTTTGGTTGCTCTGACGCCAGGGGAATGTATTTCCAAGTTTGATTTCCTAATATTATTCCATCTTCGATAATTTAGTCATTTGTCTTCCTTATGGCAGCCCAAATTGCCTGTACAACAAATGGATTGTACAGCACTCCACAGTTGGCAGTAACATATCCATGCCACAGTGAAAATGGTCCCAACCAATCTGCATCTGGCTCCGGTTTATATTGTCTGATCATTTGGCGCGGGTGCAATGAGTGCATTGTGTACGCTGAACAAAGCTAACTTATTACATCTAATTTAACACAACAGTTCATCGCCTGTGATTGTCTTTGAAGTCTAAAGGACCTCACTCTCCCTTTTTCTCTCTCTCATTCTCCTCTCTCTCTCTCTCTCTCTCTCTCTCGCCCTCCCTTACTGCAGGTGGATTTACCTCCCATTGTTTGAGGAGGCATTTCAACATCCAACTGACAATGATTTATGTGCCAAATCCAATACCTCGCAAATAAACCAGGATTAGGCAGGCCAAATCCCATTTTGCGGGCACCATAACTGATGAGAAATGTTGTTACAAAGGCAACGGCAAACTTCATTTCGTCAACTCTGTCTTCATGCTTATTGACATGTGTGAGCGCAGCAACTCCCACCTATTTTTTTTTTCCCTCCTCATTCTGCCCTCCCTCCAGTTCTCCTGCGTTCTGACATCACATCAAGAAATCATTGCCCTCATTTCAACAGCGATACTTTATTTTATAAACTCCGTCTTCGGTTTCCTACCTGCTGTTCTTCAAAGGCTTTCAAAAGGCCTTCGATAGGGGTAGCGGAGGAAAAGGCGTCATTTATATTCCGTAGTAATGGAGGAGAAGCAGGTGGTGTGTGTGCACGCATTTCTATTGTGGGGATTTGTGATAGACGAAAGAGAGCGATGAACAGCATGATTCCCTTTGATTTAATTCTGCGTGTGTGCGTGCGTGTGTGTGTGTGTGTGTGTGTGTGTGTGTGTGTGCCTCCACAGGGTTCCATAGAGGAGCGGCTGAAGCAGCTCCAGGACGCTCATAGAGACTTTGGCCCAGGATCGCAGCACTTCCTCTCCAGTAAGGGGCCTCTTCCTCTATTTGAAGTTGGTGCCTCATGTCACACCAATCTGTGCAGTTTTCTGCCAAGGCAATATGTCAGAGCATGTGGGGATGAAAAGAAGGTTAGGTGTATTACAATTTTTGTGATAAGGGTGATAAAATGCTAACTTGCTTGTGTATTTGTACCCCGTTGCTTGTGTGTGTGTATCTGGGTTGAAAGTTGAGTCGGCTGGCTTTGTTCCTCTGTCTTCATCAGTTGCAGCAGGCCGGTGCGATAAGCATCCCCGTTGATGCTCATCACAGCACACAGTCATTTCTCCCATTTGAACAGGGATAGATACTTGAATTTTTATTTACCTGCTGCTCTTCAAAGGCAACAGAGGGGAAGCAGGGTACAGACAAGTGTGATTCACACTGACTAGCTCAAATTGGTAAAGAAGAGCTGTGCATGCGTGTGCATTGCTGAGTTTTATGTGCACGTGTGTGTGCATGTCTGTATGTCTACTGTCCTCATCAACCCCATCCAGTGTTGCTGCTGTCACCCTGGCTCACAAATGCCACACTAGGGCTTTTATAGCACTCCAGTGCCAGTTCAGCCTGCCTCACCCTGCAGGAGTGTCTGAGATTGTGTCTGTGTGTGTCTGTATCTCCAACAGAGTGAATAGACTCTAAACAGTGAATACTGTGAATCCAACAGGGCACTTGTTTTCAGCCTCAAAAACTACTATGAATGTCCTTTACTTACTTTACTTATACTTTATACACAGCACAATCGTATATGTCTTTAAATTTTCAACTCCAAAAAAAGGTGTTTTATTGTATATTTGTCTCCTGTCCTGCTGTATGCATCCACAGCGCAGCAGAGCAGTATGGATCTATCTATCTATCTATCTATCTATCTATCTATCTATCTATCTATCTATCTATCTGAGCTATGAATGGTTACGAATGATGTTACTGCTCCTGTCTTTAAATGATATCTATATATGTGCTTACCTCTGTGTTGTAGTGTGTTTGGCAACATTTTCTTGTGTATACACAGTTATGGTTAAAATAAGCTGTTTTATTGTTGTTAACTGTTCCAATACATAGATTTGTGGCTTAGGTGCATGCAAGTATTTTTGTGCATTGTCCTTATTTTTTCCCTTATTTGCACAGACACAGCACAACCTGTGTTGCACTGTGACAAAATGCAGTAATGGACAATGATATGGTGTCTCTGCATGTGTGAGATTGTGTATCTGTGTGTTTATGTGGATGTTTGACTGTGTTTCACTGGCCTCTTGTTTCCTTTATTGCAGTCTGTTCATCCCCAGTTGAACCCCCTGTGGCTCAGATTGGCCGTTACAATCAGCCCGCTTCACGGACTCCTCTATACCTCCCATATTCTATTAGCCCATGCCAAACAGCACAACACTCTGTGGAAACCCAACACAATAGGCTGTCTCTTTGGCTTTACTGCACCCATTGTGGACCTGAGCTTTTACAGACACTGTTATGATGGTCTGAATGGACACGGTGTCTGGACATGGTGTCAGGGACAGTGTGCACAATGCTTTTTCATGCTTGACATGCCTATTTTACAATTGATTTCGTCTCTTTGTGTGTCTGCACAGGCTCAGTGCAGATACCATGGGAGCGTGCCATCTCCCCAAATAAAGTGCCCTACTATATCAAGTAAGTTCCTCTGGCACGTCACTGTGGGAAATGTGGGAAATAATGTTCATGTGTGTGTATTTGTGTGTGTGTGTGTACCAGCATTTTTTTTTTTTTTTGATGCCGCATTGAAGAGGCATCAATTGTGAATCTCTCTACTCCATCCACAAAGAAATGCTGATTTGTATGTGTTGGTATAAGCTAATAGATCAGTGCATTTGTTCAGGAAAAATCAGGGCTTATTTGAAAAGGCTCTTCCTTTTATCCCAGACAATTGCATTAAGTTACAATGAGATAGCACATAAATACTAACTGTCAGAGGCAAAGTCTATTGAGCTACTGTTAACCCTATTTGGCTGGCAAGCCGTCTATTTATCCATTAACCTCATCAATACCTTTCTCCTTTAGAATGCCGCTGGGTTTGTCAATGAAATGTTTGTCTGTATGTGTGTGTGTGTTTGTACCAAAGTGTTCTTGTGTCTACATGTTTGTTAGCGTGAGCGTTTATACAGTTTATCCCTATACAAACAGTGTATTTATTTTCTTAATCACTTGCAGCAGAACCTCATGGGCCTCGTTTTTATCCGCCCTGCTGTCTGCAAGTTAATTCTTTATGGGCTGTGTAAGTGCACCGCTGGGGAGGGCGGGGGTGTGCCTGACAGGTACTCCATTGGGCACCAATCAATGAGCACTCACACAGGTAATGATGAGTGCTGCCCAAAATGGCCCCCAGACCCTCGCAAACTTCCTGCTTTGGGGTTTCTCTAATTTATTTCGTTGTGCTTGTCTTTTATTTATTGGGTGTATTTTTTTTTTCATGGTTCATTTTCTCCGCTGCAAATGTGCTCATGCAGGCAGTGCACTGTGTGAGCAAGGTGGATGGTGTCACTGTAGGCGTGTGTGTGGGGAGGCATTTTAATGATACGTTCATGCAGTGTCACTGTGTGAAGCCTGTTACGTTACTGGCAGTGTGTCTCCAGCAGCGGAGCAGCACAGATACATAGTGGTGAGAAGCAGCAACTCTGATGCCTGAACATGACTCCTTTATCATGTTTGACATATGTCTGCTCTTGACAGGCCTGAGATCTCTTGTAAACAGTGTTTGCTATACTCTGCGTCGTCTCCTCTCTTACTTCTTGTTTTCTCTTACTTACTGCCCTTTGATCTCTCTCCGTTTACTGTTTGCTGTATTTGTCTTTGTCTGTTGCCTTTACACTCATTTGTTCTCATTTTTACCTTGATCTTTTGGCCTCCAAATTTGGACCTCCCTTCTGTTTTGCTTCACAAACTCCTCTGCCTTATTTCATTGTGCTGTCTCTTACCTCCCAGCCATCAGGCCCAGACAACGTGCTGGGACCATCCAAAGATGACGGAGTTGTACCAAGCGCTGGGTGAGTAAGGAAACAATTAAATCATCCTTCCAGTCACGCTCACTCATCCAAGACCCCCACTGTGCTACTGCAACGACATGGCCCCACTGGGCCTCTGCTCTGAAGGCCCCGTCATATAGCTTATTATGGGCCCTGCATTTCAGACACCTCAGGGACTACAACACCACTGTCATTAACCTACGAGGCGCAATTTGCCAGCGCAGTGATTGCTTTTTGCCTGGGCTTTAATTAATTGTGATTAAACGACATCATGTGTCTTATTGTTAATCTGATCTGACACAGGGAGCTAGCACAGGATATAGCCACACTCTTGCAAACACACATCTGTAGACACATACGTGCACGTTGAGATGTGTACACAGACACATGCACAGATAATATTAGCAATACAGTATACTCCATGCAACACATAGTTACGCTAATGACTTGCGATGGTGTGATAAACAGGGAAGGAGGGCAAATAGGGTGGTCTAACACCTCAGCTGTAGGATGGAGTTGTGCAGGCGGTTTGGGTGGGAGGATGGTGATGGTGTTGGTGGTGGTGGTGGGGGGGTGTTTTCCCTCATCTTCTCATTTACTCTAATCTCTGTCTATCTCTCTTCCTCCCATTAGCGGATCTGAACAACATCAAGTTCTCAGCATACAGAACAGCCATGAAGCTCCGGCGAGTACAGAAGGCACTGAGATGTATGTATTCCCTCCACAGTGTTCACAGCTGTAATGCTAGAAAGGCTGATGATGCTGCAAACTGTTATCATCCACCATCAACCTAGTCCTATGTGGAAAGCCATCTTTGAGGATCAGATACTGTGATTAGCCACGGCGGGCTTTCTTTATTTAGCTGTCAAATGAATCTTCTCTCCCCACTGCAGCATTTAGAAATATAAATTAAAATCCCCTCCTCTCCACTCTTGGCTTGATCAAAGCTATTGATCAACCCAGGAGTAGCTACGGCCACTCAAACACTGGATTTTTCCCTCATTTCCATTAGTGCCTGGATCATTGTCATGCTGGGTAATTAGAGCTATTAATTGGTCCATTTGACTTACAAAAGGGAAGGCAATTAGACTGTGCCGCATGGATGAGGCATACAAGTGTGGCCCTTTGGGGACAAGACTCTTGGTTTATTTTTTAGTTGGTCATTTCTGCTACTTTTTCTCCCTGTTTCTGATTTTCCAGTCACCTCCATTCACTCTTATCCTACCCCACACTTTCCTTGTTCACTTGATCTCTCAATACCTGTCTTTTGCTCCTTCCCTCCCTCCCCTCTTTTCTCCCACTCATCTCTTCCACCTTCCTGTGACCTGCTGTGTTTTAACTCCCACTGACCCCCCCAAATCAGCCACATGGCTATGGCCTCACAACATGCAGCCAATATCCTTTTTCTCCCACATGTCCGGTCATGTTTATCCCTCTCCTCCTCCGTTTCCGGCGGGTCTTGCAGCCTCTCTCCTCACCATCTCTCTCCCTTCCTGTCTTGTCCTGCTGCTGCAACAGTCTATAAAAGCTCGGCATGCTTGGACCAGCTGAGAAAAGCCTCCCACTCTCGATGCCTCCTCTGTATGCCTCGCTCTCATCCGCTCTCTTATCTCACCCTCTTCTGGCTTGCTACTTGATATGTTGCAGATTTTAATTGCTAGGTGCCATAATAACCTGCGGAATTCTGTTTCTCTCCCTCTACGCTTTGTGAATGACTGAGCAACGCTGTATAAGAGCCCATCTGAAATATATTTTCGCATGATTCCCTCCTAACCCTGAGAACACTCCAGCTATCTCCTGTCTGTGTGCCGCCTCATTATCGTGCTATCCAATTATACCTGGCATCAGAGGACACTCTTTTAACTCCTCTCCTTGGGATGGGTCTTCAAATTAGTTTAGAAGAGCGAAATCAAATTTGTGTCACTCCTCTTGAAACATCTGGCAGGCCTTAAGTGGGTAAAAAGGTGAATAAGCACTGCTGTCGCCTGATGCTCTCGTTCACTGGCGAGAGTGGGTGATGCTGCTTCATATGTGTGTGTGTATGCGTGTAGGCTCATGTGTCTCTATGCTTGGCTGCAATCACAAAATATCCTAGTGCACAGCTGAATACAGATGAGTTCAGCGCTCTCAGGTGTATGTGTACCTCTTTGCATGTGAATTCACAAATTAGTTTGTGTGTGTGTGTGTGTGTGTGTGTGTAGTGGATTTAGTTGCTCTGGGCAGCCTGGGAGAGGTTTTCCGGGAGCAGGAGCTCCAGCACGGGGAGCATGTGATGGATGTGGTGGAAGTGATCCACGCCCTGACGGCTCTGTACGAGAGGCTGGAAGAGGAGAGGTCTGTCCTGGTCAACATCCCCCTCTGTGTCGACATGTGTCTCAACTGGCTGCTCAATGTCTATGACAGGTGGGTAAAGCTGGACAGAGATTTACCCCCTAGCAGCCACCATTGCTCCAGAGAGGAAAAAATCTCAATAATTTACAGCCTGCATGCATTTATATAAAGTTACATCCAAAGCATGTGGCCACATACATAGTTACTGTTCTCAATCTCATCCCCTGTAAACAATTACCATAAAAGCAATTGTAATCAATTTGATACAGTCCAAGGACAACCCTGTTTGTGTATTGGTGTAATTGGTTCAGTGCCTTGTTGCACAGGGATCTATAAAGGACCACAGCATGGCTACAGCTCCAATAACACAGTCCAGGCAGAGGGCCAATCATCCCTTCTGAGGCACAGTAGAAACAAATCCTTTTTCACACTCTCTCCATTCACATTCACCCCCACTTCACTCTTGATTGACCATCTTCCATCGCCTCCAAAGAGAATACAGTGATCATGAAGACAGAAACACAGGACTAATGTAGCCTTCAGAAAGCTCCCCTAGGTCCCTACGGCTGGTTTTGAAAATTTTGGGGTTTCCATTTCTGCTTCTGCCCGTCCCGCAGAATCTGCTTCCTGAGGGAAAGTATGAAAGCAGAAACAAAAATTGCAGATGGAAAATGGGGCTTTCAGAAGCAACATTCAATCAGATCATTATATAAGCATGTACAAATCATTGGCACCATTAACAAGTCTTGCTTTCCTGTTCAGATGGACAACCTGAGAGAACATTGGGTGACAGTGGGTGGGCCATTTTAACTTCCCCTATTTTCCTCAATAACCGAGGATCTTATTCCAGGTTGTCTGCTCCATACGGAGGAAGAAGCCTGGGAATGAGGTTGGGAATAAACCCACGAGTGCTGTAAATTCAGTTGGTGGCTCTTAACTGCTTGCTGCTAATGAGGGAAAATCAGACTTTACCCTCAACATAAATTTCAGTAATTACTTTTTCTATTCCAGTGAACAGTAATGCTGTAACTGAACGAGGTGTGTGAATGTGTGCGTCTGTTTGCGCTTGTGTGCGTGTACTTCAGGGCAGTGTAGCATTCTGTGTATGTGTGCATATGTATGTGTGTGTGTGTGTGTGTGTGTGTTTGTATGTATGTGTGTGTGTGTCCTCAGCTCCTCCAGAGGCGTGTCACACTAGCAGGGTGTGCAGGAGTGACGTGTCCCCTGGGGAGCGGCACTGGGGTACATATTGAAGATGGCATGCTGCACACAGTTGAAAGTGTGTGTGAAAGGTGCTGACAGCTAGTCCTCCCCATGTGTTTTCCGAGGTCTCCTGTGCACACTCCAACTATGAATCTAATAGCAGGGAAAAGACAGTAATGCTCTCTTTACGACTTCTCATGTTTCTTCGCATGACTCTAATGTTCTCAGACTGACTCTAATGGTTTAGCATGAGTAATGTTGTGCTTGCTTGTGCTATGTCCTTGCAGCAAATTAAAGTGGCTGCACGGCATCCCTACCTCATCTTCCGTCCCGTTCAAAGGGTGTGCTCCTTTCATCATCCGGTTCTGAGATTTGATCCCACTCTATGATTCAATTTTGTATTCTATAGATCTTATGTCATCTGATGAGTTTTTCATTTCGCGTTTAATGATTCAGATGTTGCTTTGATAAGCCTGTGTCTTTCTGCCAATGCCCTGCCAGTGCTCTTCAGCTGGGCAGTAAAAACGTCTGACGTATCTTTGCACTGTACATTTCCACTGCCCCCTGTGCCAGTGCGTTTGCCTCTCAAACCCGGCGTTTCCCTCTCCCCCTTCTCCCTTTCACCTCCAGCCAGAAAAATCTAACATGACCCATTTAGGCGAGGGTCAAGGCACAACAGGCTCCGTCTCACTGGCCTTGCCATTGGCTAGCAATCTGACCATTTATTCAGTTGGGGACATGCTTTTGATCCTGACAAAACACTTGGTTGTATGTATGTGCATGTATGAGCTTGTGTGTGTGTGTTTGTGTGTGTGCATGCGATTGCAAGTGACATTATGATATATATGTGGGCTTATTGCTCTTCTGGTCATATACCCATGGACATAACACTACATCAAAACCCTGTAGTGATTGTAGTTACTGTGTTCTCTGATACAATTTCACGCTATAGCCCTGACCTGTACTGTACTGCCTTGACCCACATAATTCCTCCCCGCACCGTCTCTCCTAGCAGGGCTGAACCAACTTGTGAATATATAACTGTGGCACACAACAGCACTCTGTGAAATAAATCACCATTCAAAAACTGTAACCCTGCAACTTTTATGTTTTTCTTTTTCTGTTTTCTGTTTTTCCACCAGTGGTCGGAATGGGAAAATGCGTGTTCTCAGCTTCAAGATGGGATTGGTGAGCTTGTGTAATGCAGATGTCCAGGAGAAGTACAAATGTGAGTGTAATGCTTGCTAGCTCATGTGCCTAATGCATCTCTTCAACTGTAAACAATGGGGCCAAAACAAAACGGCCCTGATTGCCAGAGTTACATAAAGACATCCACTTAGTCTAATGGAGGAAATTACTCTGCACTCATAATGGAGAAAGCTTTTTTTGTTTTGTTTTTTTACTTCTGCAGAGTACACCGAGGGCCTTAAAAGCAGGATGGCTTGCACCATACACCATACATGCAGGCTCTCTCTCTCTCTCTCTCTCTCTCTCTCTCTCTCTCTCTCTCTCTCTCTCTCTCTCTCTCCCTCTCCCTCTCTCTCTTTCTGTCTGTCTGTCTCCATTTGTCCTCACAACCCACAGCTATCAAAGAGCTCAGGCGCTCTCTGCCTCCTCTTTTGATTCTCAATATTCCACTGGTGCCCAACCAAAGCAGGAGGGTTTTTACTGTGTATTTGTAACCCCAGTTTATGAAAGAGTCTGACAACATAGGTAAAACAGAGAGTGATAATTGGAACCGTGCATGGTTGGACCCAGAATAGCATGTAGCTGGATACCAGTTCTCAGACAACGCTGCCAAACCCATGCCAGGCTTATTCGCACTTGGCATGCCATCTGCGTCAGCTCATAAAGCTTGAATGGCAACAGATCCAGACTCAGTGTAATGGTCCTTGAGGTGAATCAGCCTTTTTTTCTGAGTCCAATTGGGCTTAAGTTTGTCTCTGTGATTGATCCCATTTCTGCCTCCTCCAGGCTTTAGTCAAATACATTTACAAAAAAACAAAAAACAAAAACAAATTCTGAGGCATTTGCACCAACTTGCTTAGAGTCACAGTTGGTCATCCTTTCACACAATGGGAAAACTGAGTTGCCTCCTTTTGTGCTTTTGTGTTGGTTAATTCAAGTTAAATATGATAAATATGATAAAGTTTTTATCATTTCTAACTATAATATTGATTCAAGTGGTTATTTGTTACACCTTTTGTGATTGGAAACAGTGATAAAATTACTATACAACACTGAATCCTACCTATATAATAGGCCCCGATTTACCAATTTACCTGTAATATGTGCAACAATAAGATAGTCTTGAACCAATTTCATGTCTTAATGCTGACTCTGAAAACTGAAAACATTTTAGCACCCACTAATCTTTTCTATAAATGCTGTTTGACCCATGTCTCCTCCGTTCATGCAAGAGGTAGTTTGGACACTTAAATGAGATGAATCAGCTACTAAATGAGGACGAATGGTTTGATTCACCAGCATTTTTACAACATCTCAGGCTGTATTTTTCAAATTGAATAAGCGGGCATACAGTAGATTATCCATAATATATGCTCAACTCACATCTCTATCAAATAGTGCAATCTGAACGTTTTAAAATGTTGTGTCTCCTCAGATACACCTCAGCTCTGGTTATCATGTATACTTAGAGGAGTCTGTTTAACTTGTTAATGCAAACTGTCCTCTCGGTGAGGGTGAGTGAGTTCAGAGAGAGAGAGGGGGATGGAGGGGACACTGTCCTATGCTTCTTACACTGGCATTGTGCAGCACCTTCACACGCCTGTCAGCATTCATCTCCTCAGTGATGGGCAGAGTCACGACTATGCTGGTGAAGGCCTCATTTAAATACTGACAGGACCCCACTTATGCAGCTCTTTCATGTGCAAGTAGACCAGCAAGGCTGCCAGTACTGATTCTTGCTCTGTATCTGTATTTCAATAAAGTTGAGTTTTATTCCGCAACACAAGGTCTCTATTTTTAGAAAAGCTTCTTGCTTGAAATGTATGACTCATTTCAAAATACAGATTCCATCTTAAAGATGTAGCTGTTTTGTTGACAGAATACATGTTTATGTCAATACCAGCAATTATTTTTGCATGACCAAGTGTTATATTATCCAGATTGTGAATGCCTTGTCTTGAAATGGAATTCCTCATTACATTTGACATTTACACAAAGTACAGAAAATGTAAATACAAATAAATGCAAAGACTCCACATAGAGACTCCACAGCTAGATGTGGAGGGAGGTAGTCATGCAGGTGATTGATTTTTTTCATGCCTACAAAGTCACTGAAAGATTCATGCTGTTACTCTCACTGGTGCATTTACACAGCAATTATTGCAGGTTTCATATCTCGGTCTGTTTGTTTATTGGTGTTTGCAGATTTATTCCGTCAGGTGTCTGGTGCTGGAGGTTTGACAGACCAGCGTCACCTCAGCCTGCTGCTACATGAAGCCATCCAGATCCCCCGCCAGTTGGGTGAGGTGGCTGCCTTCGGGGGCAGCAATGTGGAACCCAGCGTCCGCAGCTGCTTCCGCATGGTGAGAACACAGACCACACATCAGCAACCACACACATACACACCTTTTGCATGTGCAGTTTGCCATGCACATGCACACACATGCCATGCACAATGGGTTCAGATCATATCAGGACTCTCATTGACACTGTAGAGTCCCTCCAAGTCAGCAGTGCACTATGTGCTCTCTGAAGCTGGATAAGAACTGCATTAACAAACACAGAACGTCTTGTTCTAGATCCACCTTGAAGCTATTTTTTTTTAGTATCAAAATTCAGCTAGTCCAGTTGTGCAGTTCAAACTAATGATCGTGGTGCCATTGTTAGACCAGCTGAACCATTTTGAAGATAAATGTGAGACTGATCAGAGTTGTGCAGTAAAGTTTTAAAATAACAACCTGACAGCAAGCTCAATTTCCCGCATAAAAGGTTTGAAGGCAGCTTGGAAACCCATTTATTCAAAGGATTATACTGATGGCTTGCTGAAATGGAATGCACAGAACCTACCAATGCATTAATTAGTTTATAGGAAAAGGATGGACATCCTCCAGCTAATCAGAATTAAAGACTCACTCATGCCAAGACAATATTACAGATGTAAGAATAGAACCTTGAAAGCAGGAAGATGACATGAAGGGCAAAAAGTAAATGTTGGCTTTCCATCAATGGCAGGGTACTATTTGAAAAAAAAAAAAACTTAAATTAGAAAGCTGTCAGCTATATGCAGTCCATTGTGTGTTACTGAGCTCAGCGTAATATGACTTTCCCTCAGGAAGAGCTTTTAAATGCAGCATCTCAGGAAATGGACTAATGTTCATGTTATCATCGTACCTAATGAAGCCCCACCCATACACTATATTCAAAATGTTGCCCTACATAGATGCAGGCATTACATCACATCAATATTGCATAGACGTTGCTTTTAATGCGCATAAAATAGAGTCAGTGGTAGATAATGCATGATATTGCCAACCATATAAGGTTTTTACATGACTAAAATGGAAAAGTTGCTGTAAGAATGTGGCCTATCAGAAAATTGGGATGATGAAGCCAGGTCACAGCAGAACTATAGCAAACAAGGAGACATGTGGCACAAATTATGACTTTATTTCACTTTTCTTTGTTTGTTGGTGCTGAATGCAGCTGTCTTTTAGGGTTTCCCAGATAGTTGCTCAGGTTGTGGGAACTGTGCCTTGTGACATTCAGCGCAGGAGACTAGATAATTACGGGGTTGTTAGGAGCAGTCCGCGGCTTTTTGGAAGGTGGCCTATCCAAAACCTTTTAATTCCCTCATTTTCTAGGCAGTTCTTAATTAAACACACTCTATTCTAGTCCACGCTTGCAGTATCAGCCACGGATGATTAAAATCACTTCCGTTCTCCATTTGCTCCATGTCATGCCTTTTTATGCATAGATGGAATATCCATGTAATGCCGATTGAGGGGGGTGACACATTTGCCCATTTATCACTTGGCATGGAAATGAATGAAATCAGTTGTGGAGATGTGTTGTTGGCATTCGCTGATACTTCACCCAGGCGTCTAGTTTTAGGGTCTCCTGACAGAGGAGCAGATGACTGGTTTCTCTGATGAAAGACAGAATAACAGGGGACATGTTTATATTTTAGATCAATGTGTTCTTGCAAGATGCTCTTGGTTTATGGAGAAGTTGTTAAAATATAAGTCAGGGTGCTAAAAATGCTCCAGCAGTATGCACAGATGGTGAACATTTTCATTCTTTTTCAAAGTGTTTTGCTCAGATTGTGAACATGTGTTTTAATGAGGGCATTACAGTTAAGTCACAGTTTATTGTATATAAGGTGAATAAAGCAGAGGATTTTGATGGCTAATCGGAAAGTTTAGTTCTCCAATGAGTGTTTAAGCGTTCCATTTGCTCAGTGTGTTCACTTGTGATATGGCGGTGTGCTTGAAATAGTCACTGTTGGTTCCAGGTGTTCAGTATGCTAGAGGTTGGTATCTGGCCTCCCACATGGAGCAAAGCTGGCTACTCAGCCAGAGAGGAGCTTCCTCGTCCCTGGAGACTGTACACGCCTGTACACCTCACACACCGAGTGAGCAATGTGTGCAATGTGAACACACACATACGCACGCACACACATTTATTATGCGGCTCTGCTTGAGCAGTGGAGGAAGCCCCAGGGAAATCAACCTCTTAATGCATCTCTGATGCAGACTTAATGAGAATTTAGCACATTACGGATTTTCAGCGCTTGGCGAGTCATTGCTTTATTAGGTTGACTTCCTTTTTTATCCCAGTTTCTGGAATTCTCAACAGGTTGTCTCAGAGAACTACACTGAATGCATGCACAAACTCATGCGCAGACACACACACACATACAAACCTACACACACTGCTCACAGAAATTATGTTTGCTGTGTTTCTGGCACTTGTTTTAACTTTGTTTAATTCAATTCAATTAATTTAATTAATTTAATTGTTTTACACCTCCAAGGTTGCTGTAAAGGCAAAATATATTTGAAGAATGTTACCACTATTTACTATTTACCTTCTTCCCAGTGTACATGTCTCTCCTTCCACTCTCTCTTTCTTCCTCTCTCCTTTTGCATTTTCTTTGAATTCTTTTTTTTTTCTTTTACAACAGCTCACTGTAAGACCACAGTACAACTGGCAGCCTTGAAAAGGAAGCACACCCTCTCCTCTCATTACTGTATGTACCTGCCCGGCTCTTGCTCTATATTTGGATTGTTTACAGTCTCCAGTCTTTCCCTTTCTCTTCCCCTCCCCACCTTCCCTCTCCAGGCTCCAGGGAAGCCTGCCATTGAAGTGTCCCACTTCCTGGAATGGATGAGCTTGGAGCCCCAGTCGATGGTTTGGCTGCCTGTCCTCCACCGTGTGGCCGCGGCGGAGTCTGCCAAGCATCAGGCCAAGTGCCACGTCTGCAAACAGTGTCCCATCAAGGGTTTCAGGTAGGCCTGCCGGTGTGGGTGCACAAATGTGCTTCATTTATGTTACACACATATGTATTATAAATGGGAGGAAATGGAAATAAGGTTAAATGGAGCCAAGGCTGGGGAGTAATTGTGTTGCATATGTTAAATACAAAAATATCATTTAATTAAATTACCCTAACAAACAATGAATTCAGATTACACATACTTAGATAAAGGAAAGGGGAAAAAATGGGGTATTAGTGGAAGGTGTTCTAAATCCTTATACAGTTTGGCACAGCAGGAAATTTGTGTACACTTGCAAATGTGAAATAATGTCCTGATTTTTTTTTCTTTTCTTATCTATATTTTTGATACCTCAAATATGGTAAAGTAATCTCAAAGTAGCAGAAATAAATTACTGAGTTTGAATCATACATAAAAACATACACCTACAATTCCCACCCCTCCATTCTGCACACCAGCACACACAGTCCCCTCTCGTCTGCCCGCTTCTCTTAGAAGAATCATTTTATCCTCTCTGTCATATTGATCGTGACAGGTATCGCAGTCTGAAGCAGTTCAATGTGGACATCTGCCAGACATGTTTCCTAACTGGTCGGACTACCAAGGGAAAGAAGCTGCACTACCCCATCATGGAGTACTACACACCAGTAAGGCTCTCAAACACTATGAAGTGAATGAACTGAATACCAATTCAAGCCTATACGAGTATCTGAAACTCAGCTGTACTCAAGAAAAAGTGCCACTATCTCCTTGTTCCTTCAACTAGACAATACTGTAGCTTAGGCGCCTCCCCACTGCAAGATCCCTATCAAACTCTAAGTGTATGCTGTTATGTATACTTATGCTATAGTACACAGAGATTGAGCACCACTCAGCAGCAGTAACATCCTGTTTGGCTCACACCACGCTTGCATAAAGTGCTATCTGGAACACCCACTGAGCACTAAACCCCACTAAGACCCAAGTCTTAAGAAACTACACGCACAGTCGCCGAAGTCGAGTTGATTCTACCGGAGCAGCTCTTTGTAGTTGTCTAGCAAATGCTGGAGTGCACTGAAATGGTGCCAGATTTCATCTCTAATCAATGCTGAGCTGTGAGATATGGCAAAAGGCCATTTGCGCAATGATTTTTTTTTTTTTTCCAACGGGCAATATTTTACAGTTCTGGTTTAACTGGAGCTAGCTACAGTTTTTCACATCGTCTAGGCAGGCAGGCGCCTATAGATTTCTACTAAATGATGGAGAGGAGATGAGAAAGAAGAGGAGCGGGGAGAGATAAAAGAGAGAGAGAAAAACATCGACTAATAGGAAAGATCTGAAAGAGGCAGGCAGACAGAGAGACATACAACAGAGCCTAAATGAGAAAGCATTGGGAGGAATAGTTCAGTGAGGTCAAACTGAGACAAAAGTGGCAAATAGCGGCACAGCCCCATGGCACAGTGAGAAAATTTTGCATGAGGTCATCCAGGGAAACCGCTGCCAACAACATGTGAAACATTTCTTAAGTGGTGCAATTTGTCTGTCACCCTTCCACTCTTCTGCACAACCCTCACCCCATTCTCCCTTTCCCTCATGCCTCCCTCCTCCCTTCCTCCCCAACCTGTCAAACCTTAAATCACACTCCAGACCACCTCGGGGGAAAAGATGAGGGATTTTGCCAAGACTCTGAAGAATAAGTTCAGGTCGAAGCAGTACTTCAGCAAGCACCCTCAGAGAGGTTACCTGCCAGTGCAATCTGTGCTGGAAGCTGAGAGCTCAGAGACGTGAGTCACACATGTAAACACTCACAAACACAGTCTCATACACTTGCAAACACTCACACACACATACACACAAACGCTGACTCTCTATCCTTATCTCTCTGTGTCTTTTTCTCTGTTCTGCTCTGTCTCTCTCTCACACACACACACACACACATCTCACACAAACAAACACTTAACACACTTAAGTGCACTCTCCAGAGAATTATAACGAGAGCAGCTGTAATGATCATGCGCCACAACTTTTGGGTACACCAACTTAGTGAAATCAGTTAAAGGGACAGTTCCATAATAATTAAGATAATGCTGTTCCTGTGATCTTGGGCTTGGTCATAATGAATCTATGCACATGAAGAAATCTCTCCTGAAGCAAAAAAAAAAAAAAAAAAAAAAAAAACAACAACAACAAACTAAGACTAAAATATATGACATGATGAAGAGATGCAGATTGAGGACCCTGGGACCCTGGATGATTTGTTATGATAATGGGTACAAGTTTTGGTTCATCTTGATGTTGTTTTGTATGCGTGCATGCATGTGTGTGTGTGTGTGTGTGTGTGTGTGTGTGTGTGTGTGTGTGTGTGTGTGTGTGTGTGTAAAACCTCAAGCAAACACTCAGTCCAGAGGTTAAGCTTTCTGTTTGTTGTCAGTCAAGCATGTCTAAGCTTTGTCTCTTGTTGATATCACAGATAAGAGTCTAGCTTCCCTTCTCTTTTCTTCTCTCCACAATAGACTTTTCCATGTTGCAAATATAAAGTGTAATCTCTATGATTTTTTTGTGCAAACGAAGACTTAAGCCCTGTTCACACAGGACTAGTTTTATAGGGGCACCTTAAGTAACATGCATCACAGACCTCACCTGTGATATTATGGTGTGTTTGGGTCGACCTCTCTATCCATTTATCAGTTGTGACGAACCACCTCGACACTTTTTGGACAATGTGAGAATATTCAATTATATCATAATATAATCTGAAATAATATCCACACAATTTGCCTTTACTGATCATAATGTGTGTAAATGATAAACAGACACTGGTCCTATCAGTAAGCAGGCAGAAATATAATGATCTAAATAACTTAATCCTGGCATGCATTGTTTACATCTTTCATAATGTTGTTGGTTCAGCTTCTGAACATCCCAGCTAGGGCTGGGCGATATGGACAAAATCAAATATTACAATATTTGTAACTGAATACCTTGCTGTAAATACTGTGACGATCTATTGTTGTTGTTGTTGTTGTTGTTGTTGTTGTGGTGGTGGTGGTGGTGGTGGTGCTTTAACAAAATATTTACACCATGGGATCTTTTATAAACAGTCATTAGTCATGTGGATATGATGACCAAGCAGACAGAGGGAAATAACAAAACAGCTAGAAGAGTCCAATCAGGAAAAGACGACACTCTACTATGTCACTATGTTGTTATCAAAAATCCCAGGTGACGTCTGGTCTTCTGTCACAGTGTAGATGTAATATCAAAGTACTGCCCAGCCCCGATCCCAGCAGACATACTGTATGTGTTCCTCAGTGACCCGTTACGACCCAAACACAAACACAAAGTAAATACGAGTTGGTTATGCGACATTTTTCTGATTTTTTTTTTTTTTTGTCCTGTAGACTACCGCCCCAATGCAGCATCTGACCCCAGCCTCCCATCTGACTCGACCCTGTCTGCGTTTTTCCACAGAAAGGCGTGGTGATTATTACAGAGCAAATTACCTCCTCACAGGCCCTCTGATAAATTTAATCCAGACTGAGTGGAAACCCATGCGTGGAATTTAACAGTTATCACAACGTCACAACGACTGCTGTCAGATACTGCAGGCCCTGTTCGTGTTATTTACGTAATTTGATGATTGTCTTACACGGTGCAACTAACATATGATTCACCGTATACCGCTGTGACAGTCTGCCGTTACGGAAATATTAGAGCAGTTTCTCGCTGATGTAACTGGCATGGGCAGCCTAAAAACACCAGCCGGTTATAATGCTTACTGTGAGTCTACAAGCCACTCTCATCTTCGTAATACTGGGGAGAAATTACAGAGATTCTAATCCTGTCCGAATGGGTGCATGAAATTACAGACGTCCTGTATTAGTAATTAAAACTCAGACGTCGTTCGGGAAACTAATCCTGTCCGAATAGAGCTTTGGCTCAGCTTTTCTGCCACCACGTGCTCACATACTCACACTCACACAGAGTATGAATGCCTTGGAGAGGTATTGATGCTGACTTGCCACGTGCTTCTATTATTTCTAGGCCCTGCTCATCACCGAAGCTTCCCCATGCAGACACACACAGCAGGATTGAACATTATGCCAGCAGGTACGTGGCTTACTGCGCTATACTGTGATATGAATACAGCAAACTCTCCGTCTCTCTCCTTCACTTTCTGAACTCCAAATCAACCCCCTCTCTTGATATTCATTTCACTCCTGCCTCCCCCCCCTTCCTGCCTCCCATCCCACCTCCATCATCTCTGCTCCCTCACCCCTTAGCCTTCGCCACACACTGATTGAAGTATTGATTGGGCTGCGTGCAGTGAACTCTGGCTGGAGTGGAAGCTCTACTGCCCAGCATATTTGTTCTCTCTTCTCATAAACACATACTTGTACACAAACACACATGTACTCACACAAGCAGAGCAGTTTGTGTTTATAGCGTGTTGTGTGCAGGGGTCACCAGGGTTCATCATGCCTAGCGGGCTGTCACTTGCTAGGGCAGTGAGCCCATTGGTCACCTGGGAGCTGTCAGTGTAGATTAGTGTCTGTCTGACAGGTTATAAACAGGGCACAGCACTGGACTCCCACACTCCTGGCAGCTCTGCCCACAGTACTGCAGAGCTGGACACACATCCCGTCCTACTGAGCCTACAGTGTGTGCGCGTGTATGCATTTGCAAGCGCGCCATTGTGGATTCCTTCCCTGAGGCTCTAACACACAACTGCTTCACACCCTGCCAAAACAGAGCAAACACACACCAACAAGAGAGCAGACGAGACTGTCCTCTTTCTTTACCTCTCTTATCTTTCCCTTTTCCCTTCCTGATGTTTTTTCTTTGGCTTTTCTCCTTTTTCTCCCACACTTTTGATCCCCCCCCTTCTATTGTCTTCCCCCTGCAAACTCAGTTATTTTTCTCAATTTCTCCATTCTCTCAAATCCCCCCCTTTTTTTTGCATTGACATATGTAGATGTGTATATATTATTAAGTTCCCCTATGTTTGCTCATTTGTTGCCAGTGAGAGTTGTTTGCTTCAAACAGCCTGTTGGCTCCAGCTGGACAACCAGAAAAACTTAACTGGCATTGCACACCAACTGTGGCTGCCAGCAGTCCTCGGCAAATAAAATAAACCAGAAATAGAAAAATGGTCACACTGTAACCGTCCAATTTAGTAAAAGTGAGACACATTCGCTGAGAACAATTGTTGACCCTCTGTAACCTGTTGAGAAAGAGTGAGTGAAAAACTCCCACAGTTGAATATTTTACTTGTCCTTATGTTGTATCTTTGTGGTCTCATAGCAGCTTTGTGCAGCCTAGTTTTTTTCTATGCACCTTCATAAAAGGCAGACGTTCTTACAGTTTCAAGCGCCTTAAATCTTCTGTACTTGAAAAAAATAAATAAATAAATAAGGGTCATGTGCCACACTTGCTGTTCATTTTTTCTTCATCGTGGTGTCTTGGAATTTCAGTTTTGAAATGAGCAACAAGTTTCAAATAAACACAAAGAACATGATCTTGTACACAATAAACTTTGCAAATGAGTGAGGTGAAATATTTTATTTATTTTAATGAACTGTCACAGGCCCCCACCACTGGTGCCCCACTGGCTTGATGCAGGTTGGGAAATGCAAGTAGTGGGAGGATGGAGCTTATTGGTCTGAGGGTGGTATAAAAACAAAGGCTAAGAGATCATCATCATTGATAGGGTTCATCCTCTGGGTAGCATGAATGCGCTTCCCAAATTTCACTGAAATCTGTCCAGTAGATTCTTAGATATTAAATTTGGCCTGAGGTTGGAGCTGTAGGAAAGGTAATGGGGTCACTAAAATCCAGAGGAATCCTCCTTTGGGGAGTATAAAAGCACTCGCTAAATATCATGACAATCCATTAATTAGATTTAATGATTTCTCATATCTCATGGGCTAGTTTTAGGCCTGAGGGTGGTATTACATGAAACATCATGAGGTCATTAACTGGCAGGGTTCATCCTCTGGGGAGTGTGGATGTGCTCAGCAAATTTAATGGCAATCAACTCAATGTATTTTCAGATATGTTGCCTTGAACAGATGGACAGACAGACGGACACTACTATCTTTAGGCCCTGCCAGCCTGCGGGGAAAATATGTGTATTTATTATTTCGGCTGGTATTTACTCTAATATACTCTTGGCAAGTATATTATTTCATTTAGCCCCTGTCGGTTGAGCCAAAATGTTTCTATTTTTTTCAGACAGTGATACTTAATGAAACACAATAGGATTGCACATGCAGTGCAAAGGCATAATGCAAGCTTTATAAAAAACAGTGTACTTTACTATTATTTTACAGACCGAGCAGTGTAATCCACACATAAAGACACAGGAAAAAAGAGGCACATTCTCAGCATAAAGTTTGACAAGCTGATTTACTTATTATAGTAAAATTCACTCATACGTGACAGCAGATAGCAGATATAGTGTGTTTTATGAACCTGATGAAGTGATGCAAAACATATTTTGTATCTACTATCATGTAAAGAAATTTATCATCTATTAAGTAAATCAGTCCATGAAACAGTGTGTTTATAAGAGTGTGGATTTATCTCCAGCTAGCCTGTACCACACACCCTGGATGTACATGGGTGTCCCTCATGGTGTTAAACTTAGCTATATAGCTTTATTGCCATGTACAGCTGTAGGGAGAAGTGCTGTTGGTGACCAGAAGTGCATTGGTCCAGTGTGTCACGATTATACTGACTAAAAATGAATGAGTATTGGCAGTTGTAGATTTAGACACGAGCAAAACGGGAACAGTTTTTGCTCGCCATACTCACACTTGAGCATGATCTGAGCACTCCTCTAATGGGAGTAGACAGTGCTTATTATGGCTGGGACGAATATTTCATCGGTCCTGTGGCGGCATGCAAAATTGACTACAGCTCAGTTATTTTACAGTCATGTATTCAGGTCTTTCTTTCCTTGCTTTATCTCTATCATTTTTTTTCCTGCAGTCCCTTACCTGCCAGTTAATATACAACAAACATGAGAGAAATCACATCTTTTTATTCATTCCCCTTATCATTGTCACTGCTCTCTTTGAACACTAATGGAAAATCAGCTTGATATCAAAATACCGGTTGTCAGAGCTGGCAGGTCAATGTTTGAAATTTTCCCCTTGGGATGACGTCTTTACAATGTAGAAGGATGTGTGTAGGAGTTTACGTGAGATGTGTGTGTGTGTGTGTGTGTGTGTGAGAGAGAGAACAGTGCCCTACCACCAGTGAGGGGTGTATTTGTGAATCCAGGGTAATAACATAGTCTCCAGTCATCTCAGGGGAGATTAGGTATTTGATGTTTGAGGTTAACTTTAAAGGTCCACATTTGTGGGCATGTCATACACACAGATAGTCTCTCCCTTTCTCTCTGGAGTAGAGTTCAGTTGTTTCATCATCACTGCTGATTTGACACCTCACAGAGGACGAGGAGAACTCTGCATAGAAGTCTGTTAGGAATTCCACCCACAACCTCACCCTCTCCCTCCTCTCATTTCCTTTCGCACCCATATTTGTGCATGAAGCAAAATGCACATGCACGCGCACGCACACATACACACACACACACACACACACACACACACAGCTCTTCCCTATTACATTCTGCCCTCCCCTATTTCATTTGCTATTGTCCTGACTGAGACTAAAGGTTTGCAGAGGCCATATGACGAATCACCTCGATGATTGAATTACCAGCAGTCAGGTTCACAGGACAGGGCTGCCCTAACAAGATGTGGATAAATCCTAAATTCTCCATGTTTTGGTCTCAGTGGGGGAGGACAGGGGGAAACTGGGATGCAAAAAGGATCTCTTTGACAACCTCTACATCACACAGCCCTCTTCCTCTCATCCTTCACTCCTTCAGCTGTTGACATTCAGCGGAAGATGATGCAGTGCGGGAGCTTGTTTGTCTACACAGACAGTTGGAGTGCGGGGCGGTGCAGATTTAAGAGAGCTTTTCATGGGAATTCATGTATGTGTGAGCACATGCGGATGTGTGCATAGCTTGTTTGCATGTGTTTTCATGTATGTATGTATGTCTTAGCTCGTTTGCATCAGTAGGCTGGCACTGAGTGCTTGTCAGTTCTGTGTTGTTCAAAGGAAAAATCAACCCTTAAACATTTTCACTGGCATATATTATGAATCTGTAATGTTCAGGATTTAGGTTGAAGTTTTTTTAATCACAAACTTAACTCTAAGTTAGTGATTCCTACATTTCCCAGAACAACTTTTGCCAGTTTCTTAATAGCGGGGCTAAAAATTTTGGATCCAGATGTGTTTAGGTGGAGAGACCAATAGCAACACCAGATGAGAGGAGAGTTTTCCAATAGAAAAGCAGCAACAGTTGCACCATTTGCTCAAACGCAACATGTCTTGAGGCCCCATTGCATTATGGATTATTGAGGCTGATGCTGACAGAGAAAGTGGTACCTCTGCCTCATCCATGATGGATTTCTGCCTGTATGATTCTTGAATGTGAAATGGGGGGTCTTTGCTCTGACTCTGTGGGACTAATAATAAAATCTGACATCTGCTGCTGATGTTTCACAAAGCTGAAATGTTTTTCGGCTATCAAGCCTCATTGTAGTCATGCTGGACATATCTCGATATGACACAATACTGTCTACATTTGAAGATTTTCAAGTTTTCTGGTGTATTTTACCTCTAAAGAAAAGTTTGCTGATCTCCTGGCTAGCCTCAGATACAGGAGAATTTGGATCATATCAATCAAATTGAGTCAATTTCCAGTCGTGATTTGCTCATATTTACACAAGCACAGCCAAACAAGCGAAATGACAGTGTAAGAAGCCGGTATTTTTCTTACAATATGTTTTCACCGCATCATTTTAAAATAGGCATAATGAAACAGTCTAGTGAGCAGCAGGTAGTACAGTGCCTCTGACCAAATGCAGCCAGCAGGACAGAATACATAATCAGAGTCTCTGTCCTTGGTCCTGAAAACTTACACAGCAGCTCACTAGTGGCTTCCTCTTGCTCCCAGAACAGATGCTGTCTGCGGTGCTGGAAAGCAACATATTTCCTAGTGTATTCAAAAGGCTTTTTATTGACTGCACGCTGGAAAACGTTGCACAGCATGTTGCCGTGATATCCTCCCTCTTAATGGACATTTTCATCGCCTGATCTCCCTACTCGATATATATTCTTTTTATCGGAGTTGTTTGTACCTCTGAGAAACTACATTTCCTTTGTAGTTCCGCCACATCGTAGCTTTGTTTGATGCTTCTGAACAGCTTGGTGTTCGGCTGCAGTCCATAATACTAAATGCTACAGGTTCAGTTGACAATATCCACAGTGCTTTAATGCTAAACTGTACTTAATATTGTTTTATCTCTTGTTGTAGGAAGCAGCGCTTCCCCAGTGTGTGACAGCATCAGTCTGCGGCGTGTGCTCCAAGAATTACTGTGACTCATCAACTCTTCTGTCTTCCTCGTCTGTGTGTGTATGAATATCTGGGGAAATTTGTACTCATGCGTGCACGTGCCCCATGTGCGTGCATGCATGTGTGTGTGTGTTTGTGTGTGCAAATGTGTATATATAGATTGGCGGAAATGGAGAGCCAGAATTGTTCATTCTTCACGGATAGCCTGTCTCCTGATGAAAGTCTGTGAGTATGCTGCCACCCCCACAGTACACACCCTCTCATTACAACCGCAGCCTTTCTCAGACTGTGTGTATTTGTGTGCCTGTGTGTGTGTATTTGTATACAGCCACTTCAGTTGATACATTGATTGCCTGTGTGTATGCGTGTGCACATCGCCATGTATGTTCTAATGGTCGGAAAAGATTGGGCAATCACATAAATAATGCCTTCCATAATGAAAATAACCCACAGCATGGCAGCACACACTCCCCCTTCATCAGATGCACGGCCGCTGTGATTAAAGACTATGGCAGCGGGTACAAATCCAAGGACCGACTGAAGAGAGAGAAGGGAGGAAGCGAAGAAGTGTGTCTGTGTGTGTGTATATATGTGAGAGTGTGTGTTTGCACGCACATCTGTGTTTCTAAAGCTGGAAGCTGGCTAAATGGGAGGGGGCTTATGAGGTTACAGAAGGGAGAGGAATAGGGAGCTTTAATATGAATGAAGCAGCCAAGAAGGTGAGTCCTCATTACAGAAAGCGGAGAAATTGCTTGGAGGAGAGAGTGTGTAAGGCAGTTCAAGATCATGTGCTTGTCTGCGTCTGTGCCCATCTCTTATTTGGTTGACATCTGTGTGGGTGTTCAACTATGTCTTCCTTCTTTGCAGTGATTCTTTTTTTTTTATATAGAGCCTCAAAATCAAGACTGGTAGCCCAGTGGATCTGTGCAAATAATTTTTAATTCATTTTAGGGCTATTTTTGTGGATATATGTTTAAAAGGAGTATACCTGCATGTTTTGACTTTTCATCAACATTCGTGATCTATCTATCTGTCCAAGACAAATCTTGGTGTGTGTATGTTTACTCGAATGCTTTAGTGGTTTACAAGTCAAGGCTGGGTACCCCGTTCATTTCCATTCATGCTCAAACAATGTGAGAAACTGCTCTGTGAAACTTAAAAGTTGTTATGCATAGGTAAGTCTTGCACAGCATGTACTTCTACTTGCACAAATTGGGAAGGAACTTTTTTGTGATTGGCAGCTTGGAGGGCAGAACCCAAGCATAGCGGAGGTCAAGGATTATCTGAAAGTTGCAGCATGGAACAAGGAAACACGTTCATTACAAGTAAACAGAGGGAATACTTGGCATTCAGCTCAGCACACACCTAAACTAGGCAGCTAGCACCAGCTAGGCCATTTTCATCTCACTGCACTCAAAGTTAACAACAAGTGATACCTCTCCGAGCTTTGAATGTGGAACACATTTAGTATTAATGTGCAAGTTTTAAGGAATAATTATAAAGTAAAACAGCAATTTTAGACAAGGTTCTAGCCAGCCAAGTATTCATAAGATGGAATTACTTATGTATAGCAACATTCAACTTTCACAGGGCAGTTTTCAAATTTTTTGAACATGAACAGAACTGAAATGGGATATGTCTGCCTCGACTTCTAAACTACCAGAACATATTCTGTGCACACCTCTGAGTAACTGATATATGTATGGATACATGATTACGACTGTGAAAGTGTGTGTGTGTGTGTGTGTGTGTGTGTGTGTGTGTGTGTGTGCTAGGTATTACTACTGTTCTACGGATGTAAATATTTTTACACAGTCATGTTGTGGGGACTTGCCTCCCTTATGTGGACAAAAAGCAATTGCCCTCAGTGAAAATAATAAATTTTAGGGTGAAGATTTGATTTAACGGTAAGGTAACTTAAAGGTTAAGTTAAGGTTAAAGTTAGGGTTAGGGTTAGACAGGTGGTGGTTCGGGTTAAGGTTAAGGTTAGGGGAAATCTCCCAGAAATGAATGTATGTCAGTGTGATGTCCTCTGAAATGATGGAAACAGCACTTTGTGTGTGTTTGTATGTGTGTGTGTGTGTGTGTGTGTGTGTGTGTGTGTGTGTGTGTGCTGAGAGAGAGGAGGGCTGCCACTGTTACCCCCTTAGATACCCATTGTTTCTAGACAAAATTACACAACTTTTCAGACTCAGTGTTCTGTCAGTTTTCCGTCAGTGAGCACTTTTCATGATTGATACCTGTGCTTCTCAAGCCTGCTTCCCGTGTCTCTGTTGCGAAGCGCATGCATCTATGGCCTGGGTGGAGCTGTATCAGAAAAAATGCGTGTGCGTGCATGCGAGTACCTGTTTGAGTGTGATTCCGTGCCTGAGAGTGTGTTTGTATGCATGAGTGTCTCTGTTTGTGTGTATGATTTTTCATCTCCTCTACCCCTTATGTGTTGCAGTGTTGTTTTCTGCTCTTGTGCCCTTGTATCTTGTTGTGTCTTATTCTGCCGCCTGTTTTTCTGTCTGTCAGTGCTTCTCTGCTTTTTCTGCCGCATGGCTCTGTAGCAGCCCCTGCGCTCTCTTTTCCTCCAGCTGTTGAATGGATGGCATTATACTGTTCTCTGCCCTGGACTTTGCTGCCAGTCCGTGCAGCCTTCTCCCTCTCTCTGTGCTCTGCTGTGCGATGTTCAGAGTTCACATTAGCTCATAATTTCATAACTCCATGGGCAATAAACATGAATCAAATCTGGATATGGAGACATGCTAGACAGCAGAGGGCTGGGACGTAAATAATTGTTGTTATATCATGAGAAATGTCCTGTTAGATTTGGAAAGTAGACTAAAGTGGATCAGCTCACCTGTGGTCATAAATGGCCTGGGGAAAAAAAGGCCTAGTAAAGGACTGTTTCAGTGTTTTTGAAGTTAATTTGTATTTTTTTATTTGTCAGTTAATACAACAATTTTGTTGATTGTACACCCATAAATGTCTTTTTGGATTTAAATTGCTCAAATTCATAGTTCAATTAGAGTGTGATTTTTAGTTGTAAATTTCTCAATACTAATGCAGTCAACAAAATTGTTGCGTGCAGGGGTGCCGTATATTGGGGGAAAGTTAGGACAATTCCAAGGGCCCTTGCCTGACAGCGACCCCAAAAAATAGGTAAAAACTAATATAAAATTATTAAACCATCATCATTTTTTTTTTTTTTTTTTTTTTTCATTGGGCCCAAAATTCCTGGCGGCGCCCCTGATTACGTGTACTCCATGGAATAAAAGTCAGAAATACAGTCTACCTCCAAAAATGCTGATTTTGTCCTTAAGTGCCCCTATGATGTATCATGTGACACTACAATGCAAAGCCTCCAGCTTGCAGTTAACAGTCTAAATCTAACAGTGTGTTTTGCTATTATAGTCCATAGAGTTATTGCAACCTATAAACTGATGGAGAGTCATGATCCCATCAAAATAATTACTGAATATTAGGTAATTCATGCATTGTTTTTTACAGCCTAAGGTCTAGTGCTATAAATCTGCATTCTACCTTTTCATTTTGATTATCAGTGAACAATATATAATCCAGCTGGCAGAGGAATATTTTACTGTGAACCTGACACAGCGCTGTGCTTTGCATTCACACCAGTGTCTTGTCCTGCTTCGCTGTCTTGTCTTGTCTTGCCTTTTCTTGCCCTGCACGGCCCTGTCCTGCCTGGTTTTGCCCTGCCTTGCCTTGCTTTGTCTTTTCTGCTCCTCCCTTGCCGTCCTTGGCTCTGCTTTGTGCTGCTGGTGGCTGTGTGCTGGTGGCTCAGTGTGCTGTCTCCTGTGTGGGGGACTCAGGGATGAAGATCAGTACCTCCTGCGTCACTCCAGCCCAGCCCTGGACCATGACTCGCCCTGCGGACAGCACCTGCTGCTGGCCCACCTGGAGCACCAGGACAAAGAGCAGCTCCAACGCACCCTGGCCCGCCTGGAGAATGAGAACAGGTCTGTAGCCGGGACAAACAGTGATCATGTGTGCCTGCGTGTTTGTGTGTTTTGTTTGAGTGGAGGGAGGGTGCTGTGCATGTAGGAACAGGATAGGTGGGGAGGTTGAGAAGCTGGTTTTGTGTTGACACTCTGAACTGCAGGGTGCAGCAGTCAGATGTCATCTGTATTGCTGGTTTACTGAGGAATCAAGACTGTTGTCGTTGGCTGCGATAACCTCTGTGTTTGTGTGTTTGTTTGTGTGTGCCCATCTGGAAGCATTACACTGTTTATTTTTGGCTGTATCTTGCTGAGAGTCAACACTGTTTACTAGGACTGAAAAAAAATCATATTGCAGTTATTTTGACAGATATTTTGATTGTGACATGATTCCTATTTTTGTGGGAATGACAATTTTTTTTTTCAACACAATTTGAATGATAATTTTTCAACACAATTCTTTTATTTTCACTGAAAAAAACCCAATGATGATGGTGTGCTTTTTGCTGGGGGCTGCACCAAACAAAGGCTTTCTTTTCTTTCTTTTCATCTAGAGAATAGGGTTTGTCTGCTTGACTGCTAGAACACCACAATACTTCATTAATAATGATATTTTGTCATATTTAACCTTTATCAAAAAATTACAGCTCCTGCATTTTGGATATTTCACTTGGTTGTATTAATATTTCATGTAATTGTTCAGTGATAATATTCACTGTGTAAATCTTATTAATGTTTTGAGGAGCACTTTGCTAAAAGACAGCATAGTTTTCAGGTTGTTACTTCACAGCACAACCTGTAATAACATGAAATACCTGCAGGTCATCCTTTAAACATGCTGTTTCTTGGTGGCCTGTTCAACAGAGGCTATGTTGATGGATAGGTGACACATTGGTGCGATACAACTATACAAGTGTGAAAGACATCATTTTCGATATGCTGCTTAATTTGGATTTATTGTGTCCTAGTGGCTGACAACCTCAGACATTTTCCCTAAATGAGGTAAAATCTTTTTCCTACCCACTTAATTTGTTACCAGAGGCGACCTTGATTAGTATGATTCATATGAATAATTTTCTCTTGTCTTCTGTTTGCCCCTGACCTGTTTAGACACATGGAGGCAGTCATATACATGAAGCTACACAGACACACACACGCACACACACAAACACACACACACACACATACATGCATGTAGCCCTTGGGTGTCTGAAACCTTGACCCAGTTCAGTTTTATACCGTGTATGCCTCCTGTTATGACGCCACAGTGGGCTTTGTCATTCTTATTTATTACTCGTGGCTGCACTGGCTCAGTTTATGTTGTCTGCTGTGGCTCTCATATGGCCCATACCTGAGCAATACAAACAAAATTCAAACAGCTTCGATCTGTTGGACTGGGTATTTGTGCTCACTGACCTCTTGTTAGTACAGTTATTATTTGCCCCAGACCGATGGTCACTGCTAAATTGGCAGCTGATATACTGATCCGTGGTTCTCCAGCAACAAGAGGAGGGACACGTATTCAGTAATGCTTCATGGTTCAGTCAGTTAATGGCTCTAGCTGAACTCGCACTGAAATAAACACAACTGACTTATTGCAGCTCATAGTTAAAATCAAGATAATTGCTCTCTGTGTTAGGTGTCAACAATGATTTGCCCCATGCTGCTTGTATGTCATAAACATCATTATAATTACTCATACACACAAAAAACTCACAAACACAGTGTCTCAGATAAGGCATATTCCTGCTTCTGCCAAATGTCTGCTGGATAAATATGAGCACGTCTCCAGTTTGATGTGTGTGCAGGCCTTTGTATGTGTGTGTGGCTATTTTGTATGTGATCCATCAACATGCAAGGCTGACTCTGTTGCCTCTCCATCCTTCCTTTACTCTGGCTGCTCCAGGGTGCTGCAGGGGGAGTATCGGCGGCTCAAGTGGAAGCACGAGGAGGCGGCATCAGTTCCCATGCTGACTGAATCCGGGGAGGGGGATCTGGGCTCGCCCACGGCCAGTGGGCAGCAGGATGAGGAGCTCCTGGCTGAGGCGCGGGTCCTCCGCCAACACAAGACACGCCTGGAGACCCGTATGCAGATCCTGGAGGACCACAACAAACAGCTGGAGTCCCAGCTGCGCAGGCTCAGGGAGCTACTGCTACAGGTAGTGCAGGGTGCTGCTGTGACAAGGTGTGGAGGGGGTAGGGGTGGTGGTCATAGTCTGTGTGTGTGTGTGTGTGGGTGTGGGTGGGAGGGTGTGTCGTTGAGAGAGTTAAAGATGTTAGCCTGACTGAGAAAGACTGAAGGTCGTAGGTTTGAACCCTGCAGTTGCTAATGTGTCCATCAGCAGCGCGCGCTCTGTTGGGCTGTCCTTGAGCAAGACACTAAAGACACTGAAGTCACTCTGTAAACTGTAAACTGTGACAGTCTGAACCGGGGAAGAGCTCAAGAGCAAAGGGAGAGCTGTAATTTGAATAGAGGGCACAGAGAGACAAATTCAAGTTCAATGGCATTTGTATGCATCAGGGCATGTACATTAGAATTTCAGGAGTGTAGTGCTTCGCAAACAGTCTTAAAGTACAAAGAGACAAATCCAAGTTCATATGGAAAAATAAAAATGTGCAAAAAGACAGAGCTTTCCTGGAAACGTAGAATTTGGAGACTGAGGAGACCAAGGTGATGCAGGTGTTGGAAAGAATACATAATGCAGGAGAGGGAAGTCAATAATAAGATGATAAAAAAAAAAAAAAACTATAAAGAGTTAAGAAGGATGGAAAGCCTTTTAGAAACTCAGACAATCTATAGCCTAATAGAGAAGATTAGTGCTGCTCTAGGGGAAAGGTGTGAGAAAGAGATGGATAGGAGCTGACTCTGAGCTACTATAATAAAGAGTCAGTTGGGAACATTGAGGGGAGAGGTGTAAATTGTAAATGCAGATCACTCAATCAAGGAGGGGCGTGGGGTGGGGCAAATTGGAGAGAAAGATTCTGTTATAGGATGAGGGACAGGGACGCGATGACACTTCCACAGGTTAAAGACTAGGAAATTGAGTGTGGCAAAGGAGGGATAATTTAGTGGAACGAGAACGCCGAAGACTGTGTAAAAAAAAAAAATAATAATAATTTGAATTCAAGGTGTCTTTGTTAAGGGTGGCGGATTGGACTTTCTCCCCATTTCCATGGCCAAAATGCCGGCCATTCTTTTACTGCACAAGGATTATTCACGCCCCAAAGCTCCCCTTTTCTGTATGAATGGGTGACAGGAGGGAAATAAGGTACATACTGTAGGTATTCCTTCTCTCTCGGGACCATTATTGCAGTTTCATTTCCTTAAAAAGTGCTGTAAAATCTGCCTTTGTAGATTGTGGAAGTACGTATGAATCCCTCCCAGTCTCTGCAGAGACTTCAGTTTCACTGCAATTGCCGAATGTACTCACCTCCTGAGTATTGCTACAGTATTGCTAAATAACAAAACAAAACTCGAGCGCAGCAGGTTGCATATATGCGCTGTTGGGGGGGACTGATGTTGAGTCACATTACGCGCCTCTGTGGTCTCAGACCTGTTCCCACCGCTGTCAACGTGTCTTGTGCAATACTGCTGTGTGCAGTGCAACTCTGTCTGTCTCCCTCTCTCTGCCTTTCTGTCCTTTCCATCTGTTTATCAAAGAGCAAAACACAATATTCTGATGGTTGTTTGTAACAGCTGTAGGGAAAAATTGCCTTTTTTTTCATAATCCCTCTCAGAGATGCCAATTGAGGACTGCTGGCTGGGTGCCATTAACCATCACATTCATTACAATCTGAAAGGCAAAATGACTCTGGCTCCGCTATCTGAGTCTGAAACATGCAGTGTGATGTTTATGAGCAATAATTTGCAATGAATAATAATGAGTGTTTCCTGACAGCCCAAAGATGATTCGGAGGCCAATGGGTCGGAACCGTCAACCCTGTCCTCTCCTGTGTCTGGAGGGGGTCACCACGGGGAGCCGGCCAGCAGAGAGACCACTGACACTGAAGCAGCAGGTCAGCGACGTGTAGCGTAGCTGAAATGTCCAGCTGACACACCAGTGTGACCGCATATGGCATATGCAGAGCCGACAAGTTGAATCTGAGACGAGAAATCTGCCCTCAGAGCTCTAATATTGTGTCGTGTGTGTGTGTCTGTGTGTGTCAGGCGATGATATGGAGCATGAGCAGGACACGGTGCTGCAGCTCCAGGAGGTCATTGAGCAGCTGAGGAACGTCTTCCCTTCAGAGCCGGGTGAGTTTGGCTCGGCTTTACGGATCTTAGCAGCAATAATCAGCCACGCTTCAGAAACAGTCTCTTTGCTCTTCCATCACCCCGGAGAGAGTGAGAGATGGAGAGGAGTGCAAATATGTACTGCTGCGGGTCAATAGTTGAAGGGAGGGGCAGGGAGATTAAATGGCAGCAGGAGAGGAGTATGATAAAGAGAGAGACAGACAGAGGCAGGGAAAGCGGCCGAGAGAAAGTGTCAGTGTCGCATTTTACAGACTGTCCCTTTGCATTCGGCATGCAATTTGCTGGCCAGTTCAAAGCCTGTAATTTCAGTAAAGAAAGGGATTATCATAATTATAGGACGTTACCAAGCTTTCTTAGTTATGACCGAGGCTGTTGCCACAGTCTAATGCATGTGCTCTGAAAACTGTAAATGCCTCTTTCCCCCAATTCTCCTTTTCCCTCTCTTCTTCTCTTTTCTAATTTCAGGCACCACCTCACTCATCTAACCCCGAGAGGGCCTTCAAGAGAAGAGTGATGCCTGAAGGGAGGCCTGATAGTGGAGCGATGGAGGGAGGGGGAGGGGAGCGGGCTCCGTATGGCTGAGGTCACCGCCACAGTACACCAGGCCCTGCGACCACAACAGCAGCTATCTTACCCAGAGCTAACCCTCTAATGGAACTCTGTGCACTAAAAGCCTTTTTCACACAAATGGCTAAAGGCTAACGCTAACGTCCGCTCAGCCAGGCCTGTGCTTGCTGGCTCAGCTAAAATTAGCGGCACAGCCTGACACCGTGTTAACCAGCCAAAGGAGACAAATGTTAGTGGCAGGCCAGGGAGAGACTAAAGCAAAAGGAAGATGTTTGTGCCCAGCCAAGACACTGTGCTAACCAGCATCTCTGTAGTCGTCTTGAGGTGTGAAGCTTTATATCAGTCCACAGCACAAATTGGACTTTCCATAAAAAGGACTTTGAAAATGCAAAAAGGAGTAATAACATATAACCCCTTGTTCTGTCAGAATGCCAGTAACTTCAATGTGTTTGTGTGTTTTCTTTTTTCTTTTTGAATGTGTCATCATGCTTTTTTTTTTTTTTTTAATTAATTTATTTATTTTGTTTGTTTGGTTGTTGAAGGGAGGTGTGTTGTTAAAGCTCACTAGTGTAGACTAGAGCTGGGCTGGTCGGACTGTATTTCATATAGCTGTGCAGTGCAGATTGTCAGGGAGCTGACAGCACCCACAACGAGCTTATTTACTCGGTGGGACTGACACATCATCAGTTAAACCCATGATTTATTTAAGACAGCCAAAGTGCCCGCTAGCACAGCACCTCTGTGTGCACACACTGTTCCTATAATCCTCTCAAACTGCTTGTCGCTCCCATGGCTTGCTTCACTTTCTTAAGTGAGCCCTCTATGGTCATATAGTGCCACACACGTACGTGAAAAGTAAACATCCGTACTCCCTGGCTACAATGCACTCATCTCTCAACATGCACAAATACATGAATTCTTGCTCTCTGCATGATGAATAACGCATGCCCACCGTACTGTACTGCATCAACACAAACACACGTACACTTCCGCACAGAGGGAGAGGCATCAGTAGTGATTTTGCATCTCTGTGGCTTGCAGGGCTCTGAGGCAAGCTCTCAATATGGAGCAAATTTGTATTGTGGCTCAATAGGTTTTGTCGAGAAAATGTCTGCCGATAAATTTCAGCATGCAACCCTTCTGCTTTGGGCTCTTAGTGTTTTCCTGCTGTGTGCAGAAGCCGAGGAGGAAGGAGCCCCAAGCGCTGGAGCTGCTAGGCTGAATTCCAAAAGCTACAGGGAGACAAGGCATGACACCATAAAGCAGTCCTATACTGAGCTAATCCTTAATCTCCTCCTCCTCCATGTAGATTTGAAATTAACAGTAGCTAGCCTGTTGAACATTCCCATTGACCCCGAATGCCTCATTTTCCCTTGCTAATGCTTACTTAATTGCTTTCAGATTTACAAGGACACTTGTGGTCAAAATGGTTTTGCCCTCCATCATGCCAGGGTCATGGTTCGCATTCTCCTCTCAACATAGCACAGTCAATTAAAGCCTTAAATCTAGACAGAACCCATAAGAACAAATAATTATAGCGTTTCTGCACACATAAAGCACATGATCACTGTGTTTTTACGATCAGGGAAGGGTATTGCGTGTGTGTATCAAGGTAAGCCATGTTGAAGAGTCTCTGGCCTATGGTTTATTCAGTGGTCGGAGTGGGAGAAAGAATGGGAAAGTACAGGAGATCACAGCACATGAACGTCCAGACCTTAACGCCAGTCAAATAAGGCTTTGGTGAGCGGAGCCATGATGCTGGGGATGCTTGGAGGGAGTAAAGATCTGAGAGACAAGAAAGGAAAGGCGAAGAAAAGATTCTATTTATCGCTCCCGGGCTGGTGGGAGAGATCCACTTTGATGTGTCTGCCACAGCAAATCTCCCGAAACGGACAAGAGGTTGCCTGGAACAACGGAGCTGTGGCTCTCTTGTGTTTCTCAGCAATCGTACAGCCCTCGCGCTCGCAGGGAAGAGAGGGGTATACAAGTCGGGAATCATCTTAAACCTTTAAAGACACTCTGACCTCACTACCTGCCATCTGATGAGTTTGGATCCTGTGGCTGCGTTCATTACCGGGCCGCTCCTCCAGGCACATTGCGTTCATATTTGACATCATCTTCCACAGCACTGACTGCCTGCTAGTTTTGATAGTGTTGCTAGGGAACTGTCCCCAAGGACGCAGCTCCGCAGGTTTTGTGAGTAGGAAAGGTGATGTGCCGTTTATAATACAAATGCTAATAGCCTTATGGGAAGCAAGAGAGTGCCTTGTTTCCACCCACAAAACTCTCCTCTCCTCTCCTTCCCTTCCTTCCCTACCCCCTCCACTGGAGCTTGCTACTGTTTAGCTTGTAAAGTAAAAGTCATTATCATCAACATCTGTTGGATCTATATTGGCACCAGCACTGTTTAAGTATATGTCAAGCTTTCAGAAGTCAGAACAAAGAGCTGCTCAGCTGTTGTGAGGGAAAAAAAAGCCATGCATAGCAATGTTTACTCATAGAGGGTTTCTTTATTGGTATTCATATATCTCATTACACATTGATGATCATCTCCGCCTTCACACTTGTATCTCCATACTTAATCTGTTGGTGCTTTGCAGATGCCCAAAATGATGTAAGGATGACAGCTGGTGGAAAATATGAGCACGCATTCCCCATAGGGTTGCATGTCAACATACGCCTTGTTTGCTTTTCTACAATATAGGGTAGATGAGAGCAGAGGCAGAGGAAAATAAATATACCAGGTGGCTGTATAGCAGAGCCTTGTTTCCGTACACCGCTTGTCCCACATTATTCACGTATTTGCTTTTGCGACACAAGCCAGTCTCTGATGTTGCACCCTTCCATGAACGTCCAACCAAAAGGATATTTCTCAGAGTCAAACAGCAGCTCTGTTCGTCCCACATCCCTCGCTGGTTGTGTGATGAAGGCATCTGATGTTCCACCAAGAAATTTCTGCAGGAGCCCTCTATCCCACCCTCTTTTCCTGTTACACACACACACACACTCACATAAATATGAAAAGCTCAGCTCCCTGTAGTGTGACTGAAGCTGTGTGACTGAAGAGAAAGGCTCTCCACAGAGACAGCAGTCACCGCAGAGGACTTTGCTACAGGGATCTCCATCGCTCTTCAGACTTGTTTACTGCATGTAGTGGGTCAACACACTAATGACTCCCCTCATTATTCCCGTGTTTGCATCAGACCTCCCATGTTTGCAACGAGGACGAGCCCCCTTGTATGTTGTCGTCTCACATGACAGGGCAATGAATCACCTAACCTCAAACAAGGTTTCGCTAACACTATCTTAACACACATAACACACTCACTCAACAATCCACTTATCATACTTTACCGTGGAACTGAGGTTTCTTTCTGTAATCAGTGTTAACATACCTCATTAATCATAAATATGTTTATTTATGTTTTATTGGTTTGAGTTTTGTTTTAATTTATTTTTCCACGTACAGCACTCAAACACTTCTTGCTGTCTTTTCTCTGGAGTTTTTAATCTCTATAAAATGTTTTCTGAAGAAAGGCTTTTTAATATCAAGTGGGTTACTGGCTGCTTTCTACTCTTTGTGTACAGAAATAAAAACTTTGTATTTGGCATACCCATCGTCTGCCTGTGCTTTTCTGTGCCTCCAGCTATCCCTTTGAGAATTGAATAATAAAACATGAAACAGTATGTTGCCAAATATGTGCTGTTGATATTAATTTTTCTTCTTGTGTTTGTGTTTGGACTTCTTGGTGGCAGAATCGATATTTCCTGTTGAGACCTGAGGCATGGCTCCACCAGCCACCTCAGGTGGATGTTTATCACCAGTCTTTGCCTCCGTTTCACCTCCTGCATCCACTTTGCTTTTTCCTCCCTCCTCAGTCTTCGGTCTATCTGCCCGTCGGTCTAACCTCTGCCCGTCCTCGGCTTCCCCCGTGGCTTTTGGCTTAGCAGCCGACAATTTGCAACCACTGGTCGATTCTGATTGAGTGCCACCATTTCCTGTGCTGCTACTGGCGGCTTTGTTCCCTTGGCTTTCGCTCCCCTGGCCATGTGTAGCAGTTGATTGGCATTTGACCTTCTTTCTGCCCTTATCAGACCGTGATCTCTTGCTCACTACATTATCTTTGGCTATGTTGGTGGGGGTGGGATCGCTATCTTCATCTTCTACTCGATTATCTGGTGCTGTCTGCCTGTCCCCTTGGACCACAGCACTCTCTCGCTTTTCACTATCTACCCTCCGTCCGTTTGCTGTCATACATTCTATCTCTCTCTTATCCTTTTCTACTTTCACATCTAGATTCTTTTGCTCTGCTTCTGCATCATCCACTCCACCTGTTTGAGCACTTCCCTGCTCCTCACCCCTACTGTCTTCACTCTTCAACCTTATCCCAGCTTTTCCCTCTGTCACACCAGTTTTCTGTAGAAATTTATCCACCTTCATCCCTCCTTTCGCAGCTGCAGCCGTGGCTTTGCTTCCATCCGGTTCCCCCTTATCTTGCGTTGTGTCCCAGTACGTTTTCTTCTGGCAGACATGCATGCTGCGGATATTCTCACCCAGTCTCTTGAGCTCCTGGCGGACAACAGGCTTCAATTTTGGGTCCAATTGCACCACCTTGGCGAAGTCCCTCCTAGCTTCATCCTCGTTGCACAAGGCCGAGTGTGCTCGTGCCCGCTGATACACTGCCTTAAAGTTACCTGTGGTGACAGTGGAAAGAGATAGGGAGGGCATAAATGACAGAAATATATAGAGAGGACGTAAGAGGCAGGAGGAGAAGCGAATAAAAATTCATGGTTCAGAGATGTAATTAGGAGGTGAGCGAGAATTTGGGAGGAAGTAAAGGTGAGTCAAGGATAAGTAAAATAAAGCATTGGAGGGAGTGAAAAGGATAAAATAGCTGTGCTGAATGTCAGCGCAGAGATATGAAAGAGAGCAAGAGGCAAGAATTCAAAAAAGTAGAAGGTGAAAGTTGGAGGGAGGTAAATCAAGGGCAAAGGAAAGCATAAGCGCATCTATTTCACATCAGCCACGATGATAAATAATTCAGCTGCAAAAAAAAAAAAGAAAACAATGAATTCATTTTTGACTGTGATGTCCATGGATGGGTGTCAGGGGAGAGAGAGAAATGCAGCGATGTGGTTGTGAATGTTTGGTTTCTTTCCCCCAGTAAACAGAGAGATCAAGCTATGCTGCAGTGTGGAGGCAGGCGTCTGCTGAGGGCCAAGCATTTGTAGTGTCAACAGATCTTGATATTTTTCAGCTCAGAAATGAAGGTGCATAAGGAAAAACTCATGTATCTATTTTGATATCTAAACATTTCCCTCCCCCTGATTTTTTTTTGTCTCTTCCCAGGCCCAGACTCCATCTTCCCTCTTCCACAGTGATATATGTTACCTTCATGCTTTTTAAGCAGCTTGTTGTTGAGCTCCACCACTTGTTCGTATCGTTGATCTTCCAGCATGCACTGGCTGAGGTTGAGAGTCAGCGGGAGACGCACTTTCTCCAGGGACTCCCAGTCCTCGCTCTTTCGGTCCACCTGCTGAACACACAGATACAGGGAAGGGAGGGGTGATGAGGAAGGGAGAAAGATATGGCATTGGAAGTAAAGGAGAGTTGGTGAGAAGGCAGGGATTGAAATGAAATGTGAGAATGAAAGTGTGGGAGGAGGAAGATGAGGGAAGAAGGGTTTAGACAGAGATGAAGAGGAAGATTGGATGTTGGAGATGATCAAGAGGGAAGATAGATGGCAAAGGCAAGATAAGAACAGGAGGAGATTGGTATGTGGAGAAATGAAGATGGCAGAGTGCGGTGTGTGTGTGTGTGTGTGTGTGTGTGTGCGTGTGTTTGAGTGTTTGAAAGGCGTGAGGGGAGTAGAGAAGATGGTGTATGAGAAGTTAAAGACAGAGAAGAAGCACAGGCGAGCACTGTCACAGTGAAATCTCCGTGGGTATCTGTTATTTTTAGTTCTCTTTCTCTCCTCTCCATTTTGCCGACATACCTACAATGCCACAGCTGCACTTCAGTGAAAAGGCAACAATGACAGATGATTATAGTTTATGAGCCAGAGTGAGCCACAAGCTTGTGTGAGAGCACTTTCTGACACATTCTATAACAGGTAATCATGCTGAATGGTTTCAAATCGTAGTTGTTATATGATGAGAATCAATCCCGAATCCCAATACAAAAGCCCATCTGGAACATCCTCATTCACAAAAAGGTCTTATTATAAATTGAGTTTTCAGACAGGACTATTTTATTTCTTGTGTGTGCTTCGCCTCACTAACCTTATATTGAAGGAAGTCCACATATTCTATGGCCTCCTTGAACTTTACGGAGGCCTCTTCATAGCGGTTTTCTTTAATGAGAAAGTTTCCCTCGTCCTGAAGGAACATGACCAGTCGTAACATCTGCTGCCAGTCCTTCCCCTCGGTTGTAGAGGAGGCGTTTGGATTAGTCTCGGGCTGTATCTCAGAACAGCTTGCCTCCTCTTTTTTTCCCATTTTCTCAGTCACTGTAACCTGAGCTGCCTCCTCCTCCTCCTCCTCCTCTTTGTGGACATCTTTACACCGCTGAGATTCTTCACCCTTTTCTTCTTTCGCCTCATCTTTTGTTACTATGGTCACGCTTTCAGTTTTTCCCTCTTTTATCTCCATGTCCTTCCTTTCCTCTTCCTCATTGTCATCTTCCTTGACCATCTCCTCCTTTTTTTCCAGCATGTTCCAGTACTTCTCTTTCTCCTCCCAGTATTTCTCTTTCATGCGCTCCGACAAGGCATTCAGCTCTCTGCGGACAAGACAGGCCAGGGTGATGTCCAGGTTGGCCACCATATTGAAATCTTTCCGGGCCTCCTTTTCATTCCAAACAGCAGCATGGGCCTTGGCCCGCTTATAGTAGCCCTTCACACAGTCTGAGGGAGTGGAGTAAGGTGGGTCCAAGGACAGTGGGAGATGGATGAAGAAGAATAGAAAAATAATGTGAAAGAGAAGATAAAAAGAGGGTTATTAATGTCTAAGCTACAGATAAACTGTATAACAAAGCTGCTCTCTCCACTGAAGTGGAAATATGTGGCCATTTGTACACATCTAGGACAGTGTGTATCTTTCACATTGCCGGTGAGTGTTTTTCCCCACCAGCACCAGTTTGTCAGTCAGAAAAAGGAAACTCGCTGAGGGTTTTTATTGTGTACTTGCTGCGGCTGAGCTATTGTGTACATGTGTGTCAATTATTCCTCACTAAGGTCCTAATACACATGTATACAGCTCACACATGCACATACACGCACGTACACACACACACACACATACTGTAATCCCTCTGCCCCGGAGGAGTGGGCTCAAGTGGTTAGATCCCCATTGATGGCTCTGTTTCCCTCTTCCTCTCCATTTCATTTCCCTCTTTGCTAAATCTTTTATTCTGCCAACATTTAAAGAGATTTCTTCATTGCCTCTGGCAATAACATAGACATTGCAGTGAACTGCTATCAGGCACCTTTCTAAAGGAAGATTGGCTTGAAAGGATGCAGCAGAACTGGAGTGGCTGATCTAAACTGAGACAACAAGGTAATGATGACAGGAGGAAAAACAATGGTGAGAGACTGGGTGGAAATCAAGGACAAAGAGGAAGGAGCTGGGAAATAAAGAAAAGATACAAATGTGGGGAAAAGAGGGATTGAGAGCAAGGCAAGGCCAGGAAACAACTGGGAAAGAGAAATAAAAAGACTGAAAATTGAGTAGAAGGGAGAAGAGAAGAGAAAGGTGCAGTGATAAAGAACTATCTGCAAGAGGACGGCTGGTGATGTGGGACGGATCATTTCCCTAAGCCTCATTAGGAAGATGGGGGGCTTTGTGACGCCTGCGTGCACTGGGCCAGTGCAGCTTGGAGAGTGGTGGCCCACTACTTCTCTGAGACTGTCTTCCTCTCCTCCCTCCACACACACACACACACACACACAGACACATGAAAGTTAATACACCCTTCCCACAGCCATTCAAACACACACACACACACATTTTCACCCTCCCTTCTTGCACGCACACACACACACACACACACACACACACACACACACACACACACACACACACATCAAATGGAAAATCAAGGCTAAGAGACAGAGGGTACCATAAAGACAGCCTCAGTGGATCTTGTCTCAAAGGCCATAATTCATAAGGCTCTGAACTAGATAGTGTGTCAGCATGTGATCTCCTCTAGGATTATATGGGCAGCTGTTGGTACAGTTGTACAATTACCAGGCCTATTCCAACTATAAAACTCTTTGTAATGTCCACCCCAAACCCCATACATCATCACACTGAGGCCACGGCTATAACATGCAACCGTTGCTGCAATAAAGTGAGCAGCATAGGCATCAGACCTTGGCTTGTCTGCTTCATAAAAGATTTTTTAAATTACTATGTGGGTGTGTGTACGGAAAAGTGCACAGGGTTTTCACTTGTCATATATGTGCAATCATGCGTGCATTCCTTATAGGGATTTTACAGGATTTCTGTAGCCCGTCTCACTGGAATTAAAGGCAGGGAAATCCATTAACATAAGAAATTAATTCTCACAATCACATGCAGGTAATTTTATTTCCAGCTTCCATAGCTCTGTTAATACTAAGGATGATAGAATGCACTAGAATGGTTTGAAAGGATCTGTATGCATATTTGAGAATAATTACATTCTAGGGGTGTCACAAGAATCAGTACTTAGGTGACAAGTGGGCTTGGGGCGACTGGATGAATATATCGGCAATTTGCAATTGACTCAGTCCAATCTGCGGTTGTTTTGATTTGGGTGATTTTTGGGGTGATTTTTGTCCTTTTATTTTGTAATTTAATAGCACCCCCCTCTCCATTTAGTGGCAGCAAAGGGTATAGTGATTGTCGCACAACAAAAGAACAAATGAAAGCAGCAGTGCTATTAAATGCTCACCACTACACAGTGCTGGACAAAGTACGTGTAATTTGGTACCATGTTGGTTTTGATAGTTTTGATATGCCATTAACAAGCTGCCTGCACACTCAGTGCACCTGCTGTGGTGAAACAAATGAAAAAAAAAAAAAATCCTAGACATGAGCTGGGCGAGTTTATGAAACACACTGCTGACGAAGGAAGTCAACAGAGCTGACGCACACAGGGACAGAGAATCAGGAGGATGCAGGGCGGGGCAGTAAGAGAGAGACATACAGTACTCACAAAAAGTTAGGGATATTTGGCTTTTGGGTGAAATTTATGGAAAATATAAAAAGTTCACGCTACAGTGATATTATATCATGAAAGTAGGGCATTTAAGTAGAAGCATACACTGGTGATTTCCTATTCTCAAACAATTTCTTGAAACAAAAGCCAACAACAGTGGTGGATAGACCACAACAAAAAATGTCAGTGTCAATAACTTGTCATGTGCCCTTGAGCATCAATTACAGCTTGACAACGACGTCTCATGCTGTTCACAAGTCGACTTATTGTCTGCTGAGGCATGGCATCCTACTCTTCTTGAAGGGCGGCCCTCAGGACATTGAGGTTCTGGGGTACAGAGCTCCGAGCCTCTACACGGCGACTCAGCTGATCCCATAGGTTTTCTATGGGATTCAGGTCTGGAGAAAGTGCAGGCCACTCCATTTGAGGTACCCCAGTCTCCAGCAGCCGTTCCCTAATGATACGACCTCGATGAGCTGGAGCATCAAACACCTGATGTGAATTTTGCCGTTAAGCTCCTTGTTAGAGAGCAGCAACTTGTGCAAAAAGTACGGAAACATTGAACAGATGGACATGTGCATTCAAAAGTTTACAGAAGGTCACATTAAGTTCACCTGTAAAGGTTATAATGCATTTTAGGTTCATCCTGAAATTTCACCCGAAAGTCAAATATCCCTAGCTTTTTGTGAGTAGTGTATGTGTGTGTAGTGTATTCTTTCAATCATTCTCAGTAAACACAATATAACACCCCCGTATCTTCAGCCCTCACTCTGCAACTCAGTGTTGTTATTCTAATTTAGCCTTCACCCGAACTGAAACACTTAAAGTTGTATTACACCATTATTACACATTATTACACCACTGTACAAGTAATCACAGCAGGACTTTTCATATAGTGCCTCTAATTTTGTAGGGCTGGGCAGTGTCCTCATTAAATGTAACCTATATAACCTATATAAATAATTGCAACACATAAAGTTTCTGTTTACTTGTTTATGTATATACAAAGTTTTGTGTTGATTCCTCTTTCCCTGTGGTATCAAATCAGGTATCAATAATCATGGAAGTTCACTGGTATTTGTATGACTCACAATGATTAAATTATTCAAATTCGGGCATTGTGACATTTCTGCCACACTCACACATAAATTGCAACGGCATTGCTAACAAATGATGAAAAGGAAGATGGGGGCGACTTGACAGAAGAGAAATGGGCCTGTGGACGAGCATCACTGATGCAAATCTCTGGAGTGGCGGTGAATATTTGGATGGGTAAAGTGAATGAGTGGTGTTGCCCCCTCCTTAGCAAAGCATTTTACTGCCCAGCTGCTCCAGTAGATTGCAGTCGCACCGGGCAGCTCCCAGGCGTGAATGTGTGATGTAACTGCATGAATATGAAGCTGGGTTATGCTGCTAAGTTAACTTACCCTGATAAATGAGCATAAAGGAGAGATGCTTTTTTTTATTTCAAATGTTTACCTTTGTGTTTCTCCAGCAGCTCGGTGGTGTGCTCTATAACTTCATAATACTCTTCCAGCTCCAACATACACTGACAGTAGTTCAGCTCCAGGGGGATGATCATACGACCCAGGTTGATGTAGTCTATATCACCCGGCATCTCCTGCACACACACACACACACACACACACACACACACACACACACACACACACACACACACACACACACACACACACACACACACACACACACACACACACACACACACACAACAGATTGTGAAGTTTTGCTTTTCCTAAAACCAGTGTCACAAATCTGCCAGTGGAACAAGTAATCCCACTTGTTTCCAGTGCAGTTTCACTTGTTTGAAGAATTTTTCCGGGAACAAGTATAAATGCCAGAATAAGCCAGAACAGGCCACTAGCATTAAGAAATACTCTCGATATAAGAAAATTCTGGAAACAGGTTCATTAGCACTGGAAACAAGTGTGATTATCACATAAAACTGAAGGGCTTGGCACTTGTTTCTTGGAAAAACAAGATTTTTACACTGAATTTTTTGCAGTGTTTTATTGATTGTTTTGGAATTAAATTGTTTTTTTAATCAGTTGGATTCTGCTCTTTCTTTTATATAGATTCAATTGTTTTAGGATATTGAATTGGTTTGCGACATTAACATATAAAAGGCATCAACTTTGACTCAGAATTTTCTAGTTGTTTGCAGATACGTTTGCTATCTGCAAGCCTCTCACATCAATTTTGTGAGCAAGCACAAGGCTGCCAAAGATCACGCACGCACACACACACACACACACACACACACACACACACACACACACACACACACACACACGCACACACACACACACAAAAGAAACCTGCTTTCTTTCCTATCAGAACATCTCCAAAACTACTTTTGCTCCCTCCAGTATTCCTCCACACCGCCCTCCATCCTGCCGTACCCTCTCCTCCTAGACAGTCCCAGGCAGCAGCGCGGCCCTCCCTTCTCTTTCTTCGCCAGCCCCCCACCCACCAGGCTGTAATCAGGAATGCAGATAAGCAGACAGAAACAGGAAAACAATAGTCTCCCGCTGGAAAAGAATGGAAGTTGTGCGTCCCAAAAACCCCAAATCCTAAGAAAACCTCAAGAATCACATATTTTTGCCTCACTCGTCTCCTCCCTCCCTCCACCTTTCCTTTCCAGCCCTCCCCTCCATCTCCCCCGTCCTGCACTCACTCTGGACTGGACGGTTTTCAGCAGCAGGACAGCCTCTTTGTACTTGCTGGCAGCCTCCCTGAATTGTCTCTGTTTGACCAAAGCGTTGCCCTGCATGTGGAGTATCGGCACAGTCTGCATCTTCTCATCCTTCTCCATCATCCACGACTCTCGCTGGTACGACATGGGGTCTCCCACCTGAGAACAGCAGGAGCAGTGGGAGACCACAACAACATGTAAATACAATGGAAACAGGTAAACACGTTCAAAGGGAGTCTGTTGATGCGTAGACAAGCATTATAAAATTATTAGAAAACCTCCCAGCTCACATTTGGATATGAAATTCACAAGTTGCTGTTGATGGACCTCCCGCTGAGTTTGAGCTTGTTCTAGTTTGTGTATCATTTCAGGCAGAGGGGGATTTGGGTTTTGTCATTGTTGTCAGCTGCTTTTAGAGAATAACATGAAGAAAGTGTCTAGATTTTAGACTAATATCAGGTTGTGTGGATAGATGGATGCATGTTTGTGTGTTTGTGTCTCTTTCACTATCTGTCTGTGTGTGCAGGTGCTGAAATCTGAAGAAAACATTGCTGTTTGATGAAAAACAAGAGCCACGGGTGTTGGCTCTCTTATACTTTCTTCTTCCATCTTCAGCTAGCGCGACAAATTTTGTTGCCAGTGTTTACCTGTAACAACTCCATGATGAATATAAGCGGCTGAGGCGTTCTCATCAGCTCATCCAGCTCAGGGTAGCCGGTGGAGTTGTAGTGGAAAAGGTTTCCCATGCCACACATGTGCTTCTGGCCCTCCAGGGGGTCCTTCCCTTGAGCAATCAGCCTCATCCCCTTGGACACGATGGGGTACAACCCTGTGTGCTGGAAAACAAACACATCGAGAAAAATATACATAAACTTACATCAAGAAGACAAAGAAGCACTTAATCAAGCTAACCCCCTGTTGCTGCTACTGATGTCGCCAGCCCACCACAATCAGTCCAAAACATTCAAGAGAAAACCATAATCAGTAGCCACAATTTTACTTGCAAATAGTATTCATCATTTTTTTCCTGCAGGAAGAAATGCTAAAATTTACACAATAAGATTGCCCTGTTTCTGTTTATTAATAGTGAGTGTGTAGGAGGCCACCGGAGGTTGATTAATGTGCATCATAATGAGAGGCAAAAGCTTTCCCTCTTCCACCATGAAGGCTCATTAGGACCTCGTTTGGAGCCGTAATGTCTCGGAGTGTGTGTGTGTGTGTGTGTGTGTACAGTACGTGTTTGTGAACTTCGGATGAACTCACAACGGCGTCGCACCAGAACTCAGCCACCTCTCCAACCCTCATGGATGTCAGCAGGGTCTCCCACACCTCCATCTTAAACATCTTTCCAACAAAAATCTCAGCTGGCCTCTTAGCCAGACGACTGTCATCAATCACCGTCCGCTCAAAGTTGTCCAGCAGTGTCTGGAAGTGGAACACCAGCTTGGATGGTGAGAGAAAAAGGGGTGGGAGGAAGAGGTGGAAGGGAGGAAATAGATAATAAGTAATGAAACCATGATGTAGTCGTGTATTCCAATCATTTTTTATGCAACACTGACACACACTGCTTATCAATGTCTGAGGTGTGTCTGAGTTTGTGTGCGTTGGGGGAGTTACTGAGTCCTTCCTCGACTCTAAGTATAAAATTATTTTGGCTCCATATAACATTCTATTTATAGCTTGACAGATTGTGTGTAATGGTCTGATAACCATGTAAGGAATTGGGAATCACCTTGTCATAGAGGGAACAGACACACACACACACACACACACACGCACACACACACACACACAAAAAGTAGTCATGCAGGTAAATGGAGATATCCATGCTGGCACTGTCATGGAAAATGTTTGTCACAGTTTCCAGGCTAAGAGCCATATGGCTGGATGTGACTAGGAAGGAAAAAAGTCGGTGACCAACAGATCAGTGGATGAACAGAGACACACACACTCTGCCAAAAAACATGTTGCAATTTGGTTGACCAAATGTTTGCTCTGAGTACGTGCCAGAAACAGAATAATTTCCCCCCTTCATGAATAATTCAACAGAATCTAATTGAGGTGGGCAGTGCAATATGAAGCTAAAAATAGCCTGTTCAGTGGAACATTAATTACAACACACTGCTAATTATGCAAGGAATGATTTCTCTCCAACATGTTGAGTATCATTCTAGGCTTCCCCTTTATTTAGGTGAGCTGTAATTTACCTTTGTGCCAGGTGGGAAGTGTGGCAAGGGTCCTGTGCCTCCAGCCAGGATCTTCTTCTTGACTCCTGGGAGATTGAGAAGGTACGTCTCCTCCATCGCCTGCCTGCTTCTTCCCAGTTAAGGAGTCACCAAAGTAGATAAACGTATCTTGCACCTTAGGGTAACACTGCTTGGTCCGAGCTGAGCAGTGCTGCACAGAAATGTGTGTTTTGAATCTTTTTTTTTTTTTTTTTTTTTTTTAAGTCTTTGTGTTTCTGGTTTTGTAATTACCCTCGTGGAGAGAGTCTTGGCTGGCTGGCTGCTCTCTGACAGATGGCAGGATTAACCAGGGTTTGGAGATGGCTACTTTAATCTCAGAAGCTAATCTGTTGCCTACCCCCTTGGATTGGTGGGGTAATCCCTGCAGGGAGCAGGGAAGGTGGAGATGACCACCTGCCCAGACTCAGACCAACGAGAAAGACCCAGATCACTCTTGAATAACTAAAGAGCATTCTCGAAGGACAGTAATCTGATGACGTAAGAGTGGCGTGATTAGACTGCTCCTGAAATGATGGTGGACAAACCAAGTGGACAGTAAGGCCCGCGAACTAATAACTATTAAGAATACACTAAAATGAGGAATACTGATTACAATAAAAAAAACAAAAAATAAAAACATTAACAAACCTTATTTGTATAGCATCTTTCATAGAAGAAATGCAGCTCCAACTGCTTTCCAATAAAAAAAGTTACATGCACTGCCTCATATAAAAATAGACATAGAGTTAACATATAAACAGGGATAAAATGCCACGAATAATGTGTCATAAGATGGAAAATGAGCGAGCTGACTGCTGGAAGATGTAAATTTTCCAGACTTGCATGCAGCGCCCAAGAGTAGCCTACTGGCAATTTTCATAGTCACTCTCTACAAGCCAGATTGTGATGGTTAGGGTGTGCTGTGCGCTGAGAATTGACCTCGGTGGAAGGTACACTGAATGTCAGTTAAAACAAAAGCAACGTTGCATAATCACCTTCATCCTCTAGTGAAGCATCTCTGTCCTAATCAAATAAAAACGGGATGGTTAAGCACCATCCTGGTCTCTTAGAGGACAATGCCCCGCACCCACACGGGAGAAAACAGTCCCTGAAAGCCTGAGAGAGCATTTTAATGATGAAAACCATATGCCATCTCAGTCAGCCAGATCTTGCCCTAATTGAACAACTTTGGGGACTTGTGGAAAGTTTATCCACCAGCAGCAGAAAACTACTAACAATGTAACTCCTTCTTGAGGACAGGAAACTCATTCTGGTGGTCTGTCTTTGATATATTGCTCTAGCGAGTCATTATGTGTTGATGTCTCTTTTTGTTTAGCACATACAATAGCTGTAATTTGTTCTTCATACAGATGCACTAATGTAAGAGAGGTGAGCTGAGGTAAACGGCGACTGAAATGTTAATTGGGATTACACTACAGAATGACAAGTAAAACATACGAAACTTTGCATTCAAGCCAAGAAAAAGGTTTAATCATACAGTCACTGACAACATAAAGTGAATTCTGTCAACTCAAAAAGAAAATATTAACTTTAATACAGAAAGTAATAAACTCTTCGTGTACTGTTTGACAAACAGTGCTAGGAATGACACAGCATGTCAGCTAATCAGGACTCCCTCCTCCCCCGGTGGTGGTGGTGGTGGTGGTGCAGAAGTTTCTGCTCTTCCTTTGAGCCTGTGGACGAAGACGACGTGAGGCTGCCCCCTGGTGGTCACTTCTCAATCAGTGAGTCCAGCTGCTCCTGAAGCGAGGCCAGCTGTTGGAGCAGAAAATAGCAGGCTTGATTGATGCCCGACAGCCCGAGGGTGTAATTGGAGGCTAAGTGGATGATGATTAACATGTCTTTGCACATTAATTTGTTGCCTTCATTTGTCAATACAAACAACAAACCAAGACAGTGGGTGGCCGGAGCAGGACTCGGCCGGTATCCCCTGACAAATTCGATTTAACGTGGGTCGATTTGAAAAATTAGCTTTGGTATTAGCCATGAAAACTGCAATATTCTGAATGGACAGTGAGCGGAATGACATCTGATAGTAGGATGTATCACGTTCATGGAAAAGGGGGAGAGCTGTAGAAAGTGCACAGCAAACACTGATTCTAACCTTTTATTACAAGGCTCTTACCTGCTCCATCTCCCGCTCCTCCTGCTGAATAATCTCGTTCAACAAAGCTTGGAAGCGGTTCTGGGAGAACAGAGACAAACAAGATTTGTTTGAGTCGGCATACCAAGGCTCATTAAATTGTGATGGCTTTAAATGTGTGTCTGCCTGGACTGCTCATGTCACTATCTACTCTGACAGAAAGGCCATTTCGAATGCCAGTCAGAGACAGCTGACCTTTTCCCTGTGCCTGTGATAATAATGACTGGAGATAGGGCTTTGACAGCCCCAAAACACTGGGCAATGAGAGCCCTAAATGGCAAAGTTAAAAAAAAAAAAAAAAAAAAAGGTCCATGTCTGCTCATGTTTCACGTTGTAAAATCTAAAAAGAGCACTGGGTGGAACGATGAATTTCCATGGCATTTTATCTGCAAAGAAATGCTTACAAAGGACAGAAGGCAGAATATAATATTTATCTTTTGCTTTTCACCTTTTTTATTTATGCTTCATGAAGATTTTTTTTTTTTTTACTTCTAAGCTCATGGGTGTGTACTTGCATATGTTCCAGTAAATGAACACCCACTATCTGTGTGTGACTACTTTGTGAGTGTAAGAAAACAAAGCATTTGTGCACGTGTTCATTGCTTACCTTCAGGGCCTGATTTTCTACTTTCATGATGAGTTCCTCCTGCTGTTTCTTTCGGGCGCGGGTTTCCTGAAGCTTTGCCTTGACACTGTTGATCTGCACCTGATACTCCATTACTGCAGGGAAAAGCAGGAGGTTCATATGTTACCCCTCCACACAAATACTCACACACCACCTACACACAACACACTTGTCATTATTCTTACGTCACTTAGTTTTGCCGCAGGGAACCAAACACACAGAAAAAGCTAGAGGTGTGATTATGTGACACATTTTGAGATTCAAACTCAAAGCCGTGAGTAAATGGTGCTCATTTCATCCTGCTGAACCACCAGGGCACCTCCACCTCAGCCTGACAAACTGACATTAATGGCAGCCAAAGACCCATTTAAAAAGGACATGAACCAGCAGGCCAAAGCATGAAAGGATACACCTACAGTCTGTCCTTGGCTCCACAGGACAGTTCTCATTAAATCCACCAAAACTGAAACAGCCTCATCACAACCACCTGTGGATTCATCATCATCATCAACTACACTTCAACCTAATTCTATCAAGCCTCTTCTCCCCCCATGGACTCTAAACCCACGAAAACAACCCATGGATTTTAAACTCCCTGCAGACACAGCTCATCTGGCTGCCACTCATTACAAGTCAACAAGTTGTCAGAAATATGCCTGGCGAGACTCCAGCATATTAGGAAAGGCTCCACTGGGCTGAGCTGGACTGGTGCAGTAGCATTAACCAGTAGTCTCACTGACTGACAGCTCCATGTATGCAGATGAGGAGGCATTGAGCTGTCAGATTAGACAGCTGTCTCAGCAGCACACGGAGCTGCAACACCTGTCAGACTGGGCAGTCGGGGCAGCAAGTGGAGCGACGAGAGCCGCGCGTATGTGGGTGAGGGCACACACGTGGACTTGAGAAAGAGTGCACAAGTTGGTCTTTGGGTTTATGTGAGGGCGAGAGTGTGTCGAGACAGTGTGTGTGTGTGTGTGATGTCTGACCTAGAAATCTCAGCTCTGATGATTAGACGTCCAGACACCTGGCTGAAGATATTTTAGACCTCTGCTTTGACATGTATCTGAGGGTTTGATTTAAACTGATGTCAGGCCGTCCTCATAATATCCAAGTCTGTTCTGAAATCAGCATGCCCAGTTCTCGAGAAGGATCACTCCAGAAGAAAAAATTAACACGCTGGAGACACTGATGGTATGCCAAGTTAGCAGGCTGACAGAATCTGCATTCACACGAGGATGTAAATATGAGATGTTGCTAACACAGCATGAAAGACTGACTGCAAAACTCTATAGCTGCACTTACTTCATCCACCCACATTACTTTCAAGACACTTTTCAGCATTGCACAAACATGCGAACGTACTATTGTTTTATAACAAATGTATGCAGATGCACATATGCACCTACACATCCCTGTTACCATATACATCAAGTCCCTACACATTGTTCATTTTAAAACAACACTACTTTTTCTAGACCTGAATTTCTTAGCAGGATTTTAATAATTTAGTCAGGTTTCAACACTACCTGAGCCGATATGGGGGTATATGACTGTCAAACTGGACACATATTTATGCAGCTGAACAGCATTTGTCATACTAGCATATATCAACACCTGTCAGAAGCACAAAATCAGTAAATACACATGAGGTCAGAGCAGGACCTGTAAAATCACCACACTGGCTGTCCATAGCTGTCCAGACCTGCACAGAAGCCGTCACATCCTCTCACCTATCTGGCTGTTTCTGTCAGTTTCATGGTGTGTAGAGTCCGATTCGTTGAGTTTGTCTTGGAGCTGTCTGACCAGATCATCCTCTGTGTCCATAATATTCAGGTCCTCGTCTTCGTGGCGGTCCCCTTCGTCTTCCTCATCCTCGCTGCTGCTGCTGATGTCATTGAAGATCTCCCTCAGCTCATCTCGTTGGGCTGCCCATGCAGAAAGAACAGAGGTTGATCAACATGGACAGGGATATGGAAACATGAATTTAGAATAAGTGCAAGCTTAGTATAGGACTAGAAAAACTAGTCAAGTTAAGGCTGTGTTGAGCAAATAAAAATCAGAAGATGGTGTGATATGACATAAATCAGATATGACTAATGCGGTTTATAAATATATGCTCATAATGGTGTGAGCACCTTCTCTTGCATGGAAAAAATTACTTGCTTTCAAACCCTGTGTAATTTAACACATCCTGTGTGAAATTAAATTTCCTCCCTCACCACAATAACCTAAAATAAACATATCATCAAACCATCTGCATTATCTGCCTCAGTGCAATAGAAACAGGGAGGAGGTCTCAGCAGCCATTTTCAAACAGAATGGAGAGGCATTTGCCTGGTGAGAATCTATTGAGAAGGTATACTTAGTAAAAATGTGTTTAGTTTCGAAATTACTGCTTTAGAGCAGCACAAAGCACCTCTTGTGCTTTACGATGCGATAACCTCTTGTGTTTTGTTTACTAAGAAGCTTTGCTTTGTTGACAGAAACAAAAATTAAAATGCTGAATTTGACACTAAAATCCCCTGGATAGCTTTAACTGTTCCATATTATAGGAATTTAAGGATCCTGTGTTCGAAGACATATAATCAAAGATGTTTCATTAAAACTTTTTAATTTAAATTTTGTAATGTTACATTTTTGATAATCAATCCACGTTCACAGTGCGTCTTAGAATAACTCCAGTTCACACATCAATATAGATTTGATTCTGATTGGCCTCTCTCAGTAAGAAATTATCCAAATCTTTCCAATCAGGGCAATCAAGACTATTCAGCAGGTTTACCTTTTTGAATTCAAGAGCCTGCTGTTGTGAGTCAATCAGTGACTGTGGGACTGTTTTGTCTATAAAAACCTGGTCTTAAAATGCATTCAGTTTTGCTCTGCTTTTAACTGAACTGAATCTATCTGTAAAAAATCATGGACAGTTAAACTTATTCTCAAGCACAACATAATAAAAAATAAATAATATATGTAAAGGTTATTTATGAGCCAAGAAGGCACTCCAAAAAGGGAGGGAGGATTATTTTGCCATTTTCCAAAAATCTATTAGCCCTAATCACACTGATCACTGCATTTTAGGGGCTTGTGAACACGTCTGTAACAGCTGGGCTCTGTTGGTTCCTTGCCATGTTCATGCATTTGCGCTTAACACGTTGTGTAATGCACAGTGCAACAGCATTTCTATATACCCTGCACCTAAAAAGTGCCAGCATACCTGTTTGTATCCAAGAAGGTGCTCACTCACAAAATCTTAAAAAGATCTCTGGCAGGGAAATAATACTCCAATACCTGAACCATCTATATTCCAATGAGTTATTTACAGCATCATGAGTCACTTACCTGAGGACCCGTGGCCCATCTTGTGTCCTGAGGTACCAGGTGAGGAGTCCAGGTTGGCCAGGGAGCCATGCTGGTCTGCCTCCTTGGTTTCATCCTCTGCTATTACCTCCCACCCTGGACGCCACAGGTTAAGGTCAACCTACCCTCTGTACACTGTGCTCCTTCAGCCCAGATGTTTTGCAACAAAACACGGGTGGTCCTCAACATTTCACACTTGTCATTGTATACTTCTTCATTTGTGTTGAATTTAATGCTAAAAGCTGACAACAGCCCATAGGAACTGGCATTCATGTAACATTTATTAACATGCCATGCCGATAACTGTTTTTTCAATGCCATGCTCAAACTATAATTAGACCCCTGCTTTACCGTGACTAACTAGGCAAAGATAATGCACAGTCCATCTAAATTAACACAGTGCAAGCACAGATTCAAAGCAGCCCTGCCCTGCTCTTATTCTGTCTTATTCTGTCAGGGAAGTTTAGACTTTGATTAGAGAGCTAATGGCCTCCTTGAAAAGTGTATCTCTCTCCCATGGAGACATTACACGGAGTCAAACCCGGTGAGCCAAGGAGGAGTCAAGGCCCCCACTTGGGGCTTTCATCAACATATCTTGGCTAAACTGCATTTGCAATCTGGGTGATAGGACATAATATTAGAGCAGCTGCTGAGTGAGACTTAGGTTTCCCTACAAAGGCAACGCAGTATTAATTATTTTGTGCTTCTTAAAATTCATGACTAGGCTTTGGATTTCACATCAACAAAAACAAGATATGTGATACATGGCACAAACGCTAGTGTCATTTTTCTGGGTTACTGCTGCTGGAGAACAGATGTGTTTGTGAGTGGCTAAAAGGATACGAACACTGACAGCCTCGGCGTCTGTGCTCAGCAATCTCTTCACCTCCTTTTCCACATCAGGAGATTCAATGTACTGCAAAAGGAGGATGGGGTTACATGCAGTGCTTTTGGTATATCCCTCTCTCTTTCTCACACACACGCGCGCACACACACAGACACACAATGGTAGCATCTGGACACATGCCAGCAAGCACATTAGCGATTAAAAACGGAGGGGGGCCAAATCAATATGGCTCGGCTCTGCACCTTCAGGAAGATTTATTCAAAAGACAAAGTAGAAGTCTGGTGCTCACGCGCCCACTTTCACTCTGATCAAAGCAGTGGTGAAATTGCTTTCTTGCATACCTTTGGGGCAAACTAAGATGGAAAGGCTTTATTTATATGTAAATCTTAGTTTTCACTTTCACCACAGTTCCTGTTTTATGAAATGTAAATGTCTTGTTGGAATAAAGCCTGGCAAAGAGATGGATCATCACAAGAGATGCTAAAGAGATGGATGGGAGATGGGAAGGAGGGTGTGGGGAGGCTGCTCAAGGGGAAATGAAAATGTCAGAACCTTCTTTTTCGCAGTCTTCCGAAATCTCCTCTTGCGTGTGTTCTTCAGAGGGCAGGTGACTGGAGACAAAAACAAATGGATTAGTGGAGTCAAGGCAGCTCAATCAGCTGCGGAGGGCAAACTAAATGTCCTGAATTAGTCACGCCTGAAGTTTCAGAAGTAACAGCCCAAAGGGCCAAACTAAGAGCAATCTGTATGTGTGTATATATTTGTCGACTTACTGCCGTGGTTCCAGATGAACTTCTTGTCCTTGTCTTTGTCCTTCTTCTTGCTCTTGGGGTCAGTGCTTCCCGTAGGCTCCTCTAAAGGAGGGTAAAGATCTCCATCTAGTGTACATACCAGCATCTAACCCATGGATGGTAAGCACATAGTTAGGAGGATGCCATGGAGCCAATATGGAGCAAATAACTGTGCATGTGGTGGAGTAATCCTCTGTATGGCTACTCTTAGAGCAAGCAACAACATTATCTATTTGAAAACATCCAACATCATGGTGCTGTTTTTACCTGACAGACATCAGCTGTTTTGTAAAAAGTTTTCTTGTCCACCGTTTTCAGAGACTCAAGGATACATGGCAGATCTACCAGCTTACAGGCCAATGGGACGCGGTCTACTCTCACGATGCCATGCCGACCATCCGCTACAAGAGAGGATAACATGATGTGGATTTGTTCTGCGTGAGAATGTGCTGTCGTAAGACCTGACAAAAGCAAACTGCAGCGACTGATATGTTGCGAGCCTGAGAAAGTGGCTATGTTTTAAAGGCTTAACTGGATGAAACTGCTTTTTGGTCCAATGCTTACAAACAATGCAGATGCTAAATTCGTATCTTCAATAGAAAAATATATTTGCTGTCACATACAAAAACGGGCAAATTTCTGTTCTTGCATGGATCTGCTTAATCTACTGATAATAGCCTTAACATAACAGGAGAATGAGCAACAAATTTGAATGTGGTTTTCAAAAGTCTGGGTATTCAAAGACAACTCAGAGGTAAACGCCAGAGTAACGGCTAATGGCAAACTGACTTACAGTGCAACTCGATGGTGAGTCTATCTTTCAGGTTCATGCTGCTGGACTGAGCAATCCTCCTCACTGTCGAGGCATATTCCTTTCAAATAAAAAGACAAATTTGTGTTTGTTTTTTTTTCCCAGAAAATGTTATTTCACACAAATTATCATTTTCAGCATGTGTAACTCTTACCGTGGGTAGCCTCAGGACAAACTGACTCTCCAATTCGTACGGAGCATCCTCTTTACTCTTCGAGCCGACCTTTCCAACTGCAATTAGGAGACATCACCAACAGGATTAATACTGGTAGAGTAAATAGCTTGCTGCTTCTCATCAGTTCATGTAACTGCAGTCTGCATCCCACTATGAACACACTGTGATGTTAGTCAAGCCGTACAGTTCAATCTGTCTGGACCCTGCCTAGTACTGAAGACTAGGCTTGGGCCGATATCAGATATTACCAAATATCGCAGTATTTGCCATCATTTGCGATATTTTTCACAATATCAAATACTGAACTGCTGTTACAGCATCTTTGGACTTTTATTTTGAAAGAAAATGCATGTGGAACTGTCATGGTGGCATTCATGATGTAGAGGTGCATGTAGCGCTTGAATACACAGACATAGAGGACTTAGTTTCAAAGAATAACTCTAACTCGCCAATTTGGCAGTATTTTGTCTTTAATGCTGTAGAAAATGGCGAGCCAAAGGATTTAAATGAAGCCATATGTTGTCTTCGCCGAAGGCAGGTGATAACTGAGCAAGGCAACACCACAAATTTGCCATCTCACCTCAGAGTCCATCACCCAGCACAGTTTGCTCAATTTGACTCAGCATCAGCTGGAGAGGGAGCAGCCACCAACACCGCCACCAGTCGCCACCAGCTGACAATTATCAGTGCATTCACCAAATCAGCAAAATATAAAAAAAAATAGTGCAAGTCGGAACAAATGCACTAGTGCTGCGACACTATCTCACCAAAGGTATGATGCTGCTTCACATGGTGGAAAAAAAGGGAAATGACTGAAACACTGGATCACCAGTGTAAGCTGCCTGGCTGAAAATATTTCACCAAGACAGCCATCCCCAACATGTATAATAAAGTTAGAGAGGAGGTTAGGGTTAGGGTTAGCGTTAGTCAAAGTGCAAAGTCAAAGTGCAAATTCTATTAGAATTTCATTGCATTCTCTATTTAAACTTTCTCCATTAGTGTTGTACACAGAGCACAGGTAAAGGTGAACAGTATATCAACCTCTCAGTCTGTTATTTATTCATAAGCTAAGGCTACTAACATTAAAATAAATAAATAAATACATACATACATACATACATACATACATACATACAGGTCCCCCTACATCAAGGGAGAGGGTATAATATTGTATGATATTGTCTATTGTTAGATTCAGGCAGGACAATATCATGATATTAAACTTGGGATACTGCCCAAGCAGTATGTGCAGACAGTTTTCACTCTGTTAATGCTTCACTGAACAGGATTCATGTCTAATTTTAGTATTTGTCTTGCCTTTCATGCATTACTCTTTTAATCATGTACATCTGTACTGATAATCCTTCTGCCACAATTGTAAAGCACTTTGGGACTTAAAAGATGGGACACAACAGCAAGAATACTGCCATTACTACACTAGTGAAACATGGAAGAGAGTGAGGTGGCCTATTTCTTTTTTTAAAGCATAGGTTTGAGGTTGACAATAAAATTGTTAAATTTATAGATTGCTATAAAGTCCCCATCCACCAGCTTTAGCACTACAACCTCCACTAAAACATCTAGAAACCTAAAAAAAACGTCCCAACAAAGACAGAAAACTTCCCCCAACCCAAAACTGCTTCAAAAGAGAAACTGTTCATCCAGTTAGAGAAAATGGTGGAAAATATCTCTCAAGTTATCAGATGGGAGTGTTATTTTCTGATTCTTGCTTCAGAAGAGTGTTGTTAGTGATCTTCAATACTGATTCAACCCCATAATAGCGTGATAAATAAATATAAGAGATGAGTAAACTATGAAAATAATTACATGTTCAGCAGCCAACAATATAGACAAGAGTAAGCTATACTATTAAGACGCTACTACTTTATGCCGTGTTCATTTAAAACTCCATATCTGCTATTAGTCTCTATGATGTGTGGTTACTATTATTTCACATTCACGTTTTATTCCGCTAAAAAAACATACATGGAGTGACTGCATGTCATTCATTTAACGTTACCGACAGTGTGGTGTAGCCAGCTAGCTTCCGTTAGCATGCCCTGCACATAAATACACAGTAAACCATGCTAAGATACAAGCTTTTAAGGTGTACATATGTTTAAACCTAAGTTAGACGCTGAGCCAATAATGCAACACAAATGTCAGCAGTGTGCTAACTACTCCATTTTTTTCATTTTATTTGAGCTACTTTTGTTTCCAGCTGATTAGCATTAGCAGTGCTATCAGCGTCTCTTATGCCATAGCTACGTTGGCTAAGCAAAATGATTTCCAAAAGCGATTACCTTTGATTTTAGACGTCATCTTTGTCTTCTTACTCTGCAAGTAACACTTGCATTAAAATGTGTAAAACCTTAAAACACAGGTAAATCAAGAATGAAAAGAGATTTCCTCTAAAACCGACACCGTTTACACGAAACAAACACGGACCGCCGAGCTCCCCTGGACTGACCGTCTGCAGGCTTATGCTGCATTCAAGTACTCATCGGAAAACCTATTATACTTGCTCTTGGGTACACATTTCAGTATCAAGCATGTCGGAAGAAAATGCCGAAGTAACAGTGACAATAGATGTACATATAAATATTATTTTGGACAGCCACTGCGCACACCGCCCCCTTGTTTGTACCATTTTGTATATTAGATTGCAAAGTTTATATCCATTTTGTTATGCTCGTGAGGGTAATTTGGCTGATATCACGTGGTAGGCAAAGATCTAAGAGGAAACATATCGGCAAAACGAAAGCAAGAAATTCACAATCATCCCAGAAATAAAGGCAGCTCAAATGAAATGTTAAACATTGAACCTTAAAAATCTTTTTTCCGATAAAAACGAATGCAACATATTCTACTACTGTCCCTCTTCACTGTGTATCGCGAGACTTGTCACGAAGCGCACTCTGTTTGATTGCCATCATGTGGACAGTTTGGGAATGACAGTCAAAAGGAGAGAAAGAGGAAGTGAAAATTTGAAAATTTGAAAAAATGTCCCTCCGATTCCGCTAATTTGGAAGATATTTATATTATGTTAGCCCAAACTATTTTTGCATCGTTATGCTGATCTCAGATTCCATCCATAATGAATTACGGTGCAAAAAAATCCAGGAATTTGTAAATTTTCAGTATGTTCTTTTTTTTTTTTATAACCATGTGTTTCCTCTCGGATATTACACATCAAAACTGTATTATGATGTTTAAAAAAAAATAGATGCTGAATTTATTATCTTGCGATCAATCACACTTCCAGTTCAAAATGATGAAAGTCAGACAGACTTCACAATAAAAGTCCTCAACCGGAACTAATGTCCGCATCTACGAAGATAGCCCGTGTGTAGACACTAAATATAACGCTAAGTATTATAAAAATTCGTCTCAGCGGTGATATACAATATGTGACGGTGTAGTTTGTCCCGGTGTAGTTTATTTCGATGTACAGATTTTTAAGGGACTTTTATGTCGAAACAAACATGGTACACTTTTCTGGAAAAATTACTTTCACTTCCGGGCCGGGATCGATTCCTCTGTTGCTGTCGTCTTTCTGCTGCCAGTCTCCCAGCTTATATGCCATATTCCGGTAAAGTTTGCTTTTCTCGACGACGACGGTACAACATTTGACCGCAGAGCAGCCAAAATGGGGTTTCGGCTGACTGTCAACAGTGCCAAGAGGGCAACGAGGACACTGTGGCTGCTGCTGCTGGTGAGCCTGTCTGTCTGCATCTGTGTGTGCGGAGCATCTTCTCCTGAGGAGGACAGTGCCATGGAGAACATCGTTACAGAGAAGAAGGCTGAGGAGAGCCACAGGCAGGACAGTGCAGACCTGCTCATCTTCATCATGCTCCTCACCCTCACCATCTTAACCATTTGGCTGTTCAAACACCGGCGATTCAGGTTTTTACACGAAACTGGACTGGCGATGATTTATGGTGAGAAGCCCCACCTGACTGTTTGATGTCACCAGCACTGTTAGTTGATTTTTTTTTTTTTTTTTTTTTTTTTTTTTTAATAAAATTTTATTCAGTAGTAAAAGACCTCCATTGTAGGTTTTGGGCCCTCGTTACTAGACACAGTGCAGGCTCATACTGAAAATTGTTGCTTGCCAACAATATATTATATTTCTTGCCTTCCAACCAGAACAGTATAACTAATATTTCTCCTGTTGTGGTGTCTTGTGTATCGTCCTGTTACAGTTACATGCTGTAAGGTAGTATTCCTGGTATGTCATTATATTGCTGTTGACATCTGAAAGTTACTCATAAGTTAAATCTGAGTTATTATCATGTTTAACTTTAGTTGAAGTTTAATTTCAGCTTAAGATAAACGTGTAGCAAGTGGGTACCCTGGGCCCATGAAACTCTTAAACCCCCACACTGAATAAAGTCAAATGCATGGTGGACAAGGCTAAACACAAGGCCGTTTTGTGTTGCTCCTGAAAGGCTCACATGTTGGTGATGGGGGTGTCCCGATACTGGAAGTGATACCAATACCAATGAAACCCCCCTCACTCTTGCTTCAGGAGAAGGTTCTTGATTTGATAGCGTGGCAAAAACAAAAATCCCATTCAGCACACACTCTTTACTAATTAACTTTACTAATAAAAAGTATTCATAAAGATTAAAAAGTAAACAGAAACTTACAAGAGTTAGGCTACAGTAGAATAAGTACACTGAATTGCAAATGAAGCACAAGTCTGTAATCTTCAAGTAGGAAAAAAAGCAGCCTAAAAATATTTATTTCAAATTTGAGAAAATGTTTGTAACAACAACTATAGTGGTGTGATTATGTACTCTCGTTTTGATTTACGGTCACTGTGGGGATGATGGAAACTTTAAGTGTTTCAGTGTTGGTTACAGAGTGAGGGATAAAGCTATGTTGATTCTGTTGACACTAGTAGTGGCATGTTTGTTTTTTTACTTTGCCTTGATAATGAATACAAATAAGCACCAGCTCTACATCCCGCTCCTGAAGTAGGCCATGAGAAGGACATCCAAGCATGTAATTTTCATCACACATGTTGCACATTCCTTGTTGCAGCTAAAACTGTAACCTGGAATGTTAATCTGACCTTTATGTTTTTATTTTTTTTATTTTTTCTTTCCCCACTTCATTTTCCTCTGCCTCTGTCCAGGGTTGCTGGTTGGTGTGGTCTTGCGCTACGGCATCCATGTTCCCCGAGACATTAGTAACGTGACCCTGAGCTGCCACGTCAACGCCAGCCCCGCCACCCTGCTGGTGAACGTCAGCGGCAAATTCTATGAGTACACTCTGAAAGGGGAGATCAGTGCCAATGAGGTCGACGACGTGCAAGACAACGAGATGCTGCGCAAGGTAGAGAGACCGGTGTGCTGTTTTATAGCTGAGAAGAAGGCACCAGTGCTGGCCACGTTTCAGATCAGCCTATAGAAAACTCTCTTAGAACCTAAAGAAAGTCTTATTACCTCTGACAGCCAAGTAAGAGGGTAGGCATGTTTTCACCCCCCTACATATCTCAAAAATTAACAAATGAATTTGGATGTAATTTGGGAATGAATCACCCTTTGCCAGAGGATCAGTTGATTAGATTTTGGTGATGGTCTGGATCTGGGATTTCCAGCTGGTCAATAGCATTGAGTTCACATGCTTTTTTTTTTTTTTTTTTCTATTATAAACTCAAACCTCAAACCACAAGTGATAAACAGGCAAACCGTCGCAGAAGCTGCTGCTGCTGTGTGAGTTGGATAATTGTCCCGTGTAGGTTGATGTGTCACGTTAAGTGTGTTGAGTGTAGTGATGCTTCAGCGCTGTCACCTGATCTGCGTGAAAATTAAAAAGCCGAATCCTCGCCTTAGTAACAGCATTCCTCACTGTCCCTTTAGTCCTCCAGCCGACATGTAAAAGCAGAGGCTGAAAGGTGGTCTGATGAAGAACTTCATGAGCGCAAAATTGGTATCAGCTGACATGCATTTGCCTCTGTCTGCGTGGAGAAGCTGTCTCCATGCCCCGTCTTGTGATTTCACTGTCAAATCCAGTTTTTGGTTGGTCAGCCAGGGAGCTGCCTCTTTTTGTCCCAAATATGTCATTTCTGCCCGATGATGTAATGATTAAAATCCCCCATTAATCAAAGTAGCATAAAAATCAAAATATTTTGACTGACCAGAATTAGCAATAATTGCCCTTTGGAGGATTCTGGTATGAAAACAGATGCATCATCGTTCATTGCAGTGATTCAGCACTAAACTATGCTACTGATTTTTTTTTGTTGTTTATTTGTTTGCTCTCTTGTGTGTGACTCAGGTGACCTTTGACCCAGAAGTGTTCTTCAACATCCTGCTACCCCCAATCATCTTCCATGCGGGCTACAGCTTGAAAAGGGTAGAGTATTATTGCAGACACTGTCCCTGAGTGCTCAACAATTAGAGAGAGGATCTATTTTTAACGTGTATGATTGAGCTTCTCCGACGATGTCACGTCCTCTTTTCAGGATCACATGCTAATATCCACTTCTGTCTTTCTCATTTTTAGAAACCTAGGTAGCTGAAGCATTTAATCAAGGTGAAACACTCATATTGTGCTCTACATGTAGATGATATTTGATTGTGTTCCACTGTTATGTCTTTCAGAGACATTTTTTCCGAAATATGGGATCCATCTTGGCTTATGCCTTTTTGGGGACGGTCATTTCTTGTTTCATTATTGGGTAAGAACAATATCGCTTTACTTCCCACAAAAAAACCCCAAAACAAATCCACCGTTCTGATTTCCCCTGTACATTTTACATTCTAGGCAACATGCACCGAATTAATTTCACTCCAGTGTGATATTGTTATTTGTCAGTTTCTGTGGTGTTAAAGCTTCCCTATAACAGTAAAGCCTGGTGGCGGTGGTTGTGATATGGGAAGTACCTGCTGTTCCTCTGTTTTTCAGCTTGCTGATGTACGGCTGTGTGATGCTAATGAAGCAGGTGGGACAGCTGGATGGAGACTTTTTTTTCACTGACTGTCTGTTCTTTGGGGCCATCGTCTCTGCCACAGACCCTGGTGCGTAAGTTAGTTTCAGGCTACAGTAGCGTTGCATAACCGCTTCCTACTGGAGTGTGTCGTACCCTGACTGTTATATTGTGATTAAAGGACAGTCTCGATGATGGGGAGGTATATTTATACAGCGCAGTGTTGAACTGAATTAAAGTCAAACAGAAAGGTTGAATTGCAAGGTAAAGAAAAGGTGACCAACAAAAACAACGTACCCAAAAACATGATTCCTCTGACTTTGCTCTGTGAGGTTTATTGTTATTTGGGTTCTCAAAAGATGGAGGACGAGTACAAGCGTGTGTGTGTGTTTGTTTTGCAGTGACCGTCCTGGCCATCTTCAACGAGCTGCAGGTGGATGCGGATCTGTACGCTCTGCTGTTCGGGGAGAGTGTGCTCAACGATGCGGTGGCTGTGGTCCTGTCCTCGTAAGTCCTCTGCCTGCCTTTCATTTACACCACACAGAAACCATGACTCTGCATCTGTCCCCATCCATCGTGAGCGCTCATGTGGCCAAACGGCTTCTGCTGCTTCATTAAGGTCACGCCGGTTTTGTGAGAGTAAATGGTGAAAGTGCAAGTTTTGTGTTTGTATTGATGGCTCAGTGACCTTTAGCTAACTTGATATCAGCTTCTCATTAACGCTGTGGGGAAACTGACCCATAGCTGACGCCTCTCAGCTTGTCTGGAGCGCTGTTGTTGTTGTCACAGAGGTGTTGTTTCTCATGGCAGGCAGAGTGGAAGGGCTGGTCTGGGGAGAAACTCTGGCCAATCCTTGCAGTGGTTGTGCTGAGTACAGCAGCGTTGTGTCTTTCTAGTTCACCTGGAAACACAGGCCTTGTGATATGAGATGCTAGCTCACCAACAGAGAAACACGCCCTGTAAAATATGCAGTGATTTGTTTCTTTTGGTTACTCATTATTCAATCTTGATTGTTAACTGAGAGCAGATATTAATAGCGTCTTTTGAAATATACTCAGAGGCTTAGGAGGGAGCAGCAAGTCAGTGCCAAATGTTGACAATTTCCGAAAATAAATCTGGTGAGTGACTTGTTTTTTAACTGGGGCAACTGGAAATGGACCAAGTTAATGAATCTCCCATTAGAGTCTGACATGCTTCAAATATTGTTTTCTTTTTTTCCCATTTAACCTTTAATTCACCAAGATGAATCCACTGAGACACAAAATCTGCTATCCAAGAGCGACCAGGGCACAAAATATTGAGAAAATACAAAAATGGTGTGATTCGTCTTGTTTAGGTGCCAAACGGATGGCGTTTTCCTCATAAGAAACGGATTTATTATTAAGAGATTTGTGCAGGAAAGGTTGGACTGTCTTGGCTAAATACTTGAAATGAATGTTTTATGCTTTTTTTTTATATTCATCTTTTATTTTTATGACCCGCTCGTATTTAAATCATCCTGAAACATCACGATCTTCCTGCATTTTAGATAAAAACAAAGACTGAGATGTTTTTGCAGTTGCTTTTTTCTTAAACCGACACTTGTGACGGCTGTGAAGGCCACTTTTTAAGAGCATAAGCAGGTCTAAAATGCTTGCAAGAAAATAATAAAAATAATTCTGTACAGAGAGAAGGACGGCACTGAGCCTTGTGGATACATATGACTGAGAGGAGCAGCACCTGCATATCATACAGGCACATCATAAAACTAGTCGGGGAGATTAGACTGTCCTGTAATCATTTGTCAACAGATGTGTGTCCTAATGTCTTTTGCTTGAGTTTGGTTCTTGCCATCGAAGGTCGGGTCTTGTGTTTGTGTTGCACCAGGTCTATCGTAGCGTACCAGCCCCAGGGGGACAACAGCCACACGTTTGAGGTCATGGCGATGCTCAAGTCCTTTGGGATTTTCCTGGGAGTCTTCAGCGGCTCTTTCGCCCTGGGAGTGGCCACCGGAGTCGTCACAGCCCTCATATCTTTCTCACAGTTTTAATTTTTTAGCACTTTGTTAAAAACCATCCACCATAAAATATTTACACGTCGTGATCACAGCTCACTATATTAATTGAATTATTAATTATATACTAAATTTGAAATGATCTCCCGGTGTTACAGTCTAACAGATGAGGGCTATGTGTACGTCTGTGTTGCCAAAAAAAAAAAAAAAAAAAAAAATCTCTCTTAAAAGCTTGCGTTCCTTAAAACAACTGGGGCAAAAAAAATCCTCCCATGGGGTATTCACTTGTTTCAAGAATTCTTTTGAAACTATGACAATATTTTCAAATACAAATTATTATGCAAGATATATTATTATTTAATATTATGCAAGAGACCTTGAAAATGTTTGATTTCAGACACAAATTAATTTTGTGCCACATTGGGTTTGTTTATTTATTAATTTATTTCAGATTAAAAATAAGATTTAACCCTAAATAATAGATTAAATATTTACTGACCATGGCACCAATCTACCAAAGATTGTTTATGGAGGGAGGATTTTTCCCTTACTCAGTAATTTTACATGATTACCTGAAATATGTTTGACAATTTTTTTTTAGAAATGTTTTTTAATAAGTAATATTTCTTCTCAGAAGTACGCAGGCTGTTTTTGGGGACATGGCGCCAGAACAGAAGGGCCACTGCTCTGATTGGCTGGAGATATTCTGCTTTCTCTAGTCCCGACCGGTTGATTTCACTCGACGCTGCAGCAAAATCGAAATGGCTAACACTTTTGCAAAACGATAATGACTGCGTGTTTGAATTTTTCTCAGTTACTTCTATTCATTTGAGAGTGCTAAAATATGCCAAAATACTAGAGAAATGCCCCTCTCTCCTTTATTTCCTTGACTGTTGTCCTTACGTGACTAAGTTCACCAAGCTGAGGGATTTCCAGCTGTTGGAGACGGCTCTGTTCTTTCTCATGTCGTGGAGCACGTTCCTATTGGCTGAGGCCTGTGGCTTCACAGGTAACACACACACACACGCACACACACATATGGATAGATGGATAGAAAGATTTCACATATACTGCCAAGGTAAGGGGTTTGATACTCACTCAGGCCACCCATAATAAAAATATATACACTGTATGCACTATAAATTACTTTGGATAAAAGAGTTCACTAACTGATATATGATTTCATATTATCATTCTCACATTAGCGCACACTGGTGAATTTTGGGGTGTGAAAAAGACATGACTAATTAAGGGAGTAATAATCGATAACAACGTTTCAGATCAAGGCTGTTGGGTGGCCTAGCAGCTACAGAAACTGACTTTCAGCTCGAGGACGTGGGGTCAGACTCCCGAGCCAAGCATCATAAAATTTCCTGATGAGGACTAGTAAAGTATAACATTCCATTTTTGCCGTTAATGGATCATAAAACGCGTTGATCCGCCCTCTGCCTCTGTCTGCGGTGTTGCAGGTGTGGTGGCAGTGCTGTTCTGTGGGATCACCCAGGCCCACTACACTTTCAATAACTTGTCCCCTGAGTCCCAGGACAGGACCAAACAGGTGAGGCCCGGACTACAACCAAACCACTTCCCCTTCTGTTTATATATGTCAAGTATGGAGTTGTATCTTTATTTTGATTGTTAAAAAGAGGTTGTGAAACTGAAAAATAGATTTGAATGCCAGAAAACAGATGTGAAAGAAGAAAAGGCTACAATGTGACAGGTATATCTTTTTACAAGCCATTTTCATAAGATAATCAGGTGCCTACTCCCCAAAATAAAAACAGGGTGAAATGAATGTAAAGAATTTAAAACTGAGAACTGTTAAAATAAATGTTCCCACTTTTTTGCTTGTGAGATTTTTTTCATTACAAAACTTTTTTTTTTGCTTTGAAAATCAAGATACAAAAGTTTTATTGTGATATAACAGTTTATCCTTTGTCAAAGCCATGTAAGCAAAGTGTATGCTCCTGTACTTGTTTGGTTGTGAATGTACCGTGCAAATTTCCTGTCATTTTCTTAATAATTTTGGTATACATCAGCGATGTTTGTAGTCGGCTAACAAAAATGTTTGTGTCGTGTTGTGTTGCAGCTGTTTGAACTACTGAACTTCCTGGCAGAGAACTTCATTTTCTCCTACATGGGTCTGACGCTGTTCACCTTCCAGAACCACGTCTTCAACCCAATGTTTATCGTCGGGGCCTTCGTATCTTTACGTATAAATCTTTGTAGTGCCAACAAGTTAGTGACATTCATAGTAACAAATGGTGGTCACAAAATAGTGTTTGTGAGGTTTATGATGCTGCAGTGATCAAAGATGATAATGCAGTTACTGAATTTCCTAAACTATTTCAGTTTGCGACCAAGAAGCAAACAGAAAATCACAAGCCTGTTACATAAGCGTTGCATAGTGAGTAGGCTGCACTATCTAATTTTTTTTTTTGGATGGAGACCCCTCCTTGACCACGTTCCCACCCAGCTGGCTGTGTTCCTGGGCAGGGCCGCCAACATCTACCCGCTCTCCTTCCTTCTCAACCTGGGACGGCGCCACAAGATCAGATCCAACTTCCAGCACATGATGATGTTTGCGGGTGAGTCGTGTGCAGATGACGACCGTTTGGTGCTTTCACTGTTGAGTTTGTCCTCTAAATATTAGAAAGCTTGCTGAGTCAACTATAAGTCTATACAGGGAAAATGGGGTTTTTGTGTCATTGCACACAGTGTTGGTGTGCTGACTTCTTGTGATTGTGCACTGGAATGTTTTTCCACCTCTTGCATGCCACCGTGCACAGTGTGACAAAACAGAAAGATAACACACACATGAAGGAATGCAGACTCTGCTCACCTCACCTGTTGAATGCAGAAACGAGTTCTTGTGTTTATCATTCTCTCCATTGTGATCCTCAGGACTGCGTGGGGCGATGACCTTTGCCCTGTCCATCAGGGACACGGCTACATACGCCCGTCAGATGATGTTTTCCACCACTCTCCTCGTGGTCTTCTTCACTGTCTGGATTTGTGGAGGTGGCACCACCCAGATGCTGTCCTGCCAGCGCATACGGTATGACCTCAGCTCGCCCTGGATATCGGTGTCATCCTGGGTCGCATAGTATTTGCAAATAATTAGAATCTGGTGCAGCCTGCTTGGAGTGCCAGATGGGTGGGGTTTGCCACATCAGGACACTTCAGATAATGTTCAGTAAATTGATTTTAAGTACTTGATTTGTGCAGACTTGTGCTCAGAATAATGTCTTTTTCCCACCCACCTGGTACTTCTTGCAGGTTAAAAGGCCTAGAATCCCAACGTTTGTTCAAAGATAAAATTTGCATGACTTCCCTTGGGCCTTTACTAGTCAGGAATTTGCTGAAACAGGTACTTCAGCCCTGTTGTGCTCTCACAGTTAATTGTGCTCAGCGGCTGTAACTAACATCCATATCTGGTTCTTTTAACAGAGTGGGAGTGGACTCCGACCAAGATAACTCTGTAAGTGAAGCCCTTGTGAAAGATTTACTACTGTAGTGAATTACATACCATGAATATAAGAAAATATTTAAACTACATATCTGTATTTTTTTTTTCTAGATGAGTATTGCTGAAGGCTCAGAGAGAAGGAGCACCAAACAAGAGAGCGCCTGGCTTTTCAGAGTCTGGTACAACTTTGACCACAAGTATCCTTTGGTGTTTTCTCTTGCGTCACTAAAGGGCAGATTTTTATCATGCTTCAAGATCCCCGGCTCTTAAATTTAGTATCTGCTTTGTGTCTTTGGTTGATCGTTGTCATGTTAACCATTCGTTGCATATTTGGATGTTAGCAGTGAAGTTCACTGTGGCAGACAGCAGAGGGAGCGCCGAGCACAGACTCGTGACAAGACAAATGACTCCCCTTATTGGCTGTGTGGTATTGTTAAACTTTATGCATGTCAAGGAAATTACCTCTTAACCTTATTTACTGTGCCCTTGTAAGTTGTACAAGACTGACAGAAATATGGATATGAAACAGTAACTTTACAAATAACCTCAATTCACATTCATTATTCATAGTTAGGGGGGATCTCTTTAAAAGTCTCCACTGACTGTCTCACCGTGCTTCCTTCAGTTTTAATGGTCCTTGACTGCAGTCCCCCCCTCAGCTACCTGAAGCCCATCCTGACTCACAGCGGCCCCCCTCTCACAGCCACACTGCCCGCCTGCTGCGGCCCGCTGGCCCGCTGTCTGACCAGCCCTCAGGCCTACGAGGTCAGACACTGACTCACACAGCTATTCCTGACCCAATTTTGCTTGTGAATTGTTCATCCTCTGTGACTTGGATAAAAAAAAAATAAGTCTGTAAAAATGGATTTGGAAGCTTTGGTCTATCAAACACATGATTGAATCAAACTGATATGATTGTTGTATTTGAGCCATGCACAAAGCCAGGATTTCAGCCATCGATTGGTGAAAGTTGTTTAGTCGTTTCATCGTGGAAATCCTGAGTGAGAGAGAATTCTTTTACCACATCTCACCAGACTGTGTGGGACATTCAGATTTTCACACCTTTATTTTAAATATTTGTTATATCTGTTATTGTTCATATCGGTATTGACTAGTTCTCATTAGTTATTGGTTAGTTCTGTTCTATATTGTTGCTACAAATGTTGAAGGTCCCTCTTCCAAATAGTTAGTATTTTGCTAGCAACACATCATATGAAAATACATGAAAGATGAGAAATCACTAAGGTGATATTATGTTTTTTATATCATGGAACAAAATGCAGTATATCTGCTAAGCTTCTGTGTAGCACAGATTTTTTTTTTTGGCATTTCTTGCTAATCTCGTTCAGATCTCCATAGGGATTTTGGACTAAAATAAAAAAGTGAACCTCAATGTGTGCAACTTTTTTTTTTTTTGCAAAGAAATTTGGGAAATCATAGGATCCAGGTGGAAGAAACGCTGACTTTACAGCCTCAAAAAATAGATAAGCTTTGCGTTTCTACTCTGGTTTGTGTTGAAAGCTATGGGATATCTTACATTTGTTGTGTTTCTCCTCCTCCAGAACGAGTGCCAGCTGAAGGATGACGACTCTGACCTCATCCTGACAGACGGGGATATCAGCCTGACCTACGGTGACATCACGGTCAGTACAGACGCCACCGGTGCCCACACCAGTGGCGGGCCGGCAGGTGCCTCGGCTGGCGCTGCCACGTCTGATGAGCTTGACAGAGAGCTAACGTACGGTGACCATGAGCTGGTGATGCGGGGCACACGCCTGGTACTGCCTATGGACGACTCTGAGCCCCCCTTTACAGACCCCCACCACCGCCTACGGATGTGAGGGGTAGGGGGGCGTCTGTCAGCCCAGCCCCAGACAACCGTCCAACTCACCAGATTGACCAGAGAAATCGAACAAAAGACTGGCCTCTGACACTCCTTCTTTCACTCTTCCACTTCTCAGTCTCTTTCTTTTTGCACCTTGCCTTATCCCTCCTACCTTTTCGCTCATCTTCTCGCCATTTCATGTCTTGTTTTTGTTTTCGTTCCCCACTTCCTCTAGTGGCAAATTACTGTCTCTACCTCATTCTCATTCTACTTGTTTCCACACCTTTCTGGCATCTGGCAAACTGTAATATAGTCTATTTATTTGTTGGGTTTTGGTTTTTAATTGAAAAAGATCTTCATTTCTTTTTCTAAATTTGGCTTAAAATTTGTGTGGCAGTCACCTTACAGTAGCATTGCACAGAAGTCTAGAAGCATGCGTTAGTCTCTAAGTTAAGTCAAAGCACCTCCCACTAGCTAATTTGTCTATGTGTGTATCACAAGAGTACTATAACTTTGATATGCATGCTAAGGATGCTTCTGTTGTTTTCTATGTGTGGGAGCCTGGGAAGTTGAGGGGGTTTGTGCTTTGGGTCTGACCTTGAATGTTGCTGCCTTTTCTCGGCGTGTCACACAGTGTGATCAAAGGCATGCTGACCCAGTGGCTAAACATTACTGTACATTTGGTTACAATCAAGTGCCTGGTGATTGTAGTTTTACGCCTGGCAGCCCATCCTGGATCACCTCTGGGGAGCAGAGCCAGTTCAGAATGGGTGGTCATGCGGTAGTAGTTTTCCTCTATTAAAAAAAATAATAATAATAATAAAAAGACACCTCTGTCCATAAGGTAGCAATATACTCAATGGGCGTTGGGCCGTCGGTTAGTGCTGTATGCCTGTAGATAGCTTGTAACAATGTGATGCCTCTGATGCAGCGTAACCTGGCAGTGAAAGTGGTGGATCTCTCCCAATGACCTTTGACTGTGACATAGAGAGGGACTTTACACCTTATTTTAGAAGCTGATGTCGCCTACAGCAGAATGAAGGGCTGTTGTTTTGCATACGGGATCCAAATGGTGAGAGCTAGTGCCATTTTTTTTGTCCTGCATTTGACATTTTGTGAAAATTGAATGCAGACAACCTCCAAGTATTTTGTATTCTTTTTGAAACATAGCTTAGGTACCACAAGGTAAATCCAATTTGTCACACTTATTTGGCATTGTGCTCTGTAGACATTTTCTATCACAATCTTGCATAAGTATCATTAAACTCTGTAGTCTTGACTTTGGGTCAAATTTTCTCATGAATTAACTGAAGCTGAAATTCACATGTGGATATATGAATTTGATATGGAAACATGCCTAATACCATGTTACTGGTAAGCACACTGTTGATTTTATTAGTATAAGCTAGGCATCTTAGTGCAATGTCTATCTTTATATTTGATTTTATACACACTGTCATGATAGGGCCGTGAAATCAGTGAGTGTAAGCAAAGCCACATTTGTTATTATTGCAATTAATCCATCCCTGATGTGAGAAGATATTTTCTAGGTATTAAGATGGTCCAGCTTTAGTAGGATTGCCATGACAGGTAGTGGGCAGTTCTGTGCTTGCTATGTTTCCCCTCAACACACAACTGCAGTGTGTGTTTGATTCCTCTGAGGTTAATGGCTTGATAGCTTAACAGTAGTTAATAATAATACAAAATAATAATAATAATAATATGAAAAGAATCGTGAATAATAAGAACATGCCCCATTGCATATCATAAAAGGTACTTGTGGATGGGTATGTTACATTTCGAAAGATTTATTTCAGTGTGTCCCATATTTTTTACACTGAATCGATTATTGTGTTTTGCTGGTTGCACGGGGACAACTGAAGGTTTTGTGTCTCCTTCTGGTCGCGGAGTAGCAGCTGTTCATTTGGTTTGAAGAGGAAATGCTGATAGGATGTTGCCCTGGCAACGCAGTGTTGATGTGAACAGAGGCGGACCAGCTGCCAGACAAAACTCAAACAAGGTGGCTTGAAGAAATAAGTTTTGTAATTCGGCCTCAGGGCAAAATGAATAAACAGGGTTTATTATGATGGATGAAAGAGGACCGCAATGGGTGAGGTTAAAGAAAAGAGGAGGAATAGATGATGGAAGAAAGAGAAATGGCACTGGAGGGACAGTTGGGGATGCCTGTGTATGTGTGTGTGTCTGTTGGTGTGCGTGTGTGTGTGTGTGTGTGTTGGGGGCTAATATAGAAGTGGAAGGAAGAGCAGACTTTGAGATATAGCTTTGCCTTCCACAGTGTTATCTTCTGCTGTGCAGGAACTTCTAATTGAGAGCGTTCACAATTTTTTTTTTTTTTTTTTTTTAAATCAGGCATGTCTTTTGACACCACATTGTCCAGGAAAGTGATATTTTCCCACCATTTTATACTGTTTTTGTTTGTTTGTTTTATTAAATTTTATTATGTAGAAGGGAACTGATCAAGTACAAAAAAGTTGAACCATTTGCACTCATCCTTTGAGAATGTTTTTTTTTTCTTATTGTCTTGCTGTATTGCTTGTCTTATCTAACAGCTGCTTTCATATTATTGACCCTATGTTTTGGAAGGTGATGGAAAAATGAGATTCATGCAACTCCAATGAATGGTGAATTAATGACCAGTAGAAATTAAGTTACTTCAGTGACCAGTTGTTACCTTACTTTGTAAAGATTTAGTTCCATGTTACAGAGGCAGTTGAGTTGAAAGTACCACAATACTGTAATCGTCTTATCTTCTGACTTTGCCATTCAGGCACACAGGTTTCTGTGTATGTTAGTTACAAATCGCTGTTTGAATGCTATTGCCATGACCTATACAGAGCATGAAATCAGTCTCATTCATTCTCCATTCATCTTAGACTATGACCCCGGGGGGTGCCACTATTGTGTGTGTGCCACTATTCTTTGACTGACACATTAAATAATGTGGAATCTGCAAAAGCCCATATAGGTTTACGTATTTGCCTGTACTGCTCTGCCAGTATGTGTTCTCTCTCTGTAATTTGAATGGTAATTGTGATTGGCTTTGATCATTGGAACCTTGTCTGAAGTAGCTGACCAAAGGGGCTTGCTGTGCTCTGTGTTTTCAGACAGTCCACTTTATCTTTATATTGCAAATTGTGTGTGTGTGTGTGTGTGTGTGTGTGTGTGTGTGCGTGTGTGAGTGAGTGTGTGTATGGGTGTGTGCATGCATCTATGTGCACATATCTGTGCATCTATTGCATATGCATCTGTGCTCATGCCAGTGAGTGTGTATGTATGATAGAGAGCATGCGTGTGTGTTCGTCTGTGTGTGTGGGAGGGAGAGGGAGACGGTGTGCTGTCTCTTTTCCTCTGTGTTGCAGGTACTGACTGTTTACATCTGTGTAAATATACCCTCACCTGTTCATGTGCGTGCAACGGTCAATAAACAGAAGCCTGTGCTTTTGATTAAACCTCTTGCTGTGACGGCCTTCTCATTTATCTTGTTTCATTACATCATGTTTCTGGATTGTGAGAGGACGCGGTAAACAAGCTTCAGAGATCCTGTTAGATAAAAAGACAGCTGTTAAAACACGCAGCACTCACACAGTTTAGGTTGCTTTGTAATTTAGGTACCTTTGTAATTTATGCAGCAGCACAAATAGTACACACGTTTCAACCCTTGGCCTTCCCCTGTTTTTGGGGATCAGCACCCGTCCAAGTTTAACAGTAAACAGTTTTAAATAAACTGGATTTGTTATATAAACTCATTCAGAGTTTGAATATGCAAGGCAGAATGTGATGACTGGAAAAATTAATGCGATGAATGTTTAGCTTTGTTCTGTAATTTCAAATTTGAATTCCCCAAATCAAATTTACTTTTCTTGATTGAAATTCAGTTTGCTCAGACACAAATCCAGGCATAAATGACCTCTATTTGCTGAGTGTTGACTGGACAGTGGCTGCCCCCCTCCAAGGCTGCCAACCGTGGACTAACACTCTGCACTGCCAGAGTGTTAATGCCACAAGCCATGTGGCACTGTGCCCTCTTCCTCTCCTCAGCCAGCGATCAAGTCTTATTCTTCCAACACAGCAGTGAAAGAATCTAAATCTTTCATTTGTGTAAGGTGGATAAACATCATATCAACCTGTGGATGTGAACTGACTGTGTTACTCTCTTCCAATTACCACAAAAGATGAAACGAGTCTTTAGAAAACCTAATTTTGAGACAATTTAATTAATCTACACATGTTCAAAATGAATCAAAACACCACTGAACTGCTATGAGGCTTGGCTGGGGTGCTGGAGCTAAACTTCAAACAAGCCTGAAAAAACATAATAAACATCCAAACAACTCTATGCAAATATATACATTTTTTACAGCAACTTAGTCACTGAAGATAGTCTCTGCTGTAGTAAATGATATTTGCATACGTTTGGGGTATGCAGAAGCTTATTATATTTTTCAGACTCATGTTTCCAGGGAACAGGGGAGTGGTGTGAATGGGAAGCAGCTCTCTACACAGCCAAGTGTGACGACATTTTATTCTCCCCGGCATATTTTCTGCTAGATAACATGCTCCTAATATGGGCACAACTCTCTCCACTCTGCTCAAGAATGCCTGGATAAAAAAGTTTCAGTCCAGGAAGGAAATAGTAGATTTTAAAGGGCAACTTAGACTATCTGCTTGATAAGATGTCCCTGTCTCACTCTCTGTCCTTCCACCTTGATTTACTCCCCTTCCCTGTTCTTTGGCAGACACTCGTCCGTTTGACCCCGTGTCTAGAGGATCTACGCAGTCCAAGTGTCTCGTGGTTTAGCAGCTACTCAGCACCTACAGCCCTGGGACAGAGCAGACACAATGAATGGGACAGAGAGCGCCTACCTGACCACTGCTAACTTTGTCTATGCATTGGAAAACTATATAAGGAATTTAAAGGGGCAGTACACGATTTTTGCAGCTCCTTAGCCCAACCATACACCTGCATGGGGTTGATGAAGCTGCTGATCAATGAAGTGACTCGTCCATATCTTCACCAAGTGGTGAGATTTCTGCCTTTCAAAGCTCATGTTCTAGTTTATTATGGAACAAAAACTCTCCATCCACTGGTTTTACAGGAACTCAAAATCCCCTTCCTATTTATTTCTATTTTCAGCTGTTTGGGGATGGAGAACGGTACAACAGCATTACAGGACATTTTGATATCAAGCCGAAAAAGAAAATGCTGGTGTTATTATTAATAACAGGCTTTTGTAATTCACAAGGAGGGACAGTTCAGGGGCAATCTCTTCCATGCAATTTCTGCTAGTCCCAGATAGAGGGCATTACAGGTTATAAATTATGTAATGCCCCTGTAATAGTTCTTTTAGTCCTAAAGTCATCAGTGAAATGTAATAAACTGCTAATGGCGTTAAACTATTTCACATTTTTCAATATAATTTTAACTCTGAAATCCAGGAGCCCACAGGTGGGCTTCTGTTTTGACATGTTTTATTTAACCCTCTGATTAAAATTCACTTTCTTTCTTTTCACAAATATTTCAAAAATTGCGGCTTGGATCAATAACGATGCTCTTCTTGTTCTTTTTCTAATTTTTGTTCAGTAAAAGTATTTTTAAGCCATAGCTCCAAAGGCCAAAGTATTGATTTAAAAAATATATATTTTTTAAAAAAGTTGTTTGGAGTGTTAAACAAAACATTTCAAAGGTCCATGGCTTTCAAAGGTTAAGGGTTAAGATTTTTTAATTAAAAAAAATATATATCTTGAAACACATGGAGTGGCCAGTCATATTTCAACAATCTGTCACTTTTGTTCATGTCAAAATGAAAAGTTTCTCTCACCCCACCGTCAGATTATTTCACCTGTTTTAAGAAAAATAACCCTAAACACAACATTTAGCCCCTTATCACTGTTTTAAGTTCCCCACTGTCTTGCCACTTACTGTACATACACATAAGGTATCTCCTGTTTAATTGTCCTTGAAACTAAACTGGAAGGAGTGTTCTTCATTTGAGGAGACCTGGGGGGTTGATGCTGCTTTCAATTACAAACACAACTGATCTGAACTGTTCAAAATATGGACCATAAAACACTTGCAGCCAATTGTCCATGACGGACAGCGAAGGGTTTGTCCACAGGCCAGACATCTGGGTCTCATCAGCGTCACCTCAGACAGTAACCGTCTCCTTGCTGTGTTTTAATTAAGCCAATAAAACACTATATGTTTACAGTCACTGGCTCTCCAAGTACCAAGAAGTTTACAGCGACAGAAGTGGCACAGGACAAGCCGGGCATTTCCTCCAGAGCACACCAGTCTGTTTCTGCTTTCCTCCCCGAACCTCAGCCTCTCCCTGCTGCTCTGCAGGCTTGATTTTGCCTCTCATCTTTTAGACAAACAGAAATGATGGGGTGACAGTGGTGATGATGATGCTGATGATGATGACACTCATGTGACTGATGACCTCTATCTCCTCTCTGTACACTGGCTGATTACACTCATTTTTAAGTGTTTACAGTGTGTATTTTAACACTGCTGTTGATGCGCTAGGTAGCTCCAGAGCATTTTAAAGGGTTTGGGTATTTTTGTATAGTGATGTCTGCTTTTTAAATTTAATTACACCATGCCCATCTGGAACAAATAAAAGTTGAATTCTGAATGTGTGTGTGTGTGTCATAATGTTGTTCATCTTAGCTACAGTTCAGCATATAAGCACAGATATTTTGACCTTATGCTGTAATCCAGACTCCCATAAAACACAACAGGCATGTCCTTAAGCTCTTAAATCAACCCCACCCCCCCAACCCCACCACCACCACCAGTCAAACAAAGGTGCCTTTCTGCATTTACTGGCACCTACTTATTTATTTATTTCTAATATAATACTTTTGAAATATTGAAGTGTCACAGTTTGGGTGCATATAGGCTGATGAATTGCACTTCTTTCCGGATTCAGACTGATTTCAGTGGCTGATGAAATTATTACAATCATCATAGGAACACCTTGCGCCCAGTTCAACGACAAATTACCATTGCAGAGTAGTGTATAAAGTGTGAAGGTTTAGTTTACAGACTGCAAGTGGGTCTAGAGTGACTCATCTTGATGTAATTCCACTTTGTAGATGATATTCATTACCAAAGAAGGAGCTGAGTGAGAACAAATATATGAGCACTTGGATGCGACGCGTGCAAGATAATCTATTTTATTTTTTAAACGGCATAATGTTGAATCTTCGCCAGAGGATAATTGATATCATAAATGAAGAGTCCATGCAGGCTCAAACTGACTGGCGAGCCTCTCACACACAGGTATTCACACACAGCAAGCGACTGAAACTGCACTGAAAAGTTTGGGGCTTTTCATTTGCTATTTCGTTCCCGTTGCCTCGCTGCGGGGCCAACGAGAAGTTAACCGAGACAGCTTGTAAATTCCTGGTTGAGGTCATTGTTTGTGTGAGCTTAGAGAGAGAGGTTTGGATCACATCCTGCAGTTTTTTTTTCATTGCTCCCTCTGTCTTTTAAGCAGCGTCGACTCCGCAGTTATTACTTCTTGGCCAAAGCCTCCGGACGCATCGCTGCTGTGTTACAGAGCTCATCTTGACGCTTTGGAGAGGTGAGTCCAGACCACAGCGGACTGGAAACCAGCAGCCACACACACACAGCACGTATAGCCTCAGCTGACCTGCACCAGGTAGCGCGACAGACGGGAGTTCACCACAGGTCAATTAGTTTCTCTCATTTAGTTCATGCAGATGCGTAATTGGAGGTTTCCATCGGATGACGGGCAGGTTGCGGCACAATGTGAAACTCTCAGTATATTCTTAATGCTGAAGTTTGTCACTCTATGTGACTTTTGACTTTAGTAATAGCGTGGCGCAACAGCTGGTCTGTAAATTTCCACTGCAGAAGCATGTATTTTGGAATTTCTATCTATCTATCTATCTATCTATCTATCTATCTATCTATCTATCTATCTATCTATCTATCTATCTATCTATCTATCTATCTGCAAATCTGTCAGTCTATGTCTGTCTTCAAGCTGCTGTTCTTCTTTCCAAAACTGACAGTTCCATTTGTGAGGATAATTTTTTGAAACACTTCTCTGTGTGGTTGTAGTAGTTGTTTAACGATTAATATTTTGTCATCACCCATTTCCTGAAAAGCAACCAATGCAGTATTGTTCCAAGAGTCTATTCATAAAGAGGAAATAACTTATTTGTTTTGATGTGGAAAAATGTTCCTTGTCTGTCTATCTGTGATCTAGTCCTGTAGATACAGTATTGGTCACTGATACCCAGCAGTTGAGAGATGCTCTGCGGTGCAGTGGCAGCACCTGTGCCTGCTGTTGCCTGTTTCTGGCTTGAAACTGTTAATGTACACAAAAGCATCTCCTCTCCTCTGGTTTGGGCACCTGCCAGTCCAAACGCATGATGTCATTTAAGAGCCTTGGAGATTACAGTTCTTACTCTGGCACAGCGGACCTGCGTGTGGTTCCAGTATGACTTCACCATTTTAGGCCTCAATAACCCTTAAAAGCTTGTACATGACTTTGTATTACGTCTTGGTTCACAATGCACTTCCAGCTCTGAAAGACTTCTCCATTTTTATGGCTGGAATAAATTAATGCTTTCTACAACTACTTATAAATCTTTATGACTCAATTTCCAAGACTTTATAGCTTTCATTTGACATCTTTATCCAGCTTTATTATGTAAAATCAGCATAAAGGAAGTACACTAATGAAACAGCACCGCTGGATACTTGATTATTGAATTATTGAATTTACACAGCCTGTTACAGAGTGTATAATTCATAGCAGACTTTGATGAATTCCTCTGAGACAACAGGACATTTGTGTCATGAAGGCACCTTGGTTCCAGCAGTTTATTCAAGCAGAGAAGTATTTTTATTTAGAGGACTGTTTCATCATTCCCTTCATCTCTTAGTGTGTGTGTGTGTGTGTGTGTGTGAGTGAGTGAGAGAGAGAGAGAGAGAACAAGCAGAAGGATGAGTAGGATAAAAAGAGGGTGTGTGCCTCAGTGTGGATGACGAAGTTTATGAAACACATTAAAGCAGCGCTCTCACTCGCCCCTCACGCCTCCTAAATAGGCAACACTGGGTGGCTCCCTGTCCCGTCTGCGTGGGCTGAGTGGAAACACACTTCTCTCCTGTGGTCACTGAACTGCTGGCCCTGTTCTCCTCACCCTAAACCAGAGAAATTTCCTCAGCTGAATTGCACATGATCATTCTGTGAATAAAAGACGGAGAGAATAATGGGAGGGACAGAGTGAGTGTGTTTGAGAGAGAGGAAGGAGAGTGAAGATGTCTGATGATGTGAGTGTGTTATACAAGCCAGCCTGCGTGTGTTTGCTTGTGTGAAAGGAGGAAAACAGGTTGGTGAGCCTACCTCTTTATTTTAAAGTAATGCAGCCAAAATGAGCTCTTATGACCTGACTGTTGCAGGAAATGGAGATGGAATTTGGTTTTTGCAGCTGAGACTTACTTTTAATATTGTCTGCTGGCTTAAGGCGAGAGGATGAAGTCAGTGGGAAATCTGTAAACAACGGTGCCTTTCTGTTTTGTTGCCCATATAAATGCACAATCTGTGTGCAATTTTAGAAGCACTGTTACTCCCCGAGGCTTGAATGACACCAGTCTTGACGTAACGTACCTCCGCATGTGATGAAGGATTCATAATCGATATGCACTGTCCATCAAGAATATGTTTTCACATTCAGATTCAGAAAAACTTCACTGATCCCTGCAGGGAAACGACTTTGTCACAGCTGCCCAATGGCCCAACGTGCAGTTAGGAAAGAGAAGTAAATAAGTAAAAAGGTGAAAACTACTTCAAAATTTAGAATAGTAATGATAAATAGGCCTAAACAGTAGATAAACAGAAAATTTGGCAAATGACATATGCACAATAGTGCAAAAACAGGAAAAACTGCAAGGTAGATTATTATAACAGTACTTAAATGGTAAGATTATCCATGAATTTCATGTAAATTGCTATCATAATGTTTTACAGGTGTCATTGCTGAAATGCATTAATGATAGTCAGTCACTAACGGGATGCGTGCATCCTGTAACAACGCTGGGTACCACAGCAGGAGGGACTATTTTCTCAGTTTTCAGAAACATGAATCATGTGAGATCAGTGAGGGCTGAAGTGTTCGCTGCTCCACAGTGAGGGCTTTATCTGAGGCTGCTTGTGTGTGCGTGTGTGTGTGCGAGTGTGTGTGTTTCATGGAAAAAAACATCTAATCTTTCCCTCAGCTAGAACCACCCCTGCTGCCCTTTATTGACACATGTAGATGTGTGTGTGTGTGTTTGTGTATTAGCAACACTCCCACACCATGGCTGTTTAACAGGAGTGTTGCTGTGTTGATAGAGCTTCCCCTGTGGCCTTTTGTCCAGCCAGACATCTTTGACCCCGGTGTGTCTGGGTCTTCTGTCCACACCCTGACATCCTCAGCTGCATAGTAATTTCATGCTGGTGTTGGAATCCAGCTGCGTCTGCACATTTGAGAGTGTGTGTCTGTCTCGTTGCCTTTTCTCTGTGTTTATGCGTTTCATGAGTCACTGTTCCCCTGAAAGAGATTAGATGGCTCCCTCTGTCAGTGGTTTGTCCGCTGACCAGGAGTGGAAGGTGACTGAGTCAGAGCAATGTCCCAGGCAAAAGGTCACGTCGGGATACGAGTCTAACATAGATAGATTGGCCTTTTGTTGCTGTCGTTAACAGCGGAGAGAGGGCGGGTGCATGTTCCAGTGATGTCAGATCGGCCCTCTCTCAGCTATTCGGGAAGTACACACCATGTTTCCTGTTTGTCCGTCGCAAACAAACTCTAAGTCTACCACTAAGAGAGCTGATAGGCCTGCAGCCAAACACCAGCACCTCACAGGGCGTACATTTCATGCTATGTTGTGTTTGAAAACACTTCAATATACTTTAATACAGCTGTTTACCTTAGTGACTTATGTGCTCTTTTTTTAATCAAAGTGTTTTGTTTATTGTCCCTCATAACATTGTGAGTTATTTCTGGGTTGCACATGGCATAGTGGACAGCAGACAGGGGTTAAAGGTGTATTATGCAAAATTGAAGAGGGTTGACGGAAGTGAGAACCACTTAGACCGAACTGACAAAAACATGGAGTAGTGTAATATTTGTCATTGGCCTAACTCATCAATAGATTACATACTTATTAAACCTTTTCAACTGTTTGAGCCTAGACAATCCATATTAAATAGACGTGCTCATGCTCACGAAGGCTTAAACTGGTCTGTCTGTGCCAATGCAATAAACTGAAGACTCATGAGAGCTGGTATTTCTTTCTGTTGGGTCTAAACAGTCTCCATTTTAATCACCTCTTGGCAATTTTGCATAATGCACCTTTAACCTAACCACTACATGAGACTAGCAAGATAATACTTTATAAATTCACCTTTACATGCTGGTCAGAAAATCAAACCGGGAACAGAAAAGAGTTCTCTCTGCAGTTTAACGAACTTTATACATGCAAATATTAGTCATGATGGTTAGCGTGGCGACTTGGTTGAAGATTAAAAGATCACCAAACATTTTCCCTGACTTTTTCACTCCACCATCTGACTTTGAATGGTATTTATGTGTTATTTACAACAAGAAAATGTGGCTAGAGGAATGAACAGGCTTGATTAGTACTGGTTTATCAGGACTGATAAAAGACAAAAATCCATCTGCAAATGTTATAAATAATAAAATCTGTTTGACTTTTTTTTTTGTTTATTTACTGTTGTCTGTGCGTTGTGTGTCTGTGTGTGTCGATGTTGAGCTGTGCTGAGCTGCAAAACAAATTGCCTCAAGTCAGGACAATGAAGTTTTTTTTGAAGTCTAAATCCATGGACAGATTTACTCAGCAATGTAACTCAGGGGACCCGTGAGAGATGCACAGTCAGGGGGATGAGGGGAGGGAGAGGGGCGATGAGGAGAGAAATATCTGCTGAGGGAGGAGCAGATTTCAAATAAAAGAGAGCAATTAATCAGAAAAAGGGAAGAAATATAGGAGGAAGAATGTAGGACAGGATGGGACATCTGCCCATTAGGTCTTTTTTAGGGAGGGAGTCATCATGGTGCCTTCCTGATCATTAATTAGCCTTTGTGGGTTTAGGATAATTATGTGACAGATTATAAAAGTGGACAAACTTAATGTCTTGCTCTGTGGTAATGGTCCAAATCAAATCTACAATTACAACCAGATGCCCTCGCCCACACACACACACACACACACACACACACACACACACACACACACACACACACACACACACACACACACACCAAGCCTTTCAGACCTAATCTTGTGCTCAGTGCATTGATTTTCGTCTGACATATGATGTTATTCGGTTTAGTTAAGGAGAGAGCCTTGCCAGAATTCTTAGAAGAGAAAATGACTGTGGGGACAGTTGTTCTTAAACGAGGTCAGTGACTTGGTCAGTGAGTCTAATTCGCTAATTCACTTGCTGTCCCAGCCAGACTTATGAGCTTTCCAGCCTCGTTCCCTTGATGATCCTGTTGTTCTGTATTTGAGCTGGCTCCACTTTAAAGGCCCGAACCAGAATTAGAGTCCGTAGAGCCATCTGTGGCACCGCTTTTGCCGAACTGCAGCCTACATGAGGAGGATGTTAATGATGATTATTAGCAGTGGTAGCGGCACCAGTAGCAATCGAGGAAGGCGTTGTGATATTTCATTGAACTGATTACAGCAGTTTAGTCCTCAAATTTACTGAGTGAGGACAAACGGTCCATTATTCGGCGTGGGCTGTAAATATGTTTTACAGCCGTAGATGGTTTGTTTTGTATTTATATGGCTCTTAAACAGCGAATACAATTTATATGGCAGTTAATTGTATACGCATTAAAAACTTCAGACTGGAACTTTTCTTGTACAGTGTGCTTGTATGTATGCTCAACAGTATAACTCTGAGCCAGTCCAGATATAAATATTGTTATACTCAGATGATGAGGGAAAAGCTTTTTCACCATGAGAGTGAATGTTTTTCTTTTTTTCTTTTTTTTGTGAATGGATTCATGTCGTCTTGCACTCTTGCATGAGGAATGCACTGGCTGTTTTTCAGGCCTTTTAAAGGAAATATTCTCCCTTGGATTGAAAAAAAAAAACTTGAACCCCTCTCTGTGTAAAATCGAACGCCACAGAGAGAGGGATTCAAGTCCCCCCCCCCCCCCCCCCCCCCCCCCCTTTTTTAAACCAAGGGGTTTTCATCCCTGAGAAATTGAATTTAAAAAGTCATGTTTGAATTAAAAACAAACAAAATTCTTAAATATCAGCCTTTGTGAATGAGATTTAAAACCCGCCTTACACATACAAGCATACAGCAGTTATGATATAGGAAATGACACACACAGCACTGTGCTACACTCCTCCACTCACTCACTAATATCATGTCATTAGTCGGCCCTTTGAGTTACAACGGTAAGTGATCCAACATGGCATCTCAATATGCTCCCAACACCCTAACAAAACATTTGGTGATGGGGCAGTGGGGGTATCCGCTGTCCCTCATGGCCTCCTTTCAAAACTGTTTTTTGTTTTTACTTTCTGATGTTACAGCTATGGAATCCAATCTCTATCACTTAATCTATCCCCTCTGCATTATACTCTGTGTCATCCCTCTATTCTCTAATGCATACCCTAAAAAGGACAAGCGGGCTGAAGATTGGATATGGATGTGAGGTCAGGGGGTGTGTGGGTCAGAGAGGGGTATATACAGCCCCCCATACCTTGATGGGGTGTGTGGTCTACGCGTTAGACCCTCTGTGGATGCTACTGTCCCCTCTTGCTTTGTCTGTCTTTTCTCTGCTTTTGTTGCTAGCTGGAATCAATCATGACTTTCTACAGACACTCAGGTAAAGAACCAAAAAATGTTGGTTTCAGCACCGGATCAGATGCTAACAAAGCTCTCGAATGTTACATTATCAACCTCTGTGAAATGTTACACCTGCCGTGTGCTGTTTGCCTGTTCTTCTAATGCAGGTTCATGAGGTTCGCCTGAACCTCATGAACCTGAAAGTTTGGTTTGTGTTGTAGTTTGCTTAAGACTTCCGTGGCTGGATAAATGTGTACAAATGTCCTTCCTGACAGAGGAAATGGTGGAGAGGTTTGACTGCTTAAATCTAAAAACCAGAAATACCGGGTGAAATAGATTTTCTTCAACAGTACGATATTGATGCATTAACACCAATGTTTATGGTTTTATTTGCATGAAAAATACACCATTTAAAGATGTTTTATCATTTTTAGCCTAATGATGAAACGCCCTACAGGGAGTGGTCAACAATTGTAGAGAGCCTAATAATTAATTGTGAGTTTACTTATGTCCACTCATGTCCAAATTAAGAGAAAACAATGATTCATAATTAAACACCAGCACCAAAATAATATTGAAATCAAATCTTGTGGCACAAATTTTGCAGTGTAACATCTAAAGTTGTCATCTCTTGTTGCTGTGCTGCATATGGGATGGTGCAGGAAGAGCATGTTCTAGGGTTTGCATGGCATTGTACTGCTATTTTGTGTTGAACCAAGTTGATTTCATTGTCTGGATTGAGGTGATTTGATTTTGGTAAAAAACAGTTGTTTTTGCTGTAATCCTGTTTTCACTTGAACACGGCGCCATCCACCAAAATCAAGAGCAGAAAGTCTAGACGTTGTGGTGGCTGTGTGGCTGCTGTTTTGGCTGATATATTTACTGGATCATTGTGTCTTTGATCTACTCTACCCAGTTTATCCCTGGCACCGCTCTGACTCACCACTCAAACTGGTCCCTCTGACCTTTCTTGCTAAAAGGGACTTCTCTCCAGTGGGACCACAGTGGTACACTGCAGCCTCTCCTTAGCTGAGTGATGGGGCATACCATGGCAACTTTTCAGGAGGCAGCTGTCAGACTGTTTGCAAAAAAGATTAGAGCTAAAGTACTGGGCACTCACATCAGGCACAGCTCAGCTGAGACCACAATAGTTGCATAGTCAAAAACACGGGCCCTCTGCCCCACTCTGTTCATCCCCTCTTGAAGGTCAATGTTGTTAAAACAGGCAATCCATGTTTAAAATAGATCTTTGGTCTGGCTGGGCTTGGTAATGAATCCTGGGTGTTGTGAGAGATTGGACAAGTTGATTGTGCTGGACCGAGCTGGTTTTGCCTATTTCAGTGCCATGAACTGAGGGGGTGAGGGGGTTGATCAGGGCTCAATCCTCAGCCCAACTTTTATCCCTGTAGCACAGCTGCAGATAGTCCTGCCGCTCCAAACGCTCTTCCGTCCATCCATCCATCCATCCATCCACACACACCACGGGCACATTCCACTCTCCCCAAGGCTCATCTCCCCCACACGGCTGTTTACCATATCCCACTTAAATAGCTACAGTTCCTTTTGATAAATATTTTCCTTGTTCCTATGGTAACCAGGACAAAATGCCATTCCGCTGAATGTTTCCTGTTGTACTGAACAACAATAAGGTACTGAGACCTTACAATGATATGTCACATCAAGCAGATCACTGGAGGTTTAGCTAACTTTAGCTCACGGACTGTTGAGCCGACAAGCTTTGGTAGTGACTTGGTTATCAGTGCCATCGACGCGGCACCTCACCATACTCACAGTCACTCCAGGAAGCCACTCAGTGTTGTCCCAGTGGACGTGCTCTGTGCCTGCAGGTTGTGATGGGAATGCAGGAATGCTGATGAGTGAAGCGGCGAGGCAACTCGGTTTACGGTGTTTACACTAACAGCCAATAAAATGACCTGGTCAAAATGCAGACAAAAGAGAGGGTGGGGGGGTTGCAGAGCTGGAGGGACTGAGCCAGACTTTCTAAAAATATGACATCAACTTTCCACTGAGAGCCTGATAAAGTGACCGCCGTCAGCAGAGTCCAACACAATGTGACAGCAGGCCCAAGCAACCAGACAACAGACATCTGTGGGCTGTTTTTCACCTCACTCACTCCACAGAATTTCTTCATCTCTTTGGTATGCTGCCATTAGCCCTGTATCTTGCTGCGTCTTATTAGGAGGAAAACACCAGGGGAGCATATTTAAAAAAAAAAAAAAAAAAAGAAAGAAAGAAAGAAAAAAAATCCTTACCTCACTGCAGACTGTGCACTCCTTCTGGATGAATTTGTTTCAGTGTTTTAAAATAGAGAAACCAGATGCACAGGCGTTGACATCATTCTTTTAGTTACTGAGCTCAAATAATTAAATGAGTCAGGAATTTCTAACAGCAGTTGGACCTCATAGGTCGTTTGTGCAGTCCTTGGCGTCTTAGTCGAGGCAACACTGCCCCCATCTGGTGGTTAACAGACAAGACCCAGGCCTGCAGCAGAGAGGGCTGACGGTGCCTGTGGACACCGACACTGAGCGTCTCTTGTGTTCTCGTAGGTCCCAGGAGTTACCTCACCTCCACCATGACTGATCGCTTTGACTGCTACTATTGCCGTGACAACCTGCACGGGAAGAAGTACGTGAAGAAGGACGACAAGCACGTGTGCACCAAGTGCTTCGATAAGCTCTGCGCCAATACCTGTGCAGAATGCCGGCGCCCTATTGGTGCCGACTCCAAGGTGAAAACACACAACGTGTCTGAGTGTGTGAGAATGTGTGGAGGAATAAGTGAATGCGGGAGCAGGAGAGTGAATTAGTGAGTGAATGGAAGTGAGCAGGAGAGCACAAAATAGATTATTCAAATACACAGACAATAGGCCTGCCTTGCTGATATCCAAATTAAAATTTTCATGATATGGCCTACCCAACATTAGGGATACACACAAACTAAAATTTAACAAACAAATCTCAGTTAAATGTTGTAGGAACATAAACTAAAACTGTCATTTATAATCAAGCTTACCTATACACATTATACTGTTACTCTGTGCATCTCTTCAACTCCAGTAACAATTTAACAAACTTTTTTTTTAATTAAATGGAAGTTAAATAAAACAGTAAGAAACAAAATAACTATGAAACATAGAAGTACTTTTGCACAAGTATTACAGTTATCCAGTAATTACCAAAGATTTAAGAATTACCCCCAGTGATACGATTATTAAACTGAAACGTCCAACTCATTTCAGAATAAAGCCATCAAAATAATTAGGCTCAGATCTCAGGGGTTGTGTTGGATAGTCTCTCTGCTCTGGTCTGGCTGTGAGAATTTGGGTAACAGTCCAAACTCATGGCATTGCATTATCAAAAAATATATATTGCATATGGCCACAAATATCATGATACTCGATATAATCAGAAATCAGCCTAAGCTTAGATATCAAAAGTAGATAGATAGATAAGCATCCTGTAGCTCTGTACAATAAATACACACAATATGATCAATACACTCCAAATTAGAAATTAGAGATGAACAAAATATCTGTAGGCTACAGAGAAATTATCCTGAGCATGAAACAATGGCCTGTACGCTTCACATTACCTTGAAGCTATTGTTTAGTCTGTAATCTTAAAAAAAAAAAAAATAGTGCAGTAGAAAGGCAAAATTGAAAAAAAAAAAAAATCCAAAAATTAAAAAAAAAAAAAAAAAAAATAGCCTGGGGAGGTAACTGCACTATATTCACAAACAAAGCGCTGTTGATCCAGTAGATGAATAATAGTTGCAGAGTGTAAAAACAATGTGCAGTGAATAAAGTGATTAAGCTGTACCAAGGTGATTAACAATAAACAGCTGTGAGGTGACTGTTTCAGACCGAGTGATTAAACTGCAAAATGCAGTGACTAATGCAGAAATTAAAGTGACTATTATGGTAAGCAATAAGCCCATAGTGAAGTGACAGTAATAGGCGATTAAACCATAGACCAGTGACTGATAGTAAATAAAGTTAAAGTGTTGGAGTGACTATAAGTGACTAAATAAGTGAAGGAAAAGAGAGAGAGAGAGAGAGAGAGAGAGAGAGAGAGAGAGAGAGGATATGTTGATATTCGTGTGTGGGTTTTCAGCACTCCTCTCTTATCCCTTCAAAATCTCCTCACCCTTTGGCTGTGTGACCCAGATTGAGGCTGGTGCTCCTTTTTTGCCCTTCCTTCATGAGGGGCCTCTGCTTCCAAAACACCAGTCTCAGTCACACTCAGTTAAATGTGTGAGAATGATGTGCAATTACCTCTAATGAGCTTTAAGTACTTCATATTGCGTTTCCAACCATCGCACCCCTTCATGGCTCAGCACATCCCAGCTCCCTTCATCCCTTGCTTTAATGCCTAGCAGATGGACATGTTCTGTATTTTGGCCCCAAGCCTCCGTCCACATGATGAGTAAACAAACCCCAGTGTCAGTGTAATGAGGCCTACATGCACCACACTAAGTTGGGTGAATTTGAGAAAAAAAACATCATTTTTTTTCTCCATTTTGGCCTTCCTTCCTTCCAAAAAAAAAAAAAAAAAAAAAGCCAACATTGAGTTTTTCAGAAACTGTCGTCAAAGTGTGTTCATCTAAAAACACCGACTCAAGGCAGAGTTTTCTGAAAACAGCTGGAGTCTCTGAAGTGTGAAATTCACTTGTGAGTGAATTTCTACTTCACCTGGATATTTATCGCTCTGTGCGCTTTCTGTTATGGTTTGTTTTGTGTTATGTCTGTCTTCTGGTGCTCATCGTGTAGCCTGGGCCTATAACTGTAACCACTAAAATTACTTAGGAGAAACCATGGAAACAGCATGCACCTCTCTATGGTCTTGTCTCCTTCAACAATTCAACAGTCTATTATAAATGTCCTTTCTGAAAACAGGAAATTTACAGCACAGTCAAGTACATATGAAGAGTGTCCGTCCAAACACTGCAGGAAACTATGCTTTAGTGTTTACTATGACAGGATCTGTCTAGCTTTGTTTAGGCCTGCTTCTACCAGTACAAAAGGCTGCTGCTTTCACTGACCTTTCACGGGAGTGGGACCTTAGAAAACCTGTTGTATAAATTTCCAGCCTGAGATATCATGCGATTAGTGAGAGCCCACCCCCCATCACCCTGTGACTCCTTTCTGTGTTCAGGAGCTGCATCACAAGAACCGCTACTGGCACGAGGACTGTTTCCGCTGTGCCAAGTGCTATAAGCCGCTGGCAAGTGAGCCATTCAGTGCTCGAGATGATGGCAAGATCATGTGCGGAAAGTGTGGCTCCCGTGAGGACGGTAACCGGTGCCAGGGCTGCTACAAGGTGGTCATGCCAGGTGGGTTTGCTGTCATGCACTTTTTTATTTATTTATGTATTTATTTTAAAACAGAATGTCTCCCAGACCTTGGACTGCCCTGCCTGAGGAGCTCAGGTGTGCTGTGTCATCTTTTAAAATCACAAAATTTTCCAGACTTGCTTTTATGTTTGTTGTTTTTATATTACATTGTTGTTTTTGTACTCTCTTTTATGACCTTTGTTTTGTTTTTTTGTCATTTGTGCACCTTCCTCGCCTGTTTGGGTGTCATCCAGTTAATTTCCAGTGTAGTGGGTAGGTTTGGTGGTGTCGGTGTAGAGCCTTGTATTGCTGATAAAGTAAATGTTGACATTTGTCTGTCAGGATCCCAGAATGTTGAGTACAAGAACAAGGTGTGGCATGAGGAGTGCTTCACCTGCTTCGATTGCAAGCAGCCGATCCGCACACAGAGCTTCCTGACCAAGGGCGATGACATCTACTGCGCTCCCTGCCATGACAAGAAGTTTGCCAAGAAGTGCTTCCACTGCAAGCAGGTACTGACTGCAGTCATATTACTCTATTACTGTGTGATTTGAATACTTGCATGCCTGCTGGGAATCTGTGATTGTGCCCTTCTCAGCAGATGAAAATAATGAACAGTTTGTTTCTGTTACAAAAAAAACACATCTCACTGGAATAGAGATATTCAATTACCTTGGTATCAGCACGGGTGACCAAGCCTGACTGTCTGAGATCATGGTGACTGTGTTGCTCTGCCCCCGTCAGCCCATCACCTCCGGAGGGATCAGCTACCAGGACCAGCCCTGGCACTCTGAGTGCTTCGTGTGCCATACCTGCAAAAAGCCCCTGGCTGGAGCTCGCTTCACCTCCCATGAGAACAGCGTTTACTGTGTGGACTGCTACAAGACCGATGTGGCCAAGAAGTGTCATGGCTGCAAGAACCCGATCACAGGTTAGAGCAGCAGGCACGCATACTCTTATTTATACTGATTAAATGAAAACACACTTAAAACACTGCGAAATGAAGTCGGTGGTGTATCTTGTGTTTCAGAGCCCATTTTGTTGTTTTGTGGTGTATCTTTCCTCTTCTAGTGGATAACTGGCCAAACTCAAATCAACTCAACTCAGCTGTATTTATATAGCACCTTTGATATATGCAGCCTCAAGTGCTTCACATAGCAAGATTCACCCTTTGATGCATGAATTATGAAAGCCTGAGTCAAGATTTTTTTTCTAATGTGTTTTTACTCTTCGTAGGGCATGAACACTTTTGTGAGTCTCCATACTTCTTTAAGGATGCAGGACTGGTATTACCATGTCATGATACTAGTATTAATATGTTTTCAGCAACAAGAATTGACAGTCTCTGCATAAACTTCGATGAGGGGAGCAGCAGAGAGCATCCTAACAGCTGATATGCAATTCCACCATAGAAACCATTGCATTTATGTTGTCAGGTTCAAGATATTTCCAGTGTACCTGTAATGGAGTCTGATAGCATTAAAAAAAAAAAAATATTCAACTGTCTAAACATCAACAGAGCACACCAGGTTTTGCTGTCAGCCCCTCAGAATTTAAGAGCAAAGGCTTGTTTTTCACCATTTTGCACCAATTTAACATTCAGCAGTCATACAGGGAGAAATCTGCTGTACAAGAGGCAGAGATACGAGGTGTTCTGGGAAATGCAGATGATCACTAAGTGATAACAAAACACTTTATTGCAAAATAATTCCTGGGATGCATCATAGATAATTAACAACTGCTTTACTGAGTTGTATCTGTGTAGCAGTATCGGAATATGGATCTTGTTTTTAAGTGAGATAACTTGTTTTAATTAGTATTTCTAAGTACTTTTCACAGTCTGAATGTAGTTCTACTGCAGTTGCCGAAATACCCAACACAATTTTAAATCTCTCAGGGTGTTAAAGCCAATCATCTGCAATTGATGCAGGACATTTGTCAAGATGTTTTTTGGCAATTACTACATAGCACAGATCTGGATACAGCTCCTGTTATTTTCAAGGATCCTTATGTTGTTGTCGTGCTGCTCACTGACAGATGTCCCATTCTGTCTCTGACGATGCAGGGTTTGGTCACGGCACCAATGTGGTGAATTATGAAGGATACTCCTGGCATGAGTACTGCTTCAACTGCAAGAAGTGCTGCCTCTCCCTGGCCAACAAGCGCTTCGTCATCAACGGAGATCACATCTACTGCCCTGACTGCGCCAAGAAGCTGTGAAGCGCACAATCAGCAGCGCAGAGGCTCATCATCTGAGGTGGATTTGCACCAAAACTGATACACTGTTTTTCTGAGTGTAAAGAGACATTCCCCTCATCACAAACTCCAAGCTTTCTTTGGTTCTTTAATAAGATAAATATAAATATAAATAAATTTATATTTCAAATTTATAGAAAATGCAAATTAATGTTGACTTCTGAAATTTTAGGAATATGTCCACTTTTGGTGTCAGTTTTGGTGGAACTCCCCTTTTCTCCCTACTAGGGTGAGAGATGTGTTAGCGCAGACTTAGGTTATTCCAACATTATCCGCTCTCGTTTGAATCACTTAGCTTCATGTAAGTAAGTGCAGCTTGTTTCAGTGTTAGGTTGGACACTAACATGCCAACACACTTTCTTTTTTGGAGTTGTGATATGCAGTATTAATCTCATCTAATCCAGAATTCTGTGCAGCCTTTTAAGGCAAAGCCCTTTTCAGTGCCTTACTGGAATCGTTCAAAGAGAATAATGTGCTTTTTACATCCATACTGCTGCTCATACATACAAGCTTTGATAAATAATGTGTAATATCACTGAATGTTTGAATAGTTCACTACGAGGATTTCACAGATGTTCAGAACATGAATTTAAAACAGACAAATTAAGTCTTTGTAGATTGAGTGATGCTGAAATATAGACTACTCATGTACTCAAGGCTTTTGGAGTGAACTGACAAAATAAAAAAATAAGGGAAGTAGTGATCTGAAGTGTCTGCTCTATGTCCCTGCTGGCAAAAAAATAAAGACAGGTTGCAACACAATCTTTTTGCAAGACTTTATTGTTTAACAGTTTTTACCATCTTAATACACTTAAGATATATTTCCAAATATAATTTGAGGACAGGGCTTTGTTAGGTTTGAAAAAAAAAAAAAAAAAAATCATATTCACAAAGTTGTCCTGGTTAGGTAGACTGATTGTCGTGGCCAAGGTAAGGACGTAACAGGATTTCTTAGTTAACTGTGACAAAATAAAAATACTAAATCTCAATCTAAGGCACCTTCTATCCTACTTTCATAGACAATCTTGAGAATGAAGACCAGTTAGCTTCATGCTCAAGCCCTCCAAATGCAGAAATGTATCTGTACACAGAATTAAACACAAAAGCAGGACCTGGAATAGACATCTATTCAAGCAGCAACTGCAATGGCAGCCTACAGGTCATATTTGTGACTAGTGGTGCCACTTAAGCAGCAAAGCAGCCAACCAAAACAATAAACCTGGGTTCCACTGCAAGAGATAGGGAGTAGATGAGGTTTAGGTGAGTCTGAGAATAAGATAAATCTTGGGATATGAATGAGAATTTCAAGTCTGGGTGAGAGAAGACCATAGACAAACAACTTACTTCTTTTTTTTTTTTTTTTTTTAGGAACTTCACACAACTCTCCTACAGTCTGTACAGTGAAGCTACTCCTCAGTAACCATTAGTAATTCACAAAGGCTTTAAAACATAGCGGGTAATTTCTGACAGTGCAAAGTATCTCATGTTTTCTAGATGAATAATGCATGAAAACTGAAAGCAGGCTGCTGTGACAGACGTGGTAAATGATTAAGGGCGGTTTGAGTCTGTTACATTCTTTATGCTTATTAATCAAAGCTAAGCTCTACAGCCCCTAGTCTATATGTACAAAGGGATTTAATTAGCAATTGGGCCTGAAAGTAAACAGAGCGTGAGGCAAATTCAAGGTCCCCAAACCTCTTATTTGGACGATTCAAGCATAGGGGAATTTTAAGCATTCAGCACAGGTCTTGAGAAATCCAGAACAAGACATAAAACAATGATCATGCAGAAAAAGTCTGCCCTAAGTCACATTTTGTTCCCATCTCTATCATTTCCTCATGCTGGATGTGCTGTGCTTCACACTACATCCTTTAACATAGTGTAACCAGCATTTTGCACAACCATGACTTATACTGCAGCATCGAGACATGCTGCTAAGCACTCAACAGCTCTGTACTCTATCAGATTTTCCACTGTCTATTCTTTGTGAGGGATCAAGGCAATATTCAGAGGCGGGGCTTGGGAATGTAGGACTATACATGTCCTCAATGAACCCACTCACAAATACACACTCCAAATCTTCGAGGACATAACATGTGTCCCCACTTGTCCCCCGGGTTTTGTAGAGATCTGGAAGAAGAGGGCTTTCTGTAAATCTTGGGTGTCAAGGCTGCCCAAACCTGACCTGCGTGTCCGGTAACAGTACTGACTACCCTGGCACAGGGCACGAGTCGAATGGAGCCCCAACTTATAGTACAGTAACATACATAAAGACTTCAACTATCCACACCCTGACTACGCCATTCCATCCTAAACATGGCTTCATTGGCCTAATACTGATTATATACACAATACAGTAACACTTAAATATACATAGAAATATATTTTCATATATAAACAAACAGCCAAATTTTATATTATAAAAAATAGTTTAAATGAATTTTGCCACAAGTATGAAAGCAGCAGCTAGTGTATTCTGTAGAGAATCTTAGTAGGGCTTAGTGGAAAGAGTTAGAATTAGTCAAAGAGCTGCACAAACATAAAGACCGATGACAAAGAGTGCATGGCAATGTCAACAAAGCTCATGTGTTGAAACCAGATTGGACAGCTCTGAGGCAGCTGTGAATGAAACTCTTGGACCTTGCTTGTGCATTAATAAGCAACACTGACACATGTTGCCCAGTTACAGTAAGGGTTATTCATATAGTGGAGTGGAACAGATGCATAGTCAACGCATGGGATTAGACTTTAGGTTCCCTCAGCCCTCAATGGATGAAGCTCAGATTCTGATGCAAATTAGAATGATGTAGTTAGGAAATTATTAACAAGGAGTCTATATACAAATGTAAAACTATGACAAAATCTAAAACGATCATGGACCCAAAATAGCAAACAGCTGAAACTCCACTGAACATATGAATTTGCTACAGTGCTGTCATGAATCCCTACACCGTTCAGCTACAAAGACAAAGGAGCCAGTCTTACAGTTGGGAGTTGCCCTCCTCTAAGCCCTCTATTGACCCAGAAAGGAAAGACAGGGGCAAGGGAAGTTGGGAAACCAGTATGTGGCATGCATGAAAAGAGAGGGACTGAAAGGACAGGGCTCTGTGTTAGGATGTTAAGATGAGGCTAAGCATTAACACAGAATCCACTTTACATCTTTTAAGTCCTAAGTGTGTATGCACGTGAAGGAGATTGCTAAACCGAATGTAGATTAGCTTCACCACATGCAACTGAATATGTGCACCTTGAAAAAGTAGAAGAAAAGAGAAAATGATAAGGCCATATTGCTGGATGCTGCAAAAAGCAGCCGGTCAAGTAAATCTAGGTCACAATCCAATTTGGGTTGAATTACATGCTAAACTTGGGAAGCTAAACAACACCCGGCTGTCTCAGCAGCCTCCCGACCAAACCGAATGTATTGACGATCCTTCCATTAACTCACAATATTAACCTCATAGTATTCACACAGCCAAGTGTGCATGCCTTCTGGAATATTCTCATACAAGAGACAAAAAAGACTAAACATGTGATAATAATTATTACAATAACAAAGAAGCCAAAATTAATAAATTACAACAATGCACCCCTGACAAAAACAAAATGCTTAAAAAACATCAACAAAAATGCACAAAACATAAAAAAGAACTGCAAATGAGGAGAACTAGGAACAAGAAGAGAGACCTGAAGCAAGCATGTTGAAGGAATATATGGAATTTCCCTGAAGCGTAACTTTTTTTTTTTAAATTATAATTTTAAATTGTTTTTTTTTCTCATCACATAGGGTGCAAAGTTAGCGCTGGGGGTCGTTGTTCCCCTTCACCTTATGTTCTTCCTCTGGCTGAGGAGGAGGAGGAACAGGGGGAAGCTGTTTGGAGTTGGTAGAGGAGTTTTATCTTTTTATTTAATTGGAGGTAAGCTGGACAGGAACTCAAGGAGTGCAATAACAAGAGACCTCTCAGCAAGGCTGCAGCATCACATCTCTGCAGAAACACAAAAGAAAGAGACAAAATAAACAACAAGCACGACACATTCTCACTGAAACTATCAAGAGACTATCAACTGCGTAAAATAAACATTAAGATGTGCTCACCTGACAGGGCCTCTATTGGTTGATTAGAGGAATGCAGGGTGTTAACAGTGGATCCTGTGTCCTCAAAGGCTACCCTGGTCCCTTCTGGGCTACCGTCACAGTTGATCAAGCCCTGGTTACAGTCCTCAGCCTCGATGAGGGGCCGACCCTTTGAGTGGACGCTGAGGTCGATAAACTCCTCAAAGCTCCAGGTGCCGGTCTTACCGTTGAGACCTGGGACCAGCCCCACCTTGTTGGAGTCTTGCTCGTTCAGGAACTCCGAGCCCTCCACGAGGCGGCCCTTAGGCACTGGACTGAACAAGGGAGACAGAGGGAGGCAGGTTAGGAGTGAGCAGAGCTTGTAATCAGCCCGAAAATCAAAGCCCTACTCAACCAGATCTCACAAAGGTCCAGCTTGACACTGACTCAATGCCCAATACATTTTTTTAATCCCAAGATGAGCCCAATTTGTCAGTTTTCCCATATAAAAAACACTACTGTCTGATTTTGCCAACGACTGAACCTACTAGCATACAGCAGCTGTATGCATTTCCCTGTATCTTGATCAATTAACACCTCCATCAGCCTAGCCTTTCTGGACCTCATCAGCATCCATTTAAATTCTAAACTGTCACATTTTAGGCAGCATCCCTGGAAGTGCTTGACCCAGAATGTGTGGTTGTGCAAGATGCCCGTGTTCCTGCAGCTCAAAATAAGTTTCTTCTAGAGTGAAGACCACAACCCTGTCAAATCTGATGGAATAATTAAAAAGTCTACTCCTGGACCCAACAGGGTTTGGGTTGATATTTATAAACTGTAGGAGTGAGTGTGAGGTGTGAGGAAAAAAGCCTCACAGCATAAAATAATGTATTCACAGGAAGAGAATCTATTCCTTTATGGATGAAAAAAATCAACAAATTTCACTGTTTGTATGAGTGAGCATCCTGTGTGTCGTTCAGTCCTACCTAACTGCATGAGTCTCATCTGTGCTTATGCCATTATTATTCTCCTTGCAGTCTGTCTCTGGCTTTCCATTCACGCTGCCCAGGGGCTCTTCTCGCTCTGCCACTGGTTCGCTAGAGGACAGGCCACAACCCTCTTCGTTGGGTATGTCTGTCTCCATGGCGACATCTTCTGTTTGTGCTGTATCATCCACTGAGAAAACAAATGGATCCCAAGAGTCACGAGTCAGAGAGAGAGAGAGAGAAAAAAAAGCACACACCCATGCCAGTTATGCAAAATACATGCAAACACACAAACAGGGCGGCAGACTCTTATGTACACACTAAACCAAGAGTGGCATGGATATCCAGCTGCACACAGAAACATATATCCAGCCATCAAAGTGGCAGCTGGGTGATTGTATAAAACACTTACCCTTAGTTTCACAGTTTATCGGATCCTCTCCCTCCTCTTCATTCTCATCCTGTGCGCTTTTATCATCATCGTCTCGCTGCACAAAAGAAACAAAGAGCACATGAACAAAGACTCAGGATTGAGTAGTTTCTCCAAAGATGCTTTGTTGCCATAAAAACCTGAGTGCTTACGGAATATGACCTCACCTTTGGATCATTTTGGTCCCCTTTTCTAGTTCTCTTCATTATTTCCTCAATTCTCTGACAAAAGGAAAAAAGTATGTTAATAAAGTGTTTTTAAAAATGTATTTGATTCACTGCATTCTACACAGTGCAATAAGTGAAATTACTCAATGTTTACATTAAACCTGAATTAAAAAGTGAGACAAATAACTACAATTTAGCATGCTAGATGTGCCAGCGTACTTCGGAGTTACTTTAGTATTTAGTACTTTTATACAACTGGTAACTTATAGGATACCATCTGATATGACAAGGCTTTGTTTCTGCATTTGAATGATACAAAGATGAAAAGTTTCTCTCCTCCACTCATCCCCACCTTCTTCCTCTCCATGCGTTCCTGCTGGTTCTGCTGCATGATGCGGTCTCTCTCCTGACGGACTCGCTCTGCCTCCTCCTGGGCCTTGGCCTCAGCCTCCTCGCGTTCTTTCTGGAGCTCAGCCTGTTTCAGCGCCTCCTCTGCAGCCAGTCTCACTCTCTCCTCCTCTGCTCGGAGTGCCTCTTCCTCCTCTTTCTTTTTCCTCTCTTCTGCCAACCTCTTCTCTTCCTCGAGGCGTATCAATCGCGCCTCCTCCGCTAAGCGTTTCTCTTCTTCTTTTCTTAGCCTAGATTAGTAAAGAAACGGCAACAGACGGCTTGAATAAATGCTGAGGAATTAATATGTAAAACTTTAAAAGGAAACAAAGAGGGCTAACACTCTTCTGGTCAACCTGATTGGTTAAAGACACTTTCCAAATGTGCTTTTAATTCCAACAAAAAAAAATTATTAGCAGTGTTTCACCAGTTGGTATCCTGAACCTTGTGGTAGCCACAAAACTCGATGGCAATCTGTCTTGTTTTTTTCCTTGTTTTCATTCTTATGTATTACAGGTGTACCACTTTAACAAAGATCCTGGAAAGTATATTCACAATCTTGGAAAATATTTTTGCAGTAAATGGGGACTGAGATTTTTGTCAGCATCCTTACTTCTCCTCTTCCTCTTTCTGTATCCTGAGCTGCTCCTCTCTCTCTTTCTGCTCTCGCATCAGTCTGCGGTTCTCTGCCAGGATCTTGGCGGCCTCAGCAGCTGAGTTGGTGCCTGTTGTGGCCTTAGAGTCTGATGGAGAGAGATAGACACAGAAGATAAATTTAATAAAACAGTTTATTTCACCCATTTCTCACTGTAGAGGTACCCTGAGGACACTGCATCTGGCACTTGATGGGGCATAATGATTGGAGAATGAGGATGGAGGGAGACAGATGGCAGGTGAAGAGTAAAAGCAAGCAAAGCAGAGACAGAAAAAGAGTAAGGAAAGAAACAGCCAGACACTGTGTGAATGTGTAGGTATCACATGATCATCCCTGTGGCCGGTGAAAGAAGTCTCTGTGAGGATAAAACAAGTCAACTTTATTTATATAGCACTTTAAGCACTATTTAAATAGGTTTAAGTTGATCAACAGTGCTTTCTGAGAAAGTGGTGAACAGAGGTCAAAAATGCACACATCCATACACACTAAAACTTCCCACAAACCACCCATCCACACTCACAGACACACTTAGTCAATTTAGACATGAGAATATTCACATTTAAAAGCCAACGAGTAGAAGTGAGTCTTTCCTTAAAATCCTTAATTGTTTGTCAAAATTGGATATAAGGAGGGAGGGAGTTTCAGTCTTGGTGTGGCCACTGACAAAGCTAGTCTAGTTAGAAATCTTGATATGAATTACATGAACATGAATAAACAAATGCCAATGAATAATATGGGGTATATACCTAAATGTTTGGAGTGGGTAATGAAAATAAACCTGGCTACTTTAATCATTTCTACTTTCACACTACTGTAAAGCAGCAGTATAGCAGTATAAAACCTCAATACCAATCATCATAGCACAGCAGCATTCAAAGGGTGCGCATTAAAGCATCACTACACTATCTCATCTCCCAGAGAATGAGTCTGTCCAGCAGGTGGCAGCAGCAACAAAACCAATCCTGTAACAGGATGTGACTCCAGCTGGGAGTTAATGGCTCTCCTGGTCCACTGAGATTTAGTGAAAACTGAGCTGCTGACACATCAGTTTCCGGCTCATATTCTACCAAAGAGCTCATAACGTACACACATACACAGACACACAAAGGATTATGTTTAAGGTCTGGATATTTAAAACAATGGGAATACTCTATTTTCTTCAAACCATCCTGACTGTTGTGGAGGTTGCATTACAAGGTTCCAGCTCAAAGTGAAATGCTCAAGTACAAATATCCTGCTCATCATCATCACCATCATCACAAATATCAATATTGACTTGTTAACCTCTGCCAGCTGAATATGGTTCAGTCAAGCTCTACACAGAGCAAATATCAAACTACCTCTCATTCTGAGATTATTCCATTTTCAACATGGTAATACAATATGAAAGAAAGACATGTATTTTGAGCTGATATGAAAAACTTTTGATTATGTGCATGAACGCTGTGTTAAGTGCCCTTACACTGAGGACTGTATTATTATGATAATCAGTCAGAATTGCTAACCATCTTTCTCTTTGGTCTTGCTGGCAGAGGTCGAAGTGGCAGGAGCGCTGCTGGGGGTGGAGCTGCTCTGTGTGGCATCAGGGGACAGCGGGGCCAGAGCCTGGACAGGGGACAGTTCCTTGGGTTTAGAGTCCCTCTTGCGCAACGTGGGGGGCCCTGTTGGTGTGAGAGCTGGTTTCTGGATGGGTGGAGGTTTCGCTGATGTGGGCTGGGGGGATGGGGGCCGTTGCTTCATTGCACCAGGTGAAGGGGGGCGGGTCCGTGAACTTTGCCTGTAGCAAGAACATAAGAGGGTCATATAGTGTGGGTCATGTCCATTTGTGTCTAAAAATCTTAATGCTCAAAGCATCAGCAGTAGCATCTAGAGACACAAGCGACTCAAAGTGAAATATCTATGAATCATCCACGCTGTGTAAGAGGAGGCTTGAGGTCTTACTTGGGTGCTGCTGGAGAGGGTGTCCTCTTTGGGGTAGGGCTGGGAGCTGGAGAGGGTGAACGCTGACGTCCAAGGCCGCTGGAGGGGGAGGCGGGACGTTGTCCCCCAGGCGACGTAAATCGCTTTTCCTTCTGTTGTTCCACAGAAACGGGAGAGGAGAGGAGATGGAAATAACCATAATAAACTCTGAACAAAGATTATGTTAAGAACTCACTGCCAATTTCAACACCTATCATTACAAAATACTAATTTTATTATTTCATAAACAGCTGTATGATATGTAACTGAGTAATAATGACACTAAAAAGTCTCTAACCATCACAGATACTGACTACCATTGCTCAGTAAAATGAATGAGATATAATCAAGTCTACAAAAAGGCAGAATAAATGTGGGAAAATACCATCTCTGATTTGAAATAAATGGAAATTATTTCAAAATCTAGAAATCCTTGAAAAAAAAGAGAGAAAACAGTTTGCTGTGCATGACAGTAAAGTGACTGTATAACCATAACACTTGAATTGGTTTGTGTCTCCCTCAGTTTCACTGATGTCTCAACTGCAGCAGTCTCATATCATACAAGGTTTTAAATAACATCACAGTGCCACTGTGAAGGTTAGCTGGCCACGCGGTCACTGATGAGGCTTCCTATTCATCTATTTTTAACACACACGTGCCACGTCTGGTGTAAAATTGTCGACAGACAAGCCTAGGAAGGTCACCCATGTGGCATGCAGACAAAGAGACACAATGTATATGCAGTATATATGTAATAGTGCATATGTAACACAGTCACGCAGTACACAAATACTGCCCCATCCCTTTCTTTTGTACCAAATACACACTCAGCAGAGTTTGAATACAATGTGTTTATTGTATCTATGCAAAGCTGAACTGTCCAGCTTTCATAATAGACCAGACTAGTTGTGGTCACACAGCTTGCCACTGCTTCGTATGTAATGTGTGACAATTCTCTTGAGTGGAGAGAGGAAGATAAAGGGGACAGTGTAACAAATGAGTGGAGCTGTGGAGCAGACATAGCTCCATAATGGGGACATGAAAGTCATTTCTTATTCTTGTCAATATAGCATGAGCGCCTCTATATAGCCATAGAGACACAGTATGAAGCTCTAAGCCTGATCTCAAGGACACACACACAATCAGAAAGAGCAGCCACCAACTCAACAAACGCTCATTATATGACCATCAAAGCCCTTCACAACATCCCCTCCTAAACAAAGGAGGGCTGAGTGATTGGTAGTGGGCACCTAGTTAGAAGTACTGGATGGTGGTTCCTAGAATGATTGTAAAACAAACAAACAAATAAATAAAACTACTGTTTGTCTGGCTATCTAAACACAATGGATGTTTTAAATATAGAGCCTCAACATTTAATGACACAAAAAATGGGAAGAAAGCAAGCTACATTTGACACCCCCACTGGCTTCAGATGTGATGTAACCCAGCCTGAGAGACACACTCAGCACAGCTGACTTTAAAGATACCATTCATCCCAAGTCTCATGCAATGCCTGTGCTAGGGTGTGAATTTCACTCACAATCTCTACTTCAATCTGTGCATGTGGAGGGTAAAAAAGGACAACCAAAGGCTATTGACACATGGCCCCAGTGTCAGGGTGTGGTCTGCTTTGCATGGCCTGACCTGCCCATAATCAGGATACTGTGGGTGCCATTGTGTCAGTCTGTGACAATGTGTCCCTTCATATCCCTAAAGGGGGACGATAGCAGGCTTGTGGTTAAGGAAACAGAGCTATGCATTTCTGGATTAGAACATCAAAAGACCCACATCACAGCTGTAAGCCAGAGCTAAAACACCAACAAATCTACTTTTGTCAACTATATTCAATTAAATCCAAGCAATGTATGAATTCAAATTACCAGTGACCAGCAAAGGTCAAAGAGCATCGGCTTTAGATTTTCCTATGATTAGCATTCTACAGAAATGGTTTGACAGGCAAATGCAGCCGGATATGTGCATATAAAATCAGTGTCATTGGTGTCATTCCTTTATTTTCTCTGAGCAATGTCGTTCCAAAGTAAAAAGAGATTAATTTGTTTCTTTGGACTTCATCTGTGATTCTAGGCAGGTTTTAGTAAAGGTGTCCCTCACTTCCACAGACTAACAACAATTCATTCATGTGTCAGTTGCTGATTTTCTAGGATGATTCCATTAGTTTCAAGGAGGATTGCCAAAACCTTCCCAGCAGCCTAGAATGCAAGACATTTTCATGGTATTAAAACCACTTCAGTTTAATTACACTTCAGGCCCGGTGATTAAAGGGATAAAATTACATCATGAACAGTCTTCTAATTGTTGATTTTAAACTTTTCTCTGAACTGTAATTCAAATTTCAAAGTTTTTAGATAATATAAGTGACCTTTTCCCCCCAACGAGAAACTCTTCTTCCCTATGTATAGACTTGCATGTACATGCATTTAACTAATACCCTATGACTCTGGTTTGAATATGGATTGAGATACCATCTGAAACACTCACACAGGAGATAAAGCCTGGTTACTCTATCAATAAATGCAAACAACTAACAGCCTTCATACTGTAGCAGTGTTTCATTTACCATGCTAATATTTGAGCAGCCTGCCCAGGTATATTTAACAGCACACTAAGTACATTTTTCATTTCAGATAAATTCTGGGAGCACGTATGCTTGAAAACAGGCAGGCCTTGCCACTGTAGTTTTCAAAGATATACAGGCAGAAATTTTATATTATTCACCTATTTAACATTAAGTGCCCATGCATTAACACATTTTTTGCTTCACTGAATTTTTTATATCAAAACCCTTACTTTTACTTTTTACAGTATGTCCCATGCTAATATCCTGCTTCAACAGGAAATGCATCAAATTCAGGAACCAAGATGCAACAAAAATGCTGTGTTATCGTAATGCTAAAATACTGCCAAATGCCAAAAGTGTATTAGTGAACGACAATGACCATAATTCATAGTACCCATAATGCTACATCTGTGGTCCTTTGACTTTGAATCTGATTTCACTAATCACTTAGATCCGTCAATTAATGTCACAATTTCATTAGCTTGTACTAAGATGAGAGATTTCAATGACAGAAAAAAAAAATACTGGCCTTGCTAAATGAAACTTAAATAACAAATCAGAAGTAGATTCTCCTCCCAACGCTGAAGTAAACTGTGAGAATCTCACAAGTCTGGCAGCTACTCCATCCACTGGTATTCTGTGCAGGTCTATGAGAAGTTAAAGATCTATACATACACCACATATCTGTAGCTAGGTCTGACACCCTTACACGCACATGTATGCAAAAAACATTTTTACAGATTCCAGGGAACTGCTTCAACCCTAAATATGATATCTGAAATCTATATGAAAAACACATGTCAAATAACGTTTGAAAGAAAATGCCCAGGCAGACTAAATAATGAAAACACTGTGCCAATGAGTGGTCATATGCCATATCTGCCATCTAACTAACTTATCCACTTTGACAAAGATATTTTTTGTTTTCATTAATTTGGCTGTGGTGGTCTCCTAAAACTGGAAAAATGCCCGCTTAGATAGAGAATGTACTCTTAGTGAAAATTCAACATCTGGCCTTCGTGGCTCAGTCAGTCTACAATTATCTAGAAACACTATCCTACAGTTATTCAGATATCAAATGAACATTATCATGGTGGTCTTACCAGTGGGCGGTCTAGGGCTGCATCAGCTGAGGCAGAGGTGGTCATGCCGCTCTTTTGCCGATCGATGCTGCGGCTGCGCAAGGGTCCACGCGGTGGGTGCAGGGGGCCGGCAGAGGCTGAGCGAGGACACAGGTGACACTCTGGTAAGGGACACAGTCATCGCAGGACCAGGGGAGCACAACCAATGGGAAGTGGGAGAAGCAGCCGAGTCGGGCAGCAAAGCAGCAAAGAGCAAAGGCAGGAAAAAAAGAGAAAAAGAGAGAGAGAGGAAGTGGGACAGAAAGGGGGAGAGAAAGAGCAAGAGAGACAGAAAGAGAGGGAGAGGGAGAGAGAGAGAGAGAGAGAGAGAGAGAGAGAGAGAGAGAGAGAGAGAGAGAGAGCAGACTGATAGAAAAGGAGGAGGGTGATTTTGTAAAAGACCAAGAGCAGAAAAAAAAAAAAAGCTATGTGTTAGATATAGCACCGTTAGCAGCAAACAGCTTGGTTGTGGGTCACTGAAGACACGGGGGATGGAGAGAGACAGACTCATGAGAACCTGGCACTCTGTGGGTGCCAAAGCGTCTGGACATAACACCAATCACCACAGCACAGCATTGAGTACACACCACCACAGCAACACTGAACACATATTACACAAAACCTGCCACCAACTCAGTACAACACACAGTGACACTGCACACACATGTATATATTACAAACACACACACCTGCGCCATTAGCAACACAAAATGCATGCTGGATGCTGATAGTGTCTCTTGTTATGTTCATGAATGATTACTTAAAAATGAGAGCATTCTCAGACCTTGGTAGTTTTTTCCACCTTCCCAACTCCCCATAAGTCAGTAAATGTAGCATTTGTTGTGGTTTTGACAGCGGTGATCCTACAAGCTGACAATGCTACTGCCAAAGAATGTGACACAAACAAAACAAGAGGTGAAATGCTAATCTCCATTGTATGTAAACTGGACAGACTTAACTAGAAATGTTGTGTAAAAAAAAAATCATTAAAAGCATTGCCTCAAGAGTTTAAGAATTTCTATTCAGCTAGTGGAGGAAATAAGGTTGGTCCAGTGGTTGTAAATTTGCTGTGTCAGATTGAGGGATTAACTGTGGTAATCCTGAGACCTGGAGATCTCTCCCTGCTAGTGCCAGATCACAAACGTGGTCTATAATTTATCCTGACTGTATGCTGAGCAGCTACAGCAGTGATGAAATTCACCCTGTCACAGCCTGCCACAGTTGCTGCTAATGTTTCTGCACAGGCTATAGTCAACAGACAAGCTATAGTTTTTTATTAGGTTGTAATGACTGGTTTATAAACACTACATCCTCAAATTAAGACTGGGAATATAGTTTTAGTTTTGCTGTGAGTCAGTGGTATGCTGTGTGATTCTTTTCAGCTCTTTTTTTAAAAAAAAAAAAAACCTCAACAGACAAAGGGGAGAATTCATCAGTGGAAGGGTCAGAGGACTCATCACGGGTTGTCTAAACTGAGAATAAAAATACATATAATCTATATCTATATTGAATCACAGTCTATGTACTGTAGATTATTTCCATCCCATTCTACAAACAACAACTTACGAATCTTGAGCATGTAGGTCAGCCAGTCAAACAGAGAACCCCACATATATGGTTTCAAAGAATATTTTACTACATAAACTCCAGCCTAAAAACGAGTGTGGGAATGTGAACAAGCCGAGTTTAATTGGTGTGACTCAAGATTTTAACGTTCTATAAATTACAGCCTTTACTCTTTCAACACTCCAGAGTCCCTAGCTCTCTGGTGTCACGACCAGAACGCGTGCAACGACACAACAGTCTCATTCTCACGCAACCAGAACCAACAGGTAAGCAGCTTATAGCAAATCTCTTGGCATGGACCCGGAGGCTCCTCCGACGTACAGAAACACTCCCACCCAAATCTGCGCTCTTGGTTCAGTCCAGCAAACAACAGTCAATTGTGTCAGATCTGAGAGTGCATGTGAGCTGGACACAGGCAGCGTTTGTGTGTGTGTGTGTGTGTGTGTGTGCGGGTTTGTGTCAATATTTAGAGTGTGTGACTGTGCTTTCTCACATGAGCGTACTTTACTGCAAATAATTACTGTACATTACGTAAATAGCCTGTCAACACGAGAGTGGCTTCTATCTGCTGAGAGCGATGCAGCTACTGCCATGACTATAATTCAACTAGCACCAAAAGCGACAGCACAAGGCCACAGTGAGCTTGGAGAGGATTGTTCCTGTTGCTGCAGTGTTTAAGGGTCTGCAGTAGGGCAATGGGGTGAGTTCAGAGCTAGTTAACTGATAATGGGATTTAGTGGGCTGACTTTCTAGTGATAATAAGAAGGTGAGGAAGGATGACAGGGACCTGTATAAGGGCATCCCCTCTCTCTGTGAGAGTCTCCAAGGTGGAGGTTACCTGGGGCATCTGGTCCTTCAGCAGACAGGACGGCAGCACTCTTGCTTCTAGCTAGTGAGGCCTGGGTGGGGGTGAGCAGACGACTAAGGACCCCTCCGTCCACAGTGCCACTCAGGGGCCTGCGTGCTACACGACCGAAAAAAAAAAATCACCCCGCAAAACAGTAGAAGGGAAAAGGTAGGCCAAGAAAAGTGGACAAGAATGGGGGACAGGAGGGCAAGACAAAGAAGGGGGTGGGGAGTGAGTGAAGTTCAGAGGAGTCACCATGTGATTTAACCAACAAGACAGAATCAAAATGAAAAGCCGAAGGTTATGTCTCAATAGTCTTAAATGGGTTCTTTACCAACAGTCTTTTCACTTTTCAAAGATATCCAGGATAATGAGAAAAGTCAAAATCAGCAAGGAAAGGAAGCCATGGAAGAGTATTGAGACACACACCAAAGACTGATTGTCCAATAATGTAAAATAAACAAACAGTAATCAAAATGGACAACAAGGTCAAATCAGTGGTTCCTGGATGAAGAGGGAGGTGTGCTGATGGGGAAAAACAAACCATTAGTGAAATCCTAAGAGAGGAGAGGCATACTTGGTAGGGAGGTGAAGAGACAAACAGAACAAGGACTAAAAGTGGAAAGGCAAGTGACTGTGACCAGGCAAGTGCTCTTTAGCATCAACTGTGCAAATTCTTGTACAGTTTAGATAAAGAAGGCGCCAAATTTGATTCATTAATTTAAAATGAGGCGGCTGACTGCACAGCTTGCTTAATGCTCCACAATGGACAGTATTGTAAATGTCAGCATCTTATGAATGCACTACTGTGGACATCAATTTGACAGCAGAAACAAAGAGCTCTTGCTTCCATGAAAAAGAAGAATCAACAATTCCCCATTAGGGTATTTTTGTGACCTCAGCTGCACAGTGGAAATCATAAAAGAAGTATGTGTTAAAGGTGTTAACATGTTAAAAGGGGTGATGTTGCTGTGAGTCCTTATAATTGGCATTTTAAATGAGGACGCTTGCAGAGTCACACTTCGTTCTAGGGCCCTGACAGACACGACATCTGCTGCTGACAGACTTGTTTGTTGACTGCTGGGTCCCTGGAGCATGGCAGCGCAGCATGCTGCTCTGGGCCACTTGGTTGAGAATCTGACTTTTTAGTTAGTGATGAGGTTACAGTTATGAAGAGAGTGGTGTATGGATTATTTAAGCCTATATAGGTTTAAGAAAACAGTATTTTAAGAGACACATGCTGCTAATTGAGTTTTTAATTTATGTCAGTGACACATCAGTGTGAATGATGTCTGTGTTGCATTCGTGCACAGGTTAACCACAAAACACACATAGCTATTAACAGGTGTTAGGCCAAGGACAGGAACAATGTTACTACTCATCATGTGCATGTACAACTTGACATAGCTATAGGACAAACAAAAGCATTGGTGGTTAATAGCATAACAAAGTCTCTGGTCAGAGGCTCTGGTCATTTCTGTGCTCTGGGGATGCTACAGTGAGATGGCACTGACACACACCACACTGAGGCACAAGACGAGTGACTTAAATCCAGCTATAACGTCATCTGGGGAGGGAAAAAACACAACAAAAACATTGTAACAAATAAACAAAACATTGTGTTAGTTGCACGCATGGCACACAAAGGACCAATTCCTGGAGTGACGCTGGGAGAAACAACAGCTAAAACAGATTGAAACAAGATTAGCTGGCACTGAACGCTTCCACACAAAAAACACTTAGATCTGGAAGTGTTAGACAAAAAAGACATAAGGCACCAGCACAGAATTCACAGTAAAGCACAGACAGAGGAATAAGATGCAGGTAAGTTGAGTAGTTGGTTTAAAGTGATAGTTCAATAGTCAATGGGTCTCATTCATGAAATATTTGTAAATTTGTGAGCATATTTGTGCATAAAATTGGAAAAGAGGAATGACAGTGATGCAGAAAGGGTAATAATACTCTGTGCTAGTGTCAAATTAACACTTAATTCTATTCAGCAGCAGATGCACAGCCATACAAAAATGAGACACAGATGAATATCAAGGAGCAGGTGAATGCCATCATGCTGAACTATGCAATTTAAGCTAAAAGTGATTTAAAAACTGGTCACCATAAGGCAGATTGCAGACAACCAAATTAATATGAAAGCCACAGGACAAGGCCAGGGAGCAAGTGCTGCTGTGTTCTCCCAAACTGGTCAGTATCTGGCATTGTACCAGATGGGGACGGTGACATCATACCCGGCACTGAAAGTATTCACCAGCCAGTAGGCTCAAGGGAACAGAACTCTAATTAGATTGTGGTGTGACTGGCAAGCAAATGTCCCTCCACTTCTGCTCACTTTCATTTAGGTCCAGATAGTTTGATACTTTGTAACATTTTAGCCTTTTAAAGCAATAATTACAGAGTAAAAGAACATTGATCGATCAATTTAAATAGCATCTACCTCAAATTAATATTATTATTTTTTAAAATATGGCTTTTTTGTGGGATGTAATAATTTCAGGAAAAGTAGGCACTAGGCATATGTTCACAGTAGTCTATTTAATGTTGCTTTATGTAGTGGAAAACTAGTCATGACATCAAAGATGAACTGTGGAGTTTCTTTGGTTTGAGAAAGGTGAAAATTTGAATTGAATATCAGAACACACACACTAAACGTGTCATCAGTACACAAATGTGTAAATTTCCCTGTTAATGTGTTTTGCTCAAATGTGTTCTGCTCATGTTTCATGAATGAGACCCAAAAAGCGAAACATCTGTGTCAAAGACAACATGGACAAAAAAAGGAAAAAGATGGAAAGAAGAGTGGGCAGGTTTCAAGACCCATATATTTTCTTGGGACTCAACTGAACCAAATGAGAAATATCCCTCTCATTGCAGCAGAAAGTTTGAGGACTTAAAAAATGAACGGATGCAGAGTGACTGAGCAGATGACATCAGAGATGCATGCTTGTTATTGACAGCAGCAGGCCTGAGCAATGCAGGTAAGAACGATAAATAACTTATTTTTGAATGTTCATGCTAGCCACCTTGGTCATCCGAGGTCCCCTTATCAGGCTTGGCAGGGGCCTGTGCTCTGCCCACACCTACTCGTGTGAGGGAGGAGCTTCTCTTCTTCAGGGTGGGGCCTACAGACAGGAGAGTCAGGTTACAGCCAATCAGGCACAACGAGGAAGTTACAAGGAAGTCCCCAAAGTACCTTTACAAGTAATATGCATTTCATTTGGCTACAATGTGTTATGTGAATAAGTAGGTTAGGATTGAAAGCAGCAGTTGACAAACTTAAACAGACTGTGCCTAAGCACACAGGCAGCATGAAAACTGTTCTACCCGATCTCATCACTGATTTAGAACAGAGAACTAAAGGATTAATCACAACACCCATAAACTAATCAGTGCTTAAACAGCCATTAGCTTGTAGCAGTATCTATTTTTTCAGTATGCTGTATGCTTGTCATAGCTGTGGCTGAGCTCCATGCATCCACTGGGAAGGTTATTTCTAATTTCAGTTGAAAGTTATGTACTGTTTCCTGTGGAAACAAAGATGCTTCAGGAAACAGTGCACAGTATCAGTAGTTAAAGAACCCAGTATGGGATGGCGAGGCGATCTTCTGCACCTGTCTTTTCCACCTGAGGCTTATTGCTGTCTTCCTTAGTGGCCTGAGCAGCATTGCCATTGCTAGGCAACCGGTTACAAGATGAGCTCCTCCGTTTAACACCTGAGAGACAATGATGAAACACTCACGGTGAAACGACACAGCGCTTTTTCTTCTGAATGGTACAAATGCCTCTGTTAAAATTAACACACACCCACGCACACTTCATGAGAGCACCAAGGACCAAGGCTGCAGTGAATTATTATTACAAACCCACCCCCACCCCACCCAATGTACCTACATTTTTTAAAATGTATTCATAACCCTGGAAGAGGAAATGGGTGGAGGAATTAAACACAGAGGAGTGGAGAGGTTGAGGAGAGAAATCAGCAATATCAGAGAGGACACATGGTCCTGGCAGCCCTCTTGGCCTTCAGAGAAGAAAAGAAATCTGTGGAGAAATATGATTCAACCCTTTATGCTGATTATCCTTTCTGTAAGTCAAATGCACTTGTAAATCAGAACAGGCAGTGGCACATTGTGAATTGAAAGAAATAGGCTAATACAGCACTGAATCAATCAGAGGATATTAATTAACAGATCACTGTTTGGTCCTTAGAACCATTAGTGATTCTGCAACTCTGATCTAACATACATAACAGATGTGTGAGGTAAATGGATGCAGCTCAATCAGGAGGTCATGCTGGTTTATCATTGGCTGGATCCAGAGAGAGGGTGCTAAGGGATTGGTTTACCAGTCCGTCTGTGCTCCAGTGAGCTTGTGTGTCAAACCCTGGATATGAAGAAGAGAGGGGTAAGAGTTCACCCTGAGCTAAGACTTAGCACTTGGCAGTGAAGGTGGGTTGTTGTTGTCTACAGTTCAGACGGGTGCCAGATTTCAGTGCATGTTTTGGGCTGAATCCTTACAGACAAACGTGTTGATACGGGCTGATAACTAACACAATCTGGAGGACACCAAGACACAGTACTGGAAAGGAGGGAGGACGAAAGGAAAGACGAAGGAGACTTACTTTTGTCGGGAGATTTCACAAGAGTGGCAGAGGAGGAGGATAGGCGCTTGTTGATACCAGCCTCGGACGGCTGTTTCAGGTTCATGGTGGATGTGGAGCGCTTGTCCACTAAGGGGGTGGAGGAGAGACAGACAAGGGAGGAGGGGTTTACACAGGAGGCTGGCCAATGGGAAAGGGCAGTTGGAAAGACACAGAGGGAGCACAAGGTTTTGCAAGGTCCTAATACCCTGCCCAAACACTTAACTCAGACAAACAATCCTAAGAAGGCTAAAACTCTAAGAAGTCTAAAACTAATACATATGAAAGTAGATGTATCGATCTAATACACGTACAATACACAATATATAGGCACCATTTTGAATTAATACATTTTCAACAAAAAAGTGTACATTTTCAAAGTCAAATGTCCAAATGCCAAAACAAAGCCATTCCATTTTACCAACAAGCACATTCGTTAGTAAGAGTAGGAAAAACCTGTGTGCTGTGCTAAATATTACACTCAACAGATGCATAACTCACAGCATCAAAAACATTAGAAAGTTCATGCCAAGAGGAAGCAGATGTGATATTAGTTGTCTTGAGTTTTGCGTGCCTTTTAAGTTGGGGTTGTGCTTCCATGTGACCTGGCCTCTTGTGACCTGGAAGTGCTTGAAAGTGAATGAGTGAGTGAGAAACCAAAAGCTACTTTTTCAGTTATCCAGTGAACCAAAATGTGCACACCCACAGGACAGAGGCTCAGGATGAGGAAAAATGTTAGTGAGATACTGCCAGTTAGGAGTGCAGGTGGGGCTTGGTGTGAAGAATAGTAGGTAACCAGTCTAGAGTCTCAGTGCCAGAGCCATTCCATGCTGTGCTGCTACAATGGTGGACAAATTATCAATAGTCAAAACCTTGTTGCTTCCTTGGAGGCTTTTCTGGCGAGGCAGGGGAGATTACTATAGCTACTGGTGATGTGACGCTGGCATCAGAGTCTCCTGTGGGAATAAAAAAAGCTCTAAAGGAGGAGCAATGAATGTCAGTAGATGAGACACATCCTCCTTACAAGTAGAGAACAGGACATGAAACTTGGCGTACTACCATCAGTAAACTGACCGATTTTTACAGCACTGCTCACAACAACTCTGACAACATTCCAACACATGTTGACATCAGTTATGAATATTAACGGTAGTTTCGACCAAAGATTCAGGACGCGACAAGTTGAAACTTGTAGCTACTTGCAAAAGAATGTAGTTTGCAACCTTATGAAACCTGCAAGTTTACCCCAATGAGGCTAAATTTTATTTCCATAGCAACAACTCTACTTTACTTCTGTGTTTCTGTAGGCTTTCTGTAACTAGATAGTTTGCAGTGCAGCTCCATGCTGCCTTCACAGGACCGGAATGTCACAATATCATCTATAAAATTTTTCCATCATACTATTTACTGTTTCAACTCAGGGAGATGGATACTCTCTTACTTGAAATTAAGAATTTCTTCCTGTTGAAAACATTAATTTCTCCCAAGGTGACACTGTGAATGTTGTGATCGCTGTGGTCAGAAATTTACAAAAGAGATATTCCGCAGTCAAACTTCCACTGAAAGCAAATTACCATCTTGCGCATCCAGATACACACTGGTGCCATCGGTGTGGAGGTAAACAAAGCTGTATCATAGTAAATGCTACATAAAATATCTAATACTGATCAGGATAATACACAGAGCAAACACCCACCTCCGAACCTGCATTTCACCATTGGACCACCTTATAACACTGCTTTTTGACAACAGGTGAGATCCAGACTGTAGATAACAAACACTTTACAAAACTATAACGTTCTGTCAGGTTGTAAATCTTTGGTCTAAACTGGCCTTGTAAGATCAACTAAAGTAAATCTTGATGGCTGTGTTCATGTATTTCGTAGTTACAGCTGCTAGATGAGAAGATGTGTACTGATCTTAGTGGTTACAGTCTTGCTGTTAAACAAGCTGGAATTATTGTATAGAGGAGACAAGTCATGTCTCATCTATGTGTATGAGTGAGAGCGAGACAGACAGTTACACTTGTCATTTCAAAATTATTTTTGAGATCTAATGCAAAATTTTGGATTTTACGAGTTTGAGTCACTGGATGCGAAAACCTGACCTGGAAAACCTGCTGTTATGCACCTCATATGGGTGTATTTATTGATATTCATTACTGATATATTGTATTACTTTAATTCTCCCTGTCCATCTTTTAATTTTACATGAATGCTCATTGTGAATGGAATACAATGGAAATCCAATTCAAAATAGACTGGATGAAAAATCTTATGGTTAAGGATGTCATGAGCGCTGAAACTTTGGAACCAAGTTGATGCCAATAGTCAAAAAAAATGACGGTATCCATTTTTCTGTGGCAACGTAGGTACCTGATGTACTTGTTTACATTTAGTATTTATTTAGATTTAGCCTTCAGCAGGCTGTAACGTATTCTTCCAGAACTGACGGGGCAGTATGCATACGATTTATGCTTGTTCAAGTGTGCAGCAAAGAAGACACAAACACACATGAAACATGGCTCCACCAGGTGCAGCTGGAGCGGCAGCTCTGCTTTAGTTTGTCCAAAAGAAACACAGCAAGAGTCGCTGTCAGGAAGGATTTTGTGTCTGAGACGGATGCTCAGGGGATACTAACAAATTTGCAAAACAAAATATCTAAATGGTGCCATCAAAGCTCCCCATTAAATAGTTGTTTCTTTTTCTAATTATGTATAAGTCTACTGCAACTGAATTTCTGTGCAATCTAAAAAGTTATTATTTAATTACAGCTGACTTATTACTTGTTTTAAATACTTGAATATTCAACAGCTTTTATTAAAAGGACTGTATGTTGAAGTAAATGGGATTTTTTTTTTTCTACCATGGTATCGAAATGGGCATAGAGAATCATGGAAATTCACTGGTATTGGTATTGACTACTGAATTTCTGGTATTGTGACAACCTACTTATGATACACGAATACAAAAAGTATTGGCTATCATTGGTGCTATTAATAGCTAGTACTTCAAAGCTTGGTAAGGCAGCAATTAAGTCGCAATAAGTTTCAAGCTTGGCACTTTTCCTCAGGCAGCAAATGTAATTTGAGTCTGAGTACTTTCATATCTTGTTTTGAAGATGTTACATGAGCAACTCTTTTTTTTGAGACATCAAGTCACTTAATGGGCCCTTGTATAACTTGATGATCAAATTCACACTGAAATGAAAAAGCTGAACTATAGCCACAGAAAAGAGAAAAGAAACAGTGAGGGAGGTGTTTTTCAGAGGGAGCATGGATCCTTACCTGTTCGTCCACCTGAGTCGCTGGATAGTCCACCCCAGGACCACCTCTTCTGCCTCTGATCCACTCTCTGGCTGCGCTCCATCGTCCGCCGCATCACTGCCTCATAGTGCTCCTGCAGCATAATAGAATAGAAAACATAGACGAACATAAATGATCCACAACAGAGCGACATTTTCTGCTAAAATTAAAGTAAATGTAACAAAAACTGCAATCTGTGGTAATAGAGGATATCTGTTCCAAATCTTCATTTGTTTTATTCCACTGTTAAACCTGATATCAAAGTTTAACAGTAAAACTTTTAGATAAGAAGAAATCATATCAACCCATTATCATTATGTACATACAGTATAATGCATTAGACAGGTGTATTACAAGCCAAACATCATAAAAGTTTCCTGTAGGATCTGTTGAGAGGAACAGAAAAACGGAAACAGGGAGTTATTTGGGCTCTTAGGCTAATGGCTGCAGGGTCTATTATTATATTCCAGGATTAGCTCCAATGGATGACAATGGGTCTTACTTGGATATTTATCATGATATTTGGACAGTTGTTCTGAATTACAGTTTTTTAGTCCTGACTTTTCTTTAAACACCTTCAAACTTCCTGTGTGGCCACGGTAGCTAAATGAAAGGAAGACTAATATAAGAATAATACAAGCACAGCCCTGAAGATTACAGGCCTGCAGCACAAGCTGATCCTGCAGCTACCTTTTCCTCCTCTTGTTTCTGCTTCCTCTTTTCCTCCACAGCTGAGCGTCTCTGCTCCTCCTTCTTGCGCTGTTCATCGAGCTTCTTCTGACGCTCCTCCATCTGACGTTCCACTTGCAGCTTGGCCTTACGCTCCCGCTCAAGGATCTGAGACTTCTGTAAAGCTTGTCACACACATTGGCACACACGGATATCAAATGTGTGCATGAACAAGAGAAGAGACACATATTGTTTTGTTATCTGTGAGCAGCTCACAGACCATGCCTGCAAAGTAAGAGGCAACAGCATTTGGCATTATGTCATTATCAGCAGGCCTGCACTAGAACTCATGGGAGCATGTTGGTTAACTTAGCTTTACTTTAACTAAATAAATAAATACATACATACATAAACAAACAAACTAGCCAACTAACAAACAAAGTATGTCTAAGGAGTTTTGTGCTACATAAAATGACCACTTCATGTAGGTCACTTCCTCATGTTATCAGTTTAGGAACCTATTAAATTGCTAATAGTGCAAGATGATTCTGGCATAATGCACAGAATAGTGTTTTGCAACCATATAGGACCTTTTCATCTGGACCTAGGTTTTATGCACAACCCTTGTTATGCTAAAATGTCCCTAAGGATATATGCACCCACTGAGAACATGCTTTGCTGCTTCAAAGATGTGACTTCCTGTGTTGACAAGAAATATTCCCTAGTTTTCTAGATGCATTCTGACACTGCCAATTATACATTACAGCCGGGTAGATTCAGGTGGCTTTGGCTAACCAGAGCAGAAACTGGAATCTCTGTCTTACCTTGTTGTTTCTCCGCCTCCTCTCGCCTCTCCTTTGCCACTCGCAGTCGGTCGTCTATTCTAAGTGCGGCGCCGTCAATGACTGCAAACACACACACACACACACAGGTTACTTCTCATTAGTCACACAAACACGTGTAGTAATGCACATGCAAAGGACATGGTAGTGGATTACAATGGCTCGCAGTATCATAAGGGCTTTGCATCTGACAATCATGTGTGCATGTGACCACCATTAATGAGCTTTGCCTTTGTTACAGTAATAAGATGATGACTGAGGGTTAACTACAGTAAGCCTTAATGAGAAGGTGGTGGAAGTGAATTATGTAACTTTAAATAAGTCTGATTACTGAAGATAAGACAGCAGGTAGGGCAGTACGTGTTAGAACCACTGTGTGTGTGTGTGTAATTTAGTGTGGTTGTCGATTACCTGGCCTAGAACCCTGAGGTTTAGCTGGTAAGTTGGCTGTAGGTCCTGGGCTGTTCCCTGCTAGGCTGCGCCGCTCTTCTGCTTGTGCCTGTGCGGCTGCAGCTGTAAGCAGAAATAAAGACACACAAACACATTAGTTACAGCAATATCATGTCATGTCTAACAAAGCAAGAATATTAATCATATCAGTGAAATAGAGTGCTTTTGGAACCACAAGCCGAGCAAAGTCTAGATCAGCCGTTTTTTCCTCTGTGCTTTGTTTGTTCTCTATAGGAATGCCAGTCCTAGAGAGATCCAACGGATTTGAAGCTACAGAACAATCCAGCTATTCAGCCAGCCGGCATAACCCCCAGCTCATGGTCAGCCCAGTGGCTAGCCATACACTGCTCTCTGCGGCATGCCAGGAGGGATGGTCTGCTGCGAGACAAATCTCTGGAATCAAACCCTTATGAGCTTTCTAGAGTCGAGCTTGTGTGCAAAATGAACTGAACACATACATGCAAGTGAACACATGTTCTCCACAAGATAGTACCCCTACCTGCTCCAGGGGCAACACATTAAGGGTGCCTTCAGACCAAATCCGGCAATGTGTGAAAAACCTCAGTCATTTCAAGCATTAATGGGGATAGTGCATATGGGGTGTGGGTGTGCATACCACATGGGGTTCAGGAAAAAGGAAAAAAAAAAAAAAAAAAAAGCCATCATTGTCTGACATGACGGTAAACCTGAATCAACTTTTGCACATCATGCTGCGGTGGCAAATCACATAAGCTCACCATCAAACTGAAGATGCCCTCGAGAAGAAGAACCTTGTTTACCATGTAGCACTGTAGCGTTAGAGAGTACAAAGATGTTCAGGGTTTCTGCAGGTTTCAACAAGTTAAATTTTAGACTTTTTAAGTCCACTCTGAATGCAACATAAGACCTATCTCATGTCCACTCTGGCTAAAAAAGTATGATGACATGAACATGAACATTCAGTTGAATGTGGCCATACACAGAATTGAATGTACACAAGAGTAGTGGCTGTTTCATGTCAGTGGACTAATTTGCCTAATCTTCACGGGTCTTTAGAGCGCAGTGGAAACACAGATAACAACAGGCTGAAGGAACCTTTTATTTCCTTGAAATGTACCAGGTAATTTGGGTGGAAAACTGCCTATAGGGACAGAGACAGAGACAGAGAGGTGTGTGCAGTGAGAGACCGAGCAGGGTGTGTGTGTGTGTGTGTGTGTGTACAAAAACTAGGCTAAATTCTTCTGAGCTCAGTCTGAGTGGAGACGCCACGCTAGCTCACACACAACGTGACACACTGGCTGGGTGTTCTCAGATAAATTCTGACCAGACTGCACAGTTTGCGTTACTGTTTATTGGTTCGATGTTGGTTTCGTTTTGTAGTTTTGTTACAGCGTGATCGATACAAATTTTTCCCCAAAACACTTAAAAAATGAAGCTGAAGTTAATCTAACTTCATAAAAGTACAATAACCGTTAAAATCCAATTATTTTTTAGGATCTGGCAAAATCATATTTAAGACATTTTAAGGCCTAAAATTCAGATAGAATTTTAGACTTTTTAGGACTTTGTAAAGGACTTGCATAAATCCTAGAAAATACCAACACAAGGGAAGTACATTTCTCTTCGTTTGAATGTTAAAGTAAAGTTAGAATTTGTTGTTGGCTTTCCGACTCATTTCACACTAGAAGAGTGCATCAAGCTACCCTATGTGCTGAGCAAAACTCAGGTGAGACTCAGTAGCCATTTGTATTGTCAAATTCTTTTCAAATTACAAATTAAATTACTGTACAACTCCAAAAGCCTGTCAAGTTTGCTTTTTTTCATGTTACCTCTGCATATCTGTTTTACTTTATTATACACATTATACCAGTAGTCAGGAACCTATGGCTGGCGAGCCATTGCTAGTTGTTTACCAGAAGTCATATGGCTGTCAACAGAAACCACGTTTCAAAAAGAACACAAATTAAAAAAGCAAAATTCAAAATTCCTATTAAGGTCTCTTTCTCACACAGACACACGCTTCTCTCACTGCACAAACCTCTCTCCATCTCTGTCCCTATGGGCAGTTTTTCACCCAAATTAGCTGTACTCCAAGGGACTACATTTCAAGGAATTTAAAGGATCCTTCAGATTACTGTTGTCTGCGTTTCCATAGCGGTCTAAAGACCAAGAAAGATCATGCAAATTAGTCTGCTAATGTATGAAACAGCAATATCTGTCATGTTTTTACAGTCATGAAGCATCCGGCTATTTAACCTATTTTAACCCCTGCTTGTTAACAGATTACATCAGCCTCTGACACGTTTTACAGTGTTTTTCTCCAGTGTGTCTGCCCTGTGTTCTGTTGACTTTCTTAGTCAGCAGTGTATTTTTTAAACTGAGCCCAAAAAACGCAACATGCGTTTTCACCCGCGATTGAAGCAAACACAAAGCTCAATAGGTTTAAAAAAAAAAAAAAAAAAAACATATTAGGCCAATAGGCCCAGTTGTATGATTGTGGAGAGAGAAACAGAGAGAGAGAAAAAATAGCAGTGGTCAAGCAAGCTAGCCAGTGAATGAAGTGAGGGAGCAGCGTATAGCGACCCTCACTTGACCACCGCTGGTAGAGCAGCGAGCTAGACAGTGAATGAGAAGAGAATACAGAAGTAGCGATAACAACATTTTGAATAACTGCAACCATGAGGTTCATCATCATGCAGTCATTACTGTGCACAAAAGAGGCTGATAGGTCCAGTAGTTTGCGACAATAGTTGCAGACAGACTCATACACACACCTGACCTAACGCATGATCCCCCCCAGACATGGCCTGGCAGAGATAAAAAGACAAGAGAAAGACAGAGTGCAAGAGAGCTGAGAGCAGTACTGAGAGAGAGAGAGAGAGAGAGAGAGAGAGAGAGAGAGAGAGAGAGAGAGAGAGAGAGAGAGAGAGAGAGAGAGAGAGAAGTGGTCTAGCAAGCTAGAAAGTGAATGAAAGGAGGGATCAGCAGTAGCAAGAACAAAGCGGTGAATGTGAGAAATACTACAATGTTTTCTGGTAGTTTTACAGAAGTTATGTTCTAAAGCTCAATTAAAGAGTTCAACACGTCCGCACAACCCTGCAGGAAGGTGCTGAAGTTTACAAAGATAATACACAGGCTTAAGACCACTTAATGAATAGCATAATATCCTTCTAAATCCTCATAAACTCATCTAGTGCAACCACTGGGACTGCTCATGCCCACAGTCTGTCTACCCAGCACCTGTGGCCTTAGGGGATACAAAGAGGCTATAAGTACAAATAAATCATCATTCAGCCAGCAGGTTCAGTGGCAACTTTTTCTGCCATAACTAGACAAAGCAAAATGTAATCGCGGAGAGATAGGATAAGATAGGGACAGGAAGGAAGGAAAATGGAGGATGTGATCAAGTTCTATGAGCTGTGGTAGCAGCCTTATCCCTGCTCACTTTCCCCCTGTGTGTGTGTTCAGCATTTCAGGACTGCTGACAAAGAGGCAGCGGGATCGTCAGTCATGTGATATTCACATTATTGATGAACACTTGAGCCAAGGTTCAATGGTCTGAAAGTCTTCTCCCTCTCAGGCTGCAGAATTAATTCTACATGACTGTATACTGAAATTTTAGTTCAACTGCAACAATTAATTGCATACTTCAACAACAAAAAATCATCAACTTTGCTTTAAAGCAGCAATAAGTAATTTCTGACCACTAGAGGGTGTTGAGAGCTCAAACTCCATTTGCACACAAACAAAGTCAGACTTATTTCCGGGTTCATGACAGTTTGGTTGTACAAAACCAAAAGGTAAAAAAAAAAAACAAAAGATGAAAATAAGGGATAGATTTCACTCTCAATGGTTTTGTAGGATTATTTAGATTATTTTGTCTCTGACCCCCAATTCAAAAATTTGGTGAAGCTGCAAACTTTCAGCGACGAAGGAAAAACCTGCTTTGAATAAACTTTTTCTGTAACCGCGACGCATTCTGGAAAAATGACTGACCTGAACTTTGGATGTGTTTATCTGCAGAATGTGTAGTTTCAGAAACACTTTAAATGAAATAGAGAAGGCAGGGGGTGAAGTGAGAGGTAGAGCGCACTGGTTTTATGCTGCAGAGAGAGAAGCGGGCAGAGTTACATTCTGGGCCAAAATTTGATGACAAAACGAAAATGGGCTGCAAAATGGTTGGACCTAGCAACTCACTATAGGTTTACATAATTAGGGGTACAACAATCTACATAAAGAATAGGTTAGTTTCAGGATTGTTAATTGGTTCTGAAACCGCTTACTGCAGGCCCTTTTCTTTAATAACCAAATCAATTATACCCCTTTTCCACCAAAGTGGTTCCAGGGCTGGTTCGGAGCCAGTGCCTGACTTAGCACCAGTTCTTTGTTTTTCCACCGCCCAAGCACGGGCCAAACTGGTTCCAAATTGGTTCCTGGCAAGCACCAACTTCGAGCAGCGGCTAAACAGGAGCCAGAGAGAGAACCGATGACGCGACCCACCACGTCATTGGTGGGCGGGGTTACAGACCCAAACGGGAACAGCGAACGCTATAAACGTAGTTAAGCAACAAGCCCTGAGAAGCCGTGGGTTGCACTGATTTTACAACGGCATGGAACGCGGCTCAGCCAATCATATTTAAGGATGGGAACCACCCGTTTTATAACTAAACATAGTTGTCATTCGTTCCGACCACGAATACGATGGGTAGCCGGCAATAATTGTGTTTTTCGCCTCTGGATTGCAGTTTAGGCTTGTAAAGACACAAGCAGTATTTGCATCGCTAATAAATCCAGATACTGCTACACCTGGGGCCAGAAACTGTATTGGGAAGAGACTCACTGATCAGTTTCACTGGCTTCAGGACAGTACGGGCGGACAGATACAGAGACGCTGCAACCACTGTATTGTATGAGTGTGCAATTTTATGTGTGTTGAAGTGATGAAGCTGCCATGACAATGTAATTTCCTGCAAAGGATTAATAAAGTATCATTCATTCATTCATTCATTCATGTTGGTTATTGTGATTCTGAGCGAGCGTCTCGCGCACCCACGTCATCACGTTTCCCACTGAAGTAATGACGTGGCTCTGACTTGGCTCCGGTTGGCTCTTGACCGGTGGAAAAGCAAACCGGTTCTTTGTTGGAACCAGTTAAGCACCAGCTCTAGCACCAGCATCGAACTAGCACCACGTTCTTTTTGGTGGAAAAGGGGCATTAGATGAATAAAAGAACAAAACTTAGTCCATCCACAAGCTAGCCATTATGTGGGAAATACAAATGAAACAATAAGAGCCACTTTCAGTATGAACATAGGACACTGCAAGAAACTTAAACTAAATGCAGCCAACGGGATTTGTCTGTCAAGATGAATAACACACTGGCCTGTGCAGTGCAATGTCACAGAGCAGACAATCCCACACTAACCAACTGTACAGCACAATAGTGATGCCTCTCCCTCATTCAGCAGGGAGACAAGACAAGAAAGGATGACCTTACACTCTGCTCTCTTATTCTCTCTCAGCAGCGGTGACAATGGGCTCCTCTTACATGAGCTGACCCTGACAAATCGAGCAGTAGGTTCTGTTTCGTTCAGCTGATGGTCAAATATGCTTTGTCTGTTCTGAGAAGCGGGCTGTAAATACTGCATAAGGAGGTGAAGAGTCAGATATACACAGAGTGAGCCAAATATGGATTTATAAGTGGAAACAACAAGCAATAAGAAAACAAACCAGCTCCTTCCTGATAGGGATTTTAACATTCTTCGATAAAGATGCAGAAGACTAAATGAACTCCTCAATGAACGTGACACATCTCTTGTAACCAGTGAAGACAGGGGAGAGGTGTCCACCATGGCCCCTGAGGCAGAATCACTGTATACTTTAACAGAAGACCAGAAAAACAAAGCTGTGCCCAGAATCCCAGACCATAGCAGAGGTACCTGGAACTCCTATGCAGGTAGATAATACTTGCCTGAGTTGGAGTACTTATTGGACTGTAACACACAGTCCCAATATGATAAATGACTTGAACAAATGTCAACAAAATCTAGGCTATCTGATATAAATTTTAAATGACACAAAAGTGTGACTGTGCAGAATTACATTTATTCTGTGCCACAAGTCGTCCTACTTACAGCTTTGGCTTGCTAGAACATAAACTAGGGCTGAACGATATCGCAAAATAAATTAAAAAAAAAAAAAAAAAAAAAAAAACATTTAAAAATCAGATTGCATTTAACTTTGCAACATGATTCACTATGTTGGCAGGAGCCATCAGAATTTTAATTTTCCTCGAAAAAATGATTAAAATGATGATAATGTCATTTTTGATAGGGTGTGTACCAAACAAGCATGCTTTCTTACATCTGGACAATTTGTAGGCTAGAGCATCACGTAGCACCATTACACTTTATTTACAACAATGTCTTCTCAAACATTTTACCTTTATCACAAACTGCAGTTCCTGTGATTTGGATATTGCACTTGACCATATTGCCAAGTGCAATATGGCCATAAACCATTTAACTATGTCGTTACAAAGAGCAAATATCTGAAACTGTGATGGACAAGCCACATCCTTTGTGGTTGGTGGACTTGAATAAAGTGTAATTGTAATATTTTTGTATTGCAATTCCAGGTGCACAATGCTGACAAAAATATCACATTACAATGTTTTCCAGGCATGTTGTAATTTTGATAACTGTAAACCTTTGGAAAATGCAAAAGGGAAAAATCTTTCCATCTGCTATGGCTAAAAATGTATTTTCAGTATTCCAACAACCTGCGGCACACATAGAGGTCATGTGATACGCTTCACATAGGGCTGGCTCATTTAGTGAACCTTTGCACTATTAGAGGCCAAACATCCAGCGAGAGGGAGAGGTGATCGGCAAACGACCCACTTTGCACCTGGTTCACTCGGACCTTAAACTGAACCTACCCATTTCCTTTCATCTAATGGCAAGCACAGAGACATACCTATTACTTCCACAGCACAAACAAAATACTGCATACTTTTACAGAAGTTCTTGACATGATACTGCACATGTTGATAGTGTGATGTTGATTTTTACTATATACTGGGCAACACTATCTGCAATATATTAAATTTCAATATATCATCCTCTCCTCTCTAGTTATCATGCCATGATGAGGACTTACAGCTCTAAATCCTCCAAGATACTTATCAGATCTGCCAATGATTAAGCCAGATATCAGAGGGACTGTGACATAGTGAGAAAACATGGCGAACAGGGTATGCACTTAACAGAGCACTGATATTTATTCTGTAGCAGCATCAGTGCTGTCAGGTTGGAGCAGATTACAGAAGGTCAAAGTCTGCAGCTAATCTCATGTAGCACTGTAGAAGGTCACTTCACTTTTGATGTCAGACTCCTTCAGCCAGCTGCACTGATGAATAGGTTAAATGATGGGTGACTACCTTTTGATTGGGGTCACAGATGTGGTCTGACTGCCTTCTTCACAGCTCTTCTATACACACCATAACTTAAAGCAGGAAAAACACACTTTCCTGCTGGTCAGCCGATTTAGCCGGTGACTTTCCAGTCACAAGCCCTCTTTTCAAACCAATCAATTGATTGATCGATAGATAGATGGACTACTTTACTGATCCCCAGAAGGGTAACTTAAAGGCCCCATGCTGTACAATTTTCCAGGGTTTTATTTTAACTGTTTATATTCCTGCATGATGTATTTATGGTTTTGAGTACCTGTGGTCCACTAAATATAGTTTCACAGCTCCTCTCTCTTGCCTTTCTCCTGGAGCTCTGGCAGCACGGTTTGTTTAGCCAAGCAGAAGAGAGAATCAGCACCTCTCCAATGATTGGCTGACTGTTTTCTGAGTGATATATGGTCGGGCCAATCACAGGCAAGTAACTGAAACCTATGCTGCTCAACGGTACTCACCGGTAAATGGGAATTATCAACTTATATGGATCTATATTATGTGTGATTGTCATGGCTACCTCTGAGCGTGTTGTATGACCGTACATGTTTGAGCCCGGCTCAGATCCCAAACCACAGATGAAACCGGCATTGTATTGTGTCAGGTTGATAAAACAGTCGGCGCTGAAATGAGCTGAACAGACGAGCAAATTTGGACTAAAATCCTGCGGGACCCGGGAAAAAATGACCATCAGCCACTGGTCTCTAACGTGTGTTTCTTTTGGAAGACTGTGCAATGAAACCTGAGTCTCCTTGCATCCGTCTAAGGTGCCGCAACATTTGCTGGACATGTCACTAACTTGTTACCTTGTTACCTGGGGAGCGGAGGACCTAGTTTAAGTGGGCGGATTCGCCGTATGTGTGACATAGAAAGGAGGTGGTGCTGTCCGCTCGTCTTAAATAGAGAGTTTCAAAGAACGGGCTGTGTGCATTTCTCCATTTATCACAGGTTTAATGCATGGGACAGTATTTATGTGGCCCCTATCAAAAACAACGAAAATTGCATTTTTCATGCCATGGGGCCTATAAGTTGTTGCATCAGTATATGACAAAGACAATATCACGCTAAAAAGTAGCTCACAGCTGCCCCAGCATACCATTGTGCAATGTGTGTCCTATATTTATGTTTAGTGCAGAGGATAAGTTTTTTGTAAGCATAATCTCAAAAGTGTTATTATGTGGATTGTGGGATGCTAAATAATGGACATGGAGAGATGAAACTGCCACCAATCCTCTCATCACACTAACACTAGTTACTGAGGGGAGAGGGCATAGCAACCAGCAGCTCTTTTATTGGAGTATATGTACGCATGATACCCAAAGTTAAAACACATCCTTATCTTTATGGAAAAGCGGGTCATGCCAAGCCAGGCTCTCTGTGTCACAGGGAAACTGTTGCTAAGGGATGCAGAGAGGCAGACAGTAACAAGTGTGCCTCAACAAGGTTATATAAACAAAGAAACAGCTTTTCAAATGAGATGATTCACAGTTGAATGAAAGGAGAAAATGATGAAGCTTTGAAGTTTCATCCATCTGACTAAATGACTAATTACAAACAATAACTATGTACTTCATGGTAGGGCTGCGCAATAATACACATTTAATTTAGCAACTTTCAACAGAAGCATGAAATGATAATAATGAAATTATGACAGTGATACGTAAGGACATAGACAAGCTCAAAAATCCACATTCACACAAGCCAGGTTTATGACGTCATTAGCACCAGCCCTACTCGTCGCTTGAGTATTTTATTTTTTCAATAAATAAATATACATTATTTAATTAATAAAACTCAAAATGACTACTTCACATGAACAATATTAATGTAAATAAGAGATTTACTGAAAAAATTACTTTTCAGATGGCTAGAGTATCAGATAAAATAGAAATTACAATCTGCTGTGCAAGCAGACAGGGCAGTGTGCAGGAACGATTTGCATATTCATAGATCTACACATTCTTAATGAGGGCAAGGTGCAGGGTTACATTTAAGTAGTTTTAAGGCATTAAGGGATGTTTTTTTCATGTTTTTTTTTTAGGAGTTTAACAAATCACTAGAGGGGGACTTTAAAATTAAGGAAATACTATTTACACTGACAAACTGAACAGGTTCCTCAACAATGTATTACAGTACATGAAGTGAATAATTTGAGAAGAACCAAATATTACCTGTCAGTCCCATGATCTTCATCAAGGAGACAACAGACTTAGACCTAAAACAATCTGAGGCAGCCAAACTGTAAAGTCCTTTGGTCAGGGGGACAGGGAATTCAGAGCAGACAGGAAAGGAGTTGGGCTGAGTAAGTAAAAACAGTACTGCCAAGCTAAAAAACATGGAATCTGTCTTTCAGCTCCCGGTTTCAGATCCCTACTAACTGCAATATATCCGGTTTAACAAGCCTTTCAGTCTCTGACCTTTTACACAGCATGACCACATTTCAGTTCATGCTAATTGTGATTCTGTGATGATTTAACTAATTTTCCAAGCAACCTATGTGAGTGACAGAGACAGTGGATATGCTCACTCTTATTGAGCCTCCTGATCTGTATGACAAAATCTGGCGACGTCAGGCAACAGTACCTGTCACTAAAGCAAATACGCAGAACTATACGCTCTCCCCTGACAAACAAAGCTTTAATGAGCCAAGAGATGATATTCTGTTTTCCCAGCAGACCTCATGAGAGCCAGGTGCCCTGATGGACTGTGGGAAAATAACCAATCAGAAGGGGCCTCTGGCTCTCATCTCTCCATCACTATGGAGATTTGCATACATAAGCATATATCAGTAACGATTAAGGAAACTGAGACCAAAAGCTCAAACTGTCAAAGAAATAAGATAATAGCTATAAATAAGGGCCACATCGCTTGCACTGACCCTGACCATTAATTCGACATCAGCCTGATCTGTGACATTATCGCAACTAGCGCAGAGATTGTGGCTTAGGTGGCATTACATGTTGACACAACTGGAAACACATTAAAAGCTGAGGTCCAGCCTGCAGGCTGTTTGGTTATTATGGCTGCAGTAAAGATCAGTCTCTCACCAGGGGGCTTATGATGACCCTGCTCTGCAGGCTAGACTGGGAAGCTATAAACAGGAAACAGGCCAGCCTGCAATAGATCACAACAATTCTGGCCACATGTTAACACAGAACAGCTTACAATAGTAGCAACCTGAAAACATAGCATTTGTCTGAGAATGAATTATTACTGCACAATTTCAGACAAATCCACATACAAACACCCTCAGGAAAAGCTCACAACCATTGCATGCACCTCTGGCCTTCTTTGATGTGAATACATACCTCCCACACATGCTACACTGAAGAGGCAAGAGGTCAGGCTGCTGCCACCTCCCCTTAGTTCCAGCTTCTAGTTGCAGCCTCAATTGTGTCTGGAAGTGTGGTAGAACTGCAAGCGCCTTGGGTAGCGAGTGTCCACACTGCTTAATGTTTCGAGTCTTCAGAGAACACAGCTGATGCACACACACGCACACACTAATACACCAAATCTTCTATGGGATTACCGGGGACATGTTCATGTAAAGGTAAGCCCTGGCTATTTCAAGTGCTAGCAGGATGATGACACATCCCAGGCTATATACTCACTGGGTCCCCTGACTCTGGCTCAGGAGGCTTCCCTACCAGGTGGTTCACACTCTTATTAAGTAAAGCTGACAGGGAACTTGCACGCTTGTGTTTGTGCACACGTGCATGTGTTATATGCAAATATTATTGTATGTATTGTCAAGGCAGCACTATTCTGATACAATATAAAACACTACAATCTGCTGTGGCATGCTGAAAAAAGCAATAACATAAGAATACCAAAGAATGGATACAGTGTAGTAAAATAAAACTGCATGAGTGACAGACTAATTCCAGATGTAGGCTAAACAAATGAAAAATATTTGTTATTCAAATCTTTGATGTGCATGTTCACGTGTGTGTGTGTGTGTGTGTGTGTGTGTGTGTGTGATGCGGCATTTCAGATTTGTCCAAGAGAAGCACAACTTTTTTTTCTCTGGACAGCTCTGAAAAACTACACAGTGAAATTAAGGCATGTCCGTTTCCTATTTGGTTAAATCCAACCAGTCCAGAAATATTTTTCATGCTTTTAATTCTGCAGTAGCACAGGCTGAGCCAGGATCAGGATAGCCTTGCAGTGTGACTTGCAGGCATCTGATCTTCCTTCATAATAGCAGGATACATTCACTCCTTGCTCACATTCTTGTGGAGATGACCATGCATATGAGCAGTTTAGGTTAGACTGGACGAGATTCCAGACATTATTTTATTATTCTCAATCTTGTACTCTGGCTGAAGGCTGGGGGAACTTCTGCACAGAGTGGTTAGGAATTTTCAAAACACCCACTACCAACCTCTCTTCTAAACTCAACACAAAGCCAGGATCACAACATTTCACATCAATTCAGACTGGTTGGATATTTTAACAAAACCACGAAAATGGGTGGATGTAATTTCCAGTGTCAAAATACTGAATGGGAAAGTGGAGGGAAACAGGAAGATTGGACCTACTTAAGGCCCAGATTTAGCCAGGAATAAAATAGGCCTACACCCACACCGAGTATGCAGAAAAAAAAAAATCCTTCATACCCTACAACATAAAAAATCTGTCAGCCCAACTGCAGCTAGAGTAACTGGGCATTCGGGCACCCTGATGCAGACATGGTGAAAACAGTAAACAAGTCTGCCTTCAAATGAGGAAGAGGCCAGCTGAGAAGTGACATTATTTTAAGAAGCGCTGCTGCTACAGTTGGCCTAAATTATATTATTTACAAAAATGCACATGTATTTTCGCATACTTGATGAGTATGGGCTGATGGCTCAACCAAAACTCTTATCACTGCATCACAGACAAGTTAAGAACTTGCAGCCTTATCTTCCCATCAGAGCTGTGTGCTACAACAGTACAGTGTCTGGAACTTGCTTTATCTAAAATCCAGGTCATACATTGTTATATAGTTACCCTCCCGAGACAGTGGAGTGGGCTATGCCATATGTCAACACATAAGCTTTACTGGGGACTAATGAATACAACAATAACTGGAAGACCACTCTGTATCCCGAACTACAGAGGAAGAGAAGACTTCCAGTCTTAAGCAGGAAGCTATGAAATTCCCGATGCAATGTGTTAAAGTTGCTGATCTGAGGGTAAAACATGTTTGATAACGGTTACTGCAGATTACTGTTAACTAGAATTGGAAAAATACTATGCACACACCACTAATAGGCTGCCTGAACTGCAGATGAAGTCGCACGATCATCAGTTTTGACAATAAATCAAAAACCATGAGTAAGTTTAGGCTTAAGTTTCGTAGCTAGTGATACTAACTAACTCAGCTACAGAATAGACATCTTAACTATTGCCGTTAACTTTTAACATTGGCTTGATGTACCAACCCTTCAAACTTTGATGTGGCTTCTTGATTGGCCTGACTTTGGTACTCACAACGCAACATTTGTTTATTTATTTACTTTTGCAAAGCTGGTACTGAGCTAGGTTGTCCTATGCTGCCAGAAAAGTTAAGTTTTTGTATGTCAAATGGCTTTTAACTTACAAATAATGAGTTAACTTGCTATTTCAACTAACGTTAGCGAATGTTCACTGCCTACAGCTAACTACTCCCAGTTTGATTTCTGAGCTTTGCTAGCTGATTCGGTAAACAGTGCAAATGCATTAATCAGCAAGAGCGGTTAATAAAAAAGCATCTAACTTTAATTCAAAGGAACCAAGTCTGGCGATTACTGGCTAAAAAGAAAATGTTTGATGAGGAAAACAAGTTGCAGGACTTCCACCCGTCCATTGTCAGCAAATAACCGGCCAGCTAGCTAACATTTCTAGCCAAAAGGCTGACCGCGTTATGTTGAGGCACGTTCAAATAAACCGGTTACTAGCGGCACTATGCCCGCAAACATTTAAAAGTAATTACAACACTGCTAAGAACAGTCAGCTCATGAATAATTATGACTGCCAGTCTGTTTCTTACCCATTTGAGCTCGCAAGCCCTTGAGAGACGTTGCACCCTCCGCCATTTCTATGAAGTTTTCCTTCTCTGTTTTTTCTAAACCAAAGGCGCGTAACACATCGCAACCGGTAGGACACCACGGGGACGTGGACATCAAAGATAGGTAACAAGTCGTAACCTCTCACTCCAACCCTTTTCCGGAATTCACAGGAAGCGCAGTGGACCGAAGTCGTCTTCAGTGTAAAGTTGTTAGATGTGGTCAACTGTTGCTGATATTTTCCAATTAAAAGAATTTTCGGAGTATATTTGGACAGAAATTAGACACAATTTACACACAGAATGAACCATTTTCATCACACAAGCTTGCCAGGATTGTCAAACTATAAACTCAGACATAGCCTACAGCTCGCCACTTTCATCAGTGTGAAAAGATGGTCAAGAGTAATCAAAGTCCACAGACAACTGCAAAAAATGTGTTTGGCATGTGAACATTTCTTTGCTTTTAATAGTCACTTGTTGATTTTATTCCCGCTGGTTAGGCCTACTCACGTCTGACGAGAATGCACCATTTTGCAGTCTTTGTGCGTGGTGGCTCCGCCCATGTATGCAGATCGAGGTTGATACGGTGCTTTATTAGCAACTACTGAGTGGTTAGTCTTTTTAATAGACAATCTAAAGTGGACATGCAGAGAAAAACACCCAAGGGGAAATTGCTTTGATAGCCAAGTGCGTCTCCTAGCGTGGATATAGGTGGTATTGCATGCTAATAAATTGAGTGTTGCATACTAATCTTAGCAACCCAGAAATCATGAGACAGGCATACTTTTCATGCAGCAGTGAAGACCAGTGCAGAACAAATAAAATCAGACGCTTCAGCCTGACCTTGAGCTGTGACATGAAACACATTAAAGTGTAATTTCTCATGCATAGCAATCATACCACTTATTTTACATGAACATGTTAAGAGTTAGAGACTTTTCAGAGAAGTGAGAATGGAAGTTAAAATCAAGGAAGTAAAAGTAAACTTCACTGTGGCCAACAAAGAAATTTTCATTTGTATGCAAGATGGCTTTGATTCTCCAACTTCTCTGCAGGCAGATGTAGTGTCAAGAGGATTTATAGAAGGAAATAAATGGCGAGCTTACCTTGTTGAAGGTGCGGAGGAGTCTGAGGAGCTGGATAGATCAAGGCAAATTATTAGACGGTGAACTCCTCCCAATAAAGGAGCAACACATTTTCCCAGGGCTCTATGTTCTTTCTCTTGATATCAACACTACATCCTCTGTCCTAGCCCCTCTCACATGCTTTAGCCAGAGGGCCTCTCATCTATTTTACATGGTAAACAGGAAGAACACCACATGCAGGGTTCAGTTGCAATGGCCTGAATAATACAGAACAGTGTTATTTAACACTGAAAGCACAAATAATGATTGTTTGACATTAACTATATACCTCAGTGATTCAATCATGTGACACCAATGAAAAAACAGTAAGTGGTTTATTCAGGTCACACAGTACAAAGCAAAGTCTTCACATAAAACAAAATATAGCGGACAATTAAGTGAAAAAAATGTTTGAACGAATGTCAGTAGTTTACTCACAAGTATTGTTTTCATGCCCACTATTTACCGTTGCAGTAATAACACATTTTTGCGCTAAATTCAGTTCATTTCTGTAGGGGAAAATGTAGCACTCAGCCCAAAGCAGTAAGTTTTAGGAGCATTAGACTGTCCTAGTAACAATGACCTCATGCAAAGTAGGTCACAAATGCTGTGGAGTAGTAGGGCCATGCTATCACCATCTCCAGGTTTTAATTGGTCATCTGGTCACCAAAGCTCGGTGTATCAGTGCAACAGCCTCAGGGCTTGGTAGGAGTGCAGCAGCCTGGGCCAGTTGGGGCAAGAGTGTGTAGGTAGAGGTGCGCAGGTACTGGAAGAGGTCCTGGAAGTCTTGGAGGTGAGTGAGGACCTGAGGTGGGACACCCAAAGACCGCCCTAGTCTCCTCAACATGCCACTTTTGTCAGAAGAGCCAAACAGCAGGGACAAGTCCTGAACTGTATCATAGTTGAGTATCTCAATACCCTCACCTGGACCAAGGCAGAACAACATTAATCAACAACAAATACTGCAGAAATGACCAACACGTACTTCAGTATTGTGCCCCGCCACCCAAACTAAAATCCTAGTCTAGTGTCTGGTGTAAAGGCTGGAGGAAAAACATACCTTGAGCAACCTCCCATATTTTCTGTAGTTTTTGCTCCATCTAATATTGACATAGAAAAGAGGAAAATGTTTAGTAGCTATAATTGTATCAGTGATTCTCAATAGTCATTCCTACAATAAGCAGGAGGAATTCTTATTTAATAAAATGTATATGCTATTTGGTGTAAATCTCCATCAAAAACACCTTGCAAATTTGTGAGTGCATACATTTTTAAGCCTGAAGCATGAACTTTGGCATTGTTAGAGGCATGCTCTACCCAGTGAGATATATCAGAGCACTATACCTCCTCTGTGGAGTAGCAGTTGCCTCCTTGCTCCTCATCTGCATTCTGACCAGAGGGTTTGATGTTGGTGGTGACATTAATGACAATCGAAGTCGGGTGCACCTCATTCTCATGGCTCAGTGAGTTCAGGCCTCTGGGTGGAGAGATAATTGAATGTGTTAATAAACAGAGTTAGATAAATTAAATGAGTTCTGTGGTATGATTTATGTGAGACTGCTCCATGAGGCATTATTTGTAAGGTACCTGAGCGGATCCTCAGATGGACCAAAAGCATGTGTAGGGGCTTCTATTGGTTTAATGGTTTGCTCGGTGGTGCTGGAGAGAGGCAAGTCCTGAGGGTCCACTCCAGAGAATATCCTCTCAGTCCTGGAGCAGTAGTCAGGCACCTGCTCTGAACACAAAGGAGAATATGATCCCATTAAATTGAGCAAAGACAGACAGACAAATACAAATGGCATAAGCACTATGTCTAACTTACTGAATCTCTCAGCAGTCAGCAGGAAGGCCCAAAGCAGCAGAACCACCACAAAAGTTGAGGCAGCTGTTGCTGACCCAATCAGAACCATTGAAATGGTTCCTTTCTTTGCCCCTTGGTGGAAAAGGAGAAAAAATATTAAAATCTAATGCAAATATTAAGATCTAATGTCTGAGCTGGAAAAGGTGACCTTGAAGATGCATAAGGTTACTCACTCGTCTCTGTGAGTTCACTGAAACCTTCCCTGCGCTCAGTGACTGCAATCTCTGCAAGTGAACAGAAGTTATAACCTCCATAATGTCTTTGGAAAACTTGCAGTCAATAAAAACTACTAACAGAGGCTTGTTAACATTGCAATGTAGTTCTACATCAGTCATTGATTTAATCTCCGGTTGTTACCTGCTTTAGAGGCTCGAGCAGCCAAAAGCAAACACTCTTGACGGACGGCACCCATGTGGTAACAAGGCACACAAGACAGCTCTATTTCCCCTGTGATGCTCCTGAGCTCATAATACCTGTAGACACAAGCACACACATGTAGGGCACACATGGAAAGTTAAAAACACAAAGATAAATGCTGATTATTAGGAGTTGATGACTCATTTTTGCACTGATGAATCAGTTACGAATTCTGTTGATTCAACTGAATCAATCTGCTAAAAGAGATAAATAGAATGTCTTGCTCTGACTTTGGCCTGAATTGATATGAAATGCTTTGAATTGATTGCTAATTGTTAATTTTTAAAAAATCTAAGATTATGGTGATCTAACTAAATACTATGAATTGCAATTTTTTTAAATTCATTCTTTCATTGAATGAATAAAGTAGAAGAAATACTGTTGTCTAATTTTTGAAATTTCACATATAAAATGAGAGTCTCATATTATTGCACGTGGATTACTATTGTATTATTTTAATATCTTTGTATGCAATTTTTTGTTGTATTTTATATGTATATATTTTGTGTTATATTTTAGTGTTCATTCATTTGTGAAGCACATTGTGCTGCATCCATTTGTACAAAATGTGCCATAGAAATAAACCGAAATGAACAGAAATAAACATTTTGACAAAACATACTGAATTGAATTGTTGACTAGACAAACTCAAATTGAATTGAATTGTTAAAAAAAGAAAAAAAAAATCAGCTGAATTGACATCTAGTGAATTGTGAATTGAACTGAATCAACAATCCACATTCCTAATGATTATTAATTAGCTCCAGACAGGCACTATGGGGCCTACTCACCCTGGGAGGCAGCGTCCACACTGGGCATCACTGGTGGCTGAGCATGCTGTCCTCTCCAGGCGGTTCAGCAGATTGCACTGAGTACAGCGAGTGCAGGGAGCCACACTCGTCTCTGGGCTGAACTTCCCTGCTGCACACATCACACAGACGCCCTCGCCACCATCCCCGAAGCCACAGTCCTGAGAGAAGATACACAATATAGGGACAATCATTCACTGGAGATGGACAGGAAGAAAGAAGGAAAGAGATGCTGCTATAATACTCCAGGCACTATATGAGTTATGTATTCTGTGTGTATGTGTGTGTGAGTTTGTGTACCTCTGCGAGCTGTTCTCCTGGTCCACACACAGGGCACTCAACACAGGTGCCATTACGGTGTAAGAACTCTGTCTGATCACAGCTTGGCTCACATTGCACCAGCACACACCAGACCTACAGACAAACAAGCCCGGGATAATCCTCAGGTACAGACTGACACAGGAGGAGACAGGGAAACGATTTGGCATGCCTTAAAAAGAAAAGGTCTCAAAATGAAAGAGGTAATGGAAACCTACCATGAGCAAAGCAGCATAAAGACAAGCCTCCATGGGCATACTTTTCATTGTCCTGTATTATAAAAAGCAAATTATATCACAGTATGTGTCTGAGATGAACAACCTAGAATAATTAGACAGTTTCATTTTATCTTGCTACACTGAAACCAGAGCTTGGCAAAAATATGTGCTGTCATGTGTTAACGATGACATTGAAACTCTAAAACACATTACAATTCAAATTTTACTCATGTTTGTTTGTGTAACTTCACATAAGTGAAGTTACACAAACAAACATTCAATAAAAACTGCTCAACATTCCCTACTATTACTTCCTGGAGGGTAAAAATGGTAGAAAAACAGCAATAAGACCATTTTTGTTTGATTCTATACTCTTACCTTATTTGTTGAGTTTCAAAATATTCATATATTTCAGCAAGCTGTACTTCTCATAGAGACTATTAACTATAAATGATCAACTAACTACGAACTCCAAGTCCATCATGACAGTGTGCCTTGCCTCTCACTGCAAACAGCCTCCCATCCAGCAGAGCTAAAGGGGTGGGAAAGATCCACGGGAATACCCCCATCCTACATCACCTGTGACGCAGGAGAGGTTCCCAAACAGGCCACTAGTGGATCAGTGAATACAAATCGTCCAGCTCCCTGCCTCAGCACCTCACGTCACACCTGGTCTTCTCACATTCCCTCTGGGGAACCCGCTTGGTTTGGCTCCGGCTCTGCCTCGTTAGACAGGGAGGGAGGGAGCAGAGAAGTGATTAAAATGTATGAATGAGTCCCTTGTAAAGCCCCTGCTTCCAAAAAAAGGAGGCTGAAAGAGACTTTGTGTGTGTGTGTGTGTGTGTGTGTGTGTGTGTGTGTGTGTGTGAGAGAGAGAGAGAGAGAGAGAGAGAGAGAGAGAGAGAGAGGGAGGGAGATAGAGAGCATAAAACATGACCTCTCTGCACCTACAACTATGTCCACTCAGGTACTGAACCCCATGAATAGTGAAGCATGGCGCTGCTGTCGAACCAAAACCTTGTATCTCCATAATATCAAGTTTTCAGGAGGGAAAACAGTCTTTTCACCAGGTTGATGACTGTATATTTTTTCAGTTTACATAATTTATTGTGTACAGTTTTCCTAACCCAAAAAGGGTTGTAGAACTTTCTGAACCCATAGAGGAGCATGTAAATACTCAAATTAAGCTAAAACAAGAAAATCACCAATTTTTTTTTTTTTTTTTTTTTTTATCGTTTATTTTTTATCGTCACTGTCTGGTGAAAAACCAGACAGTGACGATAAACAGGGTTAACCATCCATATTGAATTACAGTGACCCCACCACTATAGAAAATATAGTTGCAATATACTATTTGGCCACTAAGTGGTAGTGCAAAGCTACAAACCTCCTTTTCCTCTTTTGTTCAAATCACTTCATAAGACTAACAAGATGTTAGGGGCAAAGTTATATACATACGCTGGTTGTAAAAACTAAGCAGAAAGTTCATTTGTATTGAACGGAAAGTAACGTAGGCTTAGGGAGCACACATGACCATCAAACTTGACACTGGGAAACCAATTAGATTTGTTTGAGTACTTATCGGCACTTATCAGCAGAGGTTCCTTCTAAACCACAAACATAAAGAAGAATATGACTATGACTGTTTGCAGAAAATTTATGACTGCAACCTGACATATAGAACATACATGTACAGATGCAATGAACACATACAAACACACACACACACACACACACACATGCACGCACACACAATCACAAAACACATACACCTGCTGTCTTAGACAGAGCCACAGAGCCATAAGCATATTTAACTCAAACAAAGGCCTTTTGTTAACCCAAGTCTGAATGAGAAGCAGCGCGGCATTGTGACAAATTCAAATGCTCTTTTGAATTTACAAGATAAATTATGCCACCCTGTGCTTTTTGCTGCCATGGCTACCAGGAACCTCAGTTAGAATCATGTATCTATTATTAGAAGCATTCATTTTTATGTAGATGGAAACAAAAAAAAAAAAAAAAACAATGCCTGAGCCTTATATAACCAGTCTAAATACGTAGCTTGTGGTGTGGAGACAAAGGATTTCCATAATGTCACAGTAGTGGTACATCTGTGTCAATATCTATGCAAATGAGGCTGTCTGTTATCGAGTCAGAAGGTAGAAGACAGTTCTTGAGGTCTCTGACTCCTTCTTTATACTTTTGGCTATATTCCAAAGAGAAACCAATTCGACCACTGGGATACTCATACTACAGTCACATGTAGCTACAGGTCAATAGGAAAATATGATATTATTCACCTCCCAATAGGGTCTCACCTGTAAACTCATGGTGTGTTAAGGGTTTGTTCGTTATGTTTATTGCCACTGATTAATGAGTAACTCAGGGTACAAAAGGGAGAGGGTGTGGGTGTCTCCTTATACAGAAATAAAGTGACACAGGCCAGCAGATTCATGGCTTAGTCAACTTCTCATGAACTGTGATTTGATGAAGTTCAAACTGAAGTTTTGACCAGTTCAAGAGGATGACCCTGGTAAGTTGGAACTTTTGGCCACAGAAATATGAATTGTCTTTCTGTGTTACATCTTTTAGTTGTGTGCAGATCAGAAATTGCTAATTATACTGTTCCCCTGAAGTTGATGACCACTTGATCAGCAGAGACACTTCTCGCTTGTTGCCTCTTGCCATGGACTCTGTCAGAAGCCCATCATCCATAATCATCTGTCTGTGTTTACAGCTATACGTCTGTCTTCTGGGTTCAGGTATGGCTATAAGACTAAAGAAGTGACTTCAAAGCATGACATGAATTTGCATCACAGTTAGAGGACAGCAATAAACTGAATAAATACAAAAGTAAACTGATAAATAATAATTGTATCAGCTACCAAACCTATAGATTATGGATGAATTTTCATCAGTATGTGACTTGTGTTGTCCTCAGCAGGCTCTGCCAGTCCCAGCCTGTGGGGAAAGAAGGTGGTGTTCATGTCCCGTCCATGTTTGTGGCGACTAAAGCAAGAGGTTGCAATGCCAGCCCTTGAGGAGCTGAGTGTCTGTATGCTCTTACGCCGCAACCTCAGCACAGCATGGACAGGCTTTGACTACAAAGCTCCAGGGCAAACACAGGCTGAGTTGGGACTGGGGGGAAGAAGCTCAACCCTTGTGGCATGGCTGTTTGGGAAACAGTGGCCTTTGGAAATGGAACTGCAAATGTATAATTGGCACTCGGTCTGTCTTACCTGGTCCAGTCAAGCCAGCAGGTTCCGGATCTACATTAATGGAACCAAAATGCACGAGGTCTCTGTGAACTCCAGTTTGCCCCGACATCTGGCCCAGAATGGCACTCTGACTCTCGGATTGCCACATAATGTAGATGTGAATGGTAATCTGCAAACAGAGAATGGGAACACACTATTTGGGGATATTAGTCTGTTCAGGATATGGGCCAGAGAGCGGACCGCCGAGGAGCTGGAGAGTCGCACTTGTGCAGATGGAGATGTGGTGAGCTGGGACCTCCGGCAATGGGGCTACAGCCACAACTGCCCTCCCGTGCTTGACAACAGCCTCCAGTGTGGTGAATGTGTTCACTTTCTATTGCATTTCATTATCTTGCATTGGCTAGATGGATATATTTTGCTTTATCTTCTTATTCTACACCAGATTCTACTCTGTTCTATAAAACACTCTTAAATTACTCCAAGGTTTTCCTCACCTATTCCCATACTGAGGCAACCTATTTTAGGTGAGAGTTGAAGGCAAGGGTTTACACTACAATATGCTGTTCAGTAACTACAGTTTGAGGGTAAAGAAATGGTAAACCAGGCATTCCCTGAGTTCAATGGCATATGGTGCATCATCTTGTGAGAGTAAACCAAACATTGGGTCTAAAAGTTTTCTCTTGGAAATGTTGCAGGCTGTGTCACACTCTACGTACACTCTTAGTTTAGTTTTATTAAAAATAGAATAAGATGTTACAAGTGTCCAGGACATGATCTGACATCTTTCTTCCTCTTGTTTGTTCCAGCATGGTCACTCTACAAAATCAAAATGAGGGCATTCATTGCACATTCAGCCAAGACCGCAAACCATACAGTGTCACTGGAGGAAATCACAAGAAACTGGGTATGAAGAGTATAATAACAAATAAAACTTGTTATTTATCAGTTCAGTTTTGCTACCATCCATGTCAAGAAAACTGTTGTCATTACATGTCAAAACAACTTTCTTATTTTGTTATTTTCCATTAGTTGAGGAGCATTTTTTCTCGCAACATTTCTGTTCATGGCATCTTTGTGTCATCCCCAAGGTAACTAACCATTAGTGAAAAGATTCCTCTTGGCTGATTTTTGACAAGAGACAACAGTTGAATAGCTGACATTTCTAAGATCAGATCATTTGTTCAGACATTTAGTTGAGTGTCTGTGTATTTTCTGTACTAAAACAAATATGTACTGTATCTAAATGATATATTGTGATGAATGCAGAAAGGAAACACATTCCTATTTCTAATCTCTGTTATCTGTGTTTGCAGCCAGACCTGCCTTGTGGTTAATAATTCTGCGGATCTACACATACAGCAAGCTCAGGTACACCATTATTAAGAGCCTCAGTTTGAGTTTCCACAGAAAGAGGCAGCAATATCCTCAAAGACACACTATGAACTGATAGGAGCACTAATGAGGGACTGTTTAGATAAAGACAATGGTAATTTTCTGAGGAAATGTTTGACAAATTTCAATGTTCAGACCAGGGCAGAAGCAAAGGTGGCTACAAATCCGAATGACTTTGGATTAAAAACAAGCATAAAAAATAACTATAGGAAAAAAGCACACAGATGTCTGTCAGATGATAATTATTTCTTTCCCCAGAATGCAGAATCATTATGGATTTCCACCTCTAACCAGTGGTAAGATGAATTCAAGCAGTTGCTTTCCTCATTTTTCCTCATTCAAATTTCACTCTTGACTGGTGCAAAATCGTGGAAAAGCTAGAGATTGTCGGACAAATACTCTCCACAGGACGCTGCCCTAAACCATGGCAACCCTTTGCCCAGTACAATAGAGAACAAACTTAATGTCCTGTAACACCCATATCCTGACTTTGCTATGGTTTGCCCCAAGTTTCAGCTCTGAAGTCAATGTGGAAGTGAGTCCCGCTGCTGACGTTCAGCTGGTTCAGTCGTATATCACTGAACAGCTGAAGGTGACCTTCTCCTTCAACTTCCTCAACCTGACAGCTGACCTGAATAGCCTGAGGATACAACCCGTTGGTAGGTACAGTCTCTCTATGAAGTGAGAGCATTTATGATTCCTGGAAACAATGTTATCACTTAATGGGACTTTTACTTACCATTTACTGTGTAGTGGGTTTGTGGATTTCTCGATTTTGATGGTCATTATTGCCGTGTTGATCATAAACATGTGTTCAAATCACGAGTTTGACCTTTTTATCTTACGAGGCTAATATGTGTATAGTCTGGGAAATTATTAATGTTACCTACTGAGAGTTTGACTGGAAGTGTTTTTGAGATATAAATATTTATGTCTGTGTTGTGCACTTTCACTGCTGACTGTTGATTAGCTGAATTTGAATAATGCCACATAATTTATACTGTTTCAAATATCTCATGGATGATGAACATCCATTACATGAAAAATTCTAACTATTGTTTGAATAATTACTTTCCTGATAAGAATTCAGGCATGTCATAATCATTGTTATTATTATTTTACATTATTATTATAATTCGTTTAATACACTTATCTTGATTTGAATAGATGATACTTATTTTTAAAAGTTCCAGGAGACAGATGCTCTTACCTTGACCTCTCCTCCTATGATACAACTGCATCTAATAATTTATTGTCCTCCTTTCAGAGTCTTTCGGCCAAGTGACAAAACCACCGCCAATTGTCAGCACTACTGCAACTTCAGGTTCACCAGTTTATTCAGGTTAGCACACCAGACAGAAATAAAACGTAGCTCATGTCAGCAACATGAAATCAACACTACCAATCTGGTTCTTCTATAAGGATTTCTGCACAATAATAAAGTGTAGCCAAACCCATCAACAATCATGCTCTGCTATTGCCTTTTCCATTAACTTAATGTCATTTAATTCACAGAGACAGGTCCAACTCAATGCTTTCCAGCTAGTCCCACTAACATGTCAACGACTAGAGACCCTCTAGATGTCAATGACACCGCTGGTCAGTCCACGGGGCAGCACCAACGAACAGAGCTACTAATGCTCTCTTTGTCTGTCTTCTGTCACTTTCTGTCTTCCTCTTTGTTCTACATTATTTGATTACAAATTCTTCTTATGAATCTTAGATGTAGTGTATAGCATCCAACCCTTTGAGGAGCATTTCTACTTCTGCTCTATCTGTATTTTTACCCCTGCAGTCAGACCAGATACGTTCTTCAGAGTTAATATGACCTTGAAGATGACTGGCGCATCTGGAAATCCAGTGGATATCATCGAGAATTGGGTAAGGCAATCACACAAATACACTGTCATTTCAAAATGCACTTTAATGAAAATAGCTTACACTGTGTGTGTGTGTGTGCGTGTGTGTGTTTTTGTCTTTGTCTTTGTGTAAAAGCTGAAGGAAGTGCTGGAGGTGAATAACACCATGGCTGTACTGAATCTCAAGATAAGAGAAAATGACAGCAGGTGTGTCCCTTGTGATTCATTTATTCTGCAGTTACGGCCTCTAAGTCTCTAAGTCATTGTCATTTGAAAGCTTAGGTTAAAGTAGCACTGATCTGTAATCTTTATAGGCACATGGAGCAATATAACGGACTGCTGGTGAGTATGTACAAGATGATTCACAGTGCAATGCAGTTTATTTTACATATGTTAATTATGTTTAGATAATTTAACAATTTGTCTAACAATTAACAACTTTATTGCGGCTTGGCCTTGTCTCAAATAATATTTAGCATTTGTAAAAATAAATAAATAAATAAATAAAATAAAACAAAAGCTCTTTTATGGTTTCCTTTCTTTTAGGTCACCCAAGCGCAACACAAAGAGTAGGTAACTAAGAATAAGGCCAGAAATTAGATACTTTATTTGTATTTATTAAGAATTTTAGATTTTTTTTTTTAATTAATTTTTAGCTTGTCTAATTTAATTATGCATTTCGTCAACAGATACAAATGCACATTCCACGCTCAGGCATACAGTTCACTGGCTGTCGAAGAAATTAAAAAGCACATTCATGATGTCTTGACCTCAAACTATGCAAATGACACAGTTGCCATTCAAACTGCACACGTGGAGATCAGGCACATCGGTAAGATGGAGTTTCTAACACAGATAAAGAGCGAAAGTTCTGCTCAACTGTACTTGGACTTCTACAGGTGTCACCATATCTGGTTTTTCTTCCTCAGTACCAGGGAACTGTTTAGAAGACACAACAGAGACAATCTATGGACCGTTCACGTGGCCCGAAACGTTTCCTCAAGAAACTCAAGAGATGGCATGCAGGAGCCCTCCATCAGGGAGAGCCTACAGGCTTTGGTGAGATAGTACTTTAATACTTTGATTTTTGACGCAAACATACGCCCAAACGTTTTGTCACTCAAGACACATTCATACCATAAGATCATCATGCTGTATGCAGAGGTTTGGTTTTTTATTGTCTGATGTTATGCAGTGGAATGGTTCACCACTTCATTTCTAAACTCAGACATATGTAACTTTATAATTCAGGCCCAATACGGTAGTAATATCCAGTGGTTTGTTCAGAAGGCTGAGTCATCACAGGAAATGGTTACCTTAATGAAAATGTATTTACTTACTTGCTCACATCATGCTTGCTGCAATCACATGTAAGACAGTCTGTTTCCATAGAGACAGCACAGCAAGACTAGAAAATTCCCTCAATTACAGTGATCCTGTTCCATGCAGTCCCCCCACTCTGCACACAAGCTCTGACTGCACACACACACACAGGCTAATGCTGATGGATCACAGCCAGCCAGCGGCTCATGCAAAAATCAATTTCCTTTAAGCGAATTATTAATGTAATGAAGGGCTCCAATCTTCCCAATATCATGTCTGACAACTTGGATATTAATATTGTTCAAGGGGCAGTGACTGAGTTTTAAAGGTAATCAGTTTTATGATCCCACAGTGAAACATTATGTGTTTATTAAGAGTTCAATACAATCATCCAATATATTTTAGACAGATGGGATTTTTTTTTTTATTACCATCTGCTTTAAAGCTGGAGATGACCTTGGTTGCCAAACAAGGAAGATTGTTTTGAAATCACAAAATAAATTACTGTTTTAAGGATGATCTCATTTCACTTTTGTTTTAAAGGACACATTCAGTGTAGTTTCAAACTTCATGAGGATGGATTGTTTAATATTTGCTTTAAAAGACCATAGCAGTGATTTTGAATGTTTTTTTCCAGGTTGACTACAGTTTACCTACATCGTACATTGCATCAAACTATTTTCCAAATCATGCTGGGATGCTGAAGATTTCACACTTTTTAATTAAAACCCCTAAATTTTCAAATATGGATTTCCGGTTGAAATGGCCACTTTACAATGTTCTGCTTCTGTGGCTAGCAACATTATCTCCATTCATAAACCACGGCACTGACAACTGGCTGTGTAAAGCAAACCTTTCCCCTGGGTGACTATTTTCTGGCTGAGAAACTGTTTCACTCCACCCAATTTCAAATGATTCAAGTCATCCAAACTGAAAAAAACTGCTGCTCTTGGAAAAAGTGACAACAAAGTCTTTATTAGGGTGATGGAATACTGGTGTGAAGAAAGTTTGAAGTCTTAGAGAGTTCATTTTAATATTTTAGTGGAATGAATGGGCTCTAAGGGGTGGATAAAAGGTAGGAAAAATGATATAGCAGTTCTAAAATATGACTGCTTGCTTTGGGAAAAGATTACCAAAAACCTGAAGTACATACATTTTGTAGATATTATGCTGGACATGAAAAATCACTGGTATGGTATTTTAAATCTTTGTCAGAAAAAATGACCAGAAGCAAATTGATCTGAAACAGACTAACAGCCATTATTTCTTCTGTTATTTTGTCTCCCCTATTCCTTTCCTGTGCAGTAAGTTGAACAGTGACACTGACACAACCAGCTGGGCTGATCCTGAAATGACGGCTTGCAAGCCTCTTATGACCATATCAGACCTGGATAAAGTCAATGTAACTGCAGGTGAGAGGATGAATCACATACCGTCCCTTTGCAGTTTTTTTTTTTTTTTATTTTTATTTATGTCTCACAACATGAAAACATGGAATAATGGAGAATACAGGATAAAAGAAAAAAACAAAGCTCTTAAAAATATTCTGTTCTTAGTTTTGTGTCTAAAAAGGTATAAAAAATGAAAAAAGAGAAAAGAAAAGCTTTACAGATCACTTAGTATATGGTCATATTTTTGTATTTTTTATTTCCCGCTAGGTAATTCGGCTGATGTTGTGGACATCATTCAGGACCTAATAGATGTTGAATTTGGTAGCACTGGTGTAGCTGAGGGGGAACTGTCCACCTCCCAGCTGAATGTAGTGATGGACAAGCTGGATGCAGTGGTACATATCAGTAACATTACCGAGGCTCTCGGCACTAAGATAATCAATATCATTGCTGATATCCTGGCTTCCAAGAGTGACATCACTCCAGTGGCTAACATGTGAGTGCAAAGGGATACAAGAAAAGCGAATATCTGGTTGATTTCAGCAATTATGAATATACTGTATGAACACTTACTGTATGACTGTGACATTTTTTGGAATAATAAACATTGTGACCACATTTAAACAATTTCATTTTTCTTTTCAATCCTATGTTGATTCCAAAAGTGTCCTTAATGTAACAGAAAAAATTGGGGACAAAATGGACTTCCAGGGGGAATCAGATAGTATAACTGCCCCATCACTGGCCTTCTCCATGATCAATGTTGATCCAGAGAAGTTCAGCGGACTCACCTTTGGCGTGTCCTCCATTTCATCAAACTTGGACCCGAAGGTGAGAGTCTAAGAATATTTTGGTATGACCTGATGGGGAACAGCAGACTTTACCTATGAACTTTTATTGTAAGCTGCAAAGATGAAACGTCCACTGGCATTCAAAACAAATACCCTGCTCAGTTTCTTTTAGTCTCAAATCGGTTCCACCAGACCACCTCTGGAGCACTCCTACTCCTTACAAGTGGAGCATAATGTCCTTGAGTGACCAGGGAAATGGAAGTCATAAACAAAAAGGTCAATGGTGTGGCAGTGGGAAATAGAGTTATAAAACAGGCTTTGTGCCCTCAAGCTGTCATTGCACATTTAGCTTCAGTGCAGAGCCACGTGACAGCGATATGACTGCGAAAAGAAAACAGCAACTCATGGAAACTTTCCAGAGTTTCACCTGAGTCACCATTTAAGACAAAGAGTAAATACAGAGATAAATGAATCTGGTTTCATTTAGAATCCACAGGATTTTTGCAAAGTACACTGTGGCATTGTCCATGACCTCTCATTCCTTTCAGATTTTCATCAACCAGAGCTTTGAGAGTGAACCTTTCCGTGACACAGTTGCAGCGATTTCTCTCCCTTCTGCACTCCACAACTTCTTTCCACCTCAAGACAGAAACAGAGCAAGAGTCCAGTTCCACTTCTATGGAGTGCAAGACCTTTTCAAGGTGACCTCATAACCCCCCAGTCATCCTCTGCCTCCAATCTTTATTCTTCCTCTATAGATGCATTCTATAAACTAAACTAATCAATATGTTGTTTAAAGCAAATAAAATGTGAAATTTTGCGAAAGAAAATTAATTTGGAGGTACATTTTACTGGCACAAGGAGGTATACTTGGCTTCACTAGACATTTTACATGGACTGCCCATGCTATTTAGAGATTGTTTAATTAATACATTGATCAGGATATTACCAATTCCTTTCTTTATATCTTTATAATAATTCTATTTGTCAAAATGTTCTTAATATTGCCCAGTGGCCACTGCTACCCCTGCTTATCACCACACCACAACCATTACTATTAACAGTGGCAGTGGCAGTAGCACACAACTAAAACATCCATCTTTAGAACTCATTCAGTCTCATAATTAGTGTTAAAAAATATCTACTTTCTCTTTAAAAAAAAAAAAAAAAAAACTGATGATGAGATAATCCCACCTATTTCCAATGCTAATCAACTTGTTTCCAGAATTTTCTTGAATAAAGTGTCATTTTCTTAAGACTAGTGGGCTGATCTTCCTCTTTTCAACATATTATTATATTATATTCTTTTTTATAGTTGTTTCCAGGAAAAAAAATCCAAGAACAAGCAAAACTGCATCATAAAAAATGTTATTTTCTCATCCCACTGTAAGATTTTTTCACTTGTTTTATGAAAAGAAGATGGAGATTATCTTGCTGTGTGATAGTAGCACTGTTGTGATCACTGCACCTATATATCATTCTTAACAGGAGCCAGACACAACCGCAGCAACACAGAGCAACTGGACTTTGAATACCTATGTAGTATCTGCCAGTGTCAGTAACAGCCATGTTAGCAACCTCCATGAGCAGCGTGTGGTGGTCACTCTGAGCCATCAACATCCCAAACAGGTGGGAAATCAATGCTTTGCTACGACAGCAATCATAGTGAAGATTTGCATTTGAATTAAACACCATCTTCTCTTTCCTCATCACAGGAAAATGACAAGGTACAGTGTGTGTTTTGGGACTTTCAGAAAAACGGTGAGTGGCTCCTTGTTTCTGTGTTTTGGATGTGTCTAATTGGATTTACATGGATTAAATACGTTTTTTAGTACTTTTGGGAACCACTGAGATTAATCAGTTCAAAAACATGTAGGCAGTTGTGTGTTCATAAGCATAGTAGCAGCAGTTTTCATCAGATGTTGTGTGTGTGTGTGTGTGTGTGTGTGTGTGTGTGTGTGTGTGTGTGTCAGCTGGGCAGGGTGGTTGGAACAGTCATGGCTGTGTAATCCAAAGTACCTCTACTTATCAGACCAGCTGTCTCTGTGACCACCTCACACACTTTGCTGTGCTTCTGGTGAGTTAACTGGGCTGCTTTTTTCTAAAATAAAAACAGGGGACACTCTTCCACCTCTAAACATAGAAATGGGAACTAATCAGTTGCTGACTGCTTGTATTCTCTGCCAGTAAAGAGGCCATGATAATAATACTGCATGATTTCTAGCTCCCGAACACACTGATGTGAAAATGGCACAATGTGGTGTGTTTCCACCTTGCACCATGTTGTAATTATTTCAGGATGTGACCAGAGCCCCTCTTAGTGATACGGATAGTCAAATTCTGACAGTCATCTCCTATCTTGGTTCCGGTATATCTTCCATCTTCCTGGGTGTAACTCTTCTCACTTATATCGCCTTTGAGTAAGTCACTTGAATTAACACTGATAACAGAAAACAGATTTTTCTTATCTGGTTTTTCATCCTCTTTCTGTCCCTGTCATGATCTTGGCCTCTGTGTTCAAATTTCCCTGTCTGTGCCTTTGTCCTCTGCACTGCAGGAAGCTGCGTCAGGACTACCCATCCAAAATACTCATCAACCTGTCAGTGGCCCTGCTGGGGCTGAACATGCTTTTCCTTCTGGACTCCTGGCTCTCGTCCTTCCCCAGCTATGGCCTGTGCATCTTCACCGCGGCTACACTGCACTACTTCCTCTTGGCCTCCTTCACCTGGATGGGTCTGGAGGCTGTGCACATGTACTTCGCTCTTGTCAAGGTGTTCAACGTCTACGTGCCCTCCTACATTCTCAAGTTCTGTGCTGTGGGATGGGGTAAGGCACAACGTTGGAGAGGAGGGAATCAACTGCCTAAAATACTCACTTAACTTTGCATGGTGTGTTTGATCAGCGGAAGTCAAATTGTGTTTTACGGTAATTGCAACAGCACACTGTTATTTAAAATGTGCAACAGAGCAGTGACTGACTAAATGAGAGAATGGTATGGCCAGAATCTTTTGAATTTGTCAGTATCACCATCAGTGTGTCCAAATACAAAGTGAGCACCAAACACTATCAATCTTACTCTGGCCATTAAGAAATATTATTGATATTGTGTTGAGTTGATCTGAGTGAGCTGCAAAAAATGGGAAATTGTGTCTCCTCACAGGTATTCCTCTGGTCATAGTCTGTCTGGTCCTAGCCATAGATAAAGATGCCTATGGCAATTCTCTGTCTGAAAGTCCTGCAGCTCTGCTTCAAGCCCGTGAATCATTGTAAGTTTATCTATTTATAGCTTTACTCAGCACACATTAATCAACAGTTAAAATAAAAGAAAACTGCAAATCATCACCTAGAATTAGTCTACAGAGATCAGTTTTACCTGTTGTGTGGCCATATAATAACAAGCGCCCTAAAACACACCAGAGCTGGGCTTTAGTCCAGACCACCTTAGCTGAGCCTGGATGAGGATCAAGATCAGATTGGTGGGATATAAGCTGTAAAATATCAATTTTCTTAGTAAAGTGCACTTGCATCTTGACAGGACAAACACTGATGAAGGCCCCTGAAAATATTCTGCTACGATGTAATTACACTTCACTAAGAAAATTCACTTTGTGTCCAACCCTGTCATGATTCATGTGATATATCTTGGATAACATACCAATCTGTCCAAGTGCAGTGACCTTCCCATACAGTTATGATGAAAATTGTGACAGTGAAATTGGGATCAAATTGGGAACCCCCAGGGGTCGCTGAGGGGCTTCTAGGGTGCGCTCAGTAAAATAAGGAATAGTTTAATTTCACCATAACTGATTCACTAAAAATACAATACAAAAAATTTAATAGCAGTATTATTTTAACATAATATCACTACACTGAATCTGTTGTCAGTAGATCATAAAGTTTCATCTGTATCAGACACGAAACAGGTTTCTTCTTACCTTACGTTTCGGCGGTAAGCTTCCGCCTTCATCAGAGGTGTCACTAGGTGGTGTGTGACGTGTCTTTATCACATAGCATCAGCTGAGAAAGACACGTCACACACCACCTAGTGACACCTCTGATGAAGGCGGAAGCTTACCGCCGAAACGTAAGGTAAGAAGAAACCTGTTTCGTGTCTGATACAGATGAAACTTTATGATCTATATAAAGTGTAGACACTATGAATCTTCATGGACTATCTATTGTCAGTGTTCAAGTATGGTATCTAAGCAATTTCATACTTAAGCACTAAGCAAAATACATTTTCATAACACAATCTGGAGGGCAAAATCACTTCATGAATGTGTGTGTGGCTTTTGGAAGTCAGCTTGGGGATCCAGAGCATGAAAAGTTTGAGAACCCCTGACTGAGACTACAATGAGGCTGAGTTAAAATAGGCTTGAAGGCATTACCAGACTTGAGCACTTACCGCCCTGAGGCGCATGCGATTGTATTTGTCATAAATGTCAGTGCATGTTAATGTGTTACACTGAACCCTCTCCCTCCCCCCATCCCCTAGCTGCTGGCTACAAAGTGACATCTTCTTCTACGTGACGGTGGTAGCATTCGTTCTGCTGATCCTGCTGTGCAACATCACTGTGTTTGTCGTGGTTCTGATCCAGATCAGACACATGAGGATGCATAAGCCAGCAGCACACAGCCACAGTGCACTGCATGAGTTGAAGACAGTGGCCAGTCTCACTGTCCTGTTAGGCTTGACCTGGCCGTTAGCCTTTTTTGCACTGGGGCCAGCCAGAGTGGCTCTGCTGTACCTGTTCTCCATCCTCAACAGCTTACAAGGTGGGCTTGAGCTATAGTTTAGCAGTAAATGATTATTGATTAAATCTTGCTTGAGATGCATGTGCATTTTCATTCAATTTTGTTATTATTTTAAATGGCATGGTATTTAGCATAATGGTGGGTTTTGAGTAAAATGTTCTATTGCCAAAACATTTATTTATTTATTTATTTATTTATTTATTTATTTTTTAACAGCTCATCTTCTTAATTTTGAAAAGGTTCCATAAGACCAAGGGGTCCCATACAGGGGCCTCCAATCCTTCAACTTAAGATAAAACTCTCCAACATCTGAGGCTGCAAGATTTTGATCATAAAGCAAATATGGTTATTGAAAAGTCACAGTAATGTGGTGAAAATGACACCCCGCTCAACAGTGTAGTTAAACCTAATACCTTGAAATCCACATGGATCAAATGAAACCATGAAATGAAACAGACCATATAGAGACACAGAGAAGAACTCTCTAACCTCTCTGTGTTGTCTCTTAAAGTCAAAAATCTGAAGCACTGGAATGACAGAAGGGTTTGTTTACCTCTGGTCTAAGTCCTCTCTTGTCTGTGCCTGCAGGTTTCTTTGTTTTCGTGTTCCACTGTCTGATGAAGGAAAACGTGAGGAAACAGTGGAGAATCCACTTGTGCTGCGGTCGATTTAGACTCAGTGATTACTCAGGTAACTGTTGCATAGGGATGGCAAAAATTAGGGCAGCAGGATGTACTGCAGGAAACATGAACTGAAGATTTTGTATGGTATAGTGAATGTTGAATAGAATAGAATAGAATATGTTGCAACGAAACAGAGGTTGTTCATGCTTGAAAGACACTTATTTTCCATGGTACACAACACTGTAATTCCTTATTTTAAGCAGTAACCAACCATTTCTTGGCTAGTTTATTATTATATTGCCATAAAATAGAGCTAGGCACACATAGTTGATGGGAAGTATTTTAAGTTGACAACCATTCTTGCTTTTTATCCTGTGTGTTCAGACTGGAGTCGCTCTGTGACACTGGGTGGGCGCTGCAAACAGAACCAGTTGGTCCGCTCTTCCTCCAGCAGGTCTGTAAACACGTCCTCCATCAGGAAGGTCTCCGACTCCTCCACCGGATCAGGACCAAACCACCACCAGGGGGAGTGAACAAGTTTTTAGATGGGCTGTATACTGCAAGACTTTTCCTTCTTCAAGTCCTGTATTATCTCCCTTATCTCCTACAAAACACTGACAGCACTATAAATACAGCTCCATATCTGTTTTGGGCTTAGTGCCTCAGAGGAAGATGAAAGACACCTCCAAATTTTATGGGTGATGCAGTGGAACCTTACTTAGGAAGTTCTCACTACGTACATCTGAATCAGTGGAAGACCAGAACTTAAAATACACGTCGACATACAGTAGTGAAGGAATTCCTTGGAGGAATTCTTCAGTATGGAAAGTAGAAGTACACGATCTTTACCAGCCTTTTGTGTTTCAGATCATAAAACAATATTATCCTCCACAGGCTAAACTGAAAGAGTTAGCACTTTGTTGTGTTTGTGTTCACCCTGATTGCTTACATTTATAGGGAGCATCATTTTATACTCATTTACACAAAGTAATTAGAGCTGGCTTTCCACCCAAATTACCCAGATAAAGTAACACCAGGGTAACTTTACAAGGAACTGAAAGGTTCCCTCTGCCTGTTATTGTCAGCATTTCCTCTGCACCTTAATGACCCATGAAGATTAGGCAAATTAGTTTGCTGATGTATGAAGTCTTTTTTCTATACAGTAGCTCACAATTCCCTACGTGGGCTGTATTTTTCTTAGAAGCTCGTGGTCTCTATTATTGTTTCTGTCAACCATCCTTAAAAAAAAAAACATAATTTTAATTAAAATGCAAAATAAATGTGCTTTTATTTTAAGCTTCGTATATTGTACTGGACTTTTTTTTGTGTGTTGATGATGTTGAATCAGAGCAACACACACAAGGATTCAACACTGGTCATGCATACCACACCAAAGCCACCAATGACCCAAAGATCCAACAACCAGGTGCTAAATTAGGTGCCAAAAGCACAACTGATTCTTCTATACACACACACTGAATGAAAAAACAGACTGTGTTGTCATAAATCTGTCAAACTAATAGAGTGACTCATTGTCAAAGAGCTGGAAATGTTTCATGACCAACAAATTGTGTGTTAGACAATACTTCAATATCAATATTTCAATACCTAATAATAGAAATAATAGATTAAACACAGGTGTTACTAGTAACATGAATTAAGGTTCAGTTCCATTTAGGTGTAACAGAGCTTGGGCCCTGGTAACAACCCAGTCGCCAGGAAAACATGTTGGCATTTTATGTTTCTGTAAACAAAGGATATGTTGAAATGTCACATTTTGAAGTTTCATGATGTCATATAAAGTGAGCAAAAACAAAACGAAAAAGAAGAGTCTCATGTCAAGTGAGAGCTGTTTGTTTTTAGCAAGATAATGTTAGCAACTAATATTAGTGAACTTTAACTAACATTTTGTGTAACGGTAAACATGACGTTTTCCTAACCTTAACCACAGCGATGAACCTTTACATAGCATTACCCAAGTAGTTTTGGTGGTTAGGCCTATTTGTTGGTTTGCACAGTAAAATGGCGACATTTTACTCTGGTGACTGTATTGTGCATGCTGGTTCACTGGAAAGGCTCTGATACATGTAAATGGAATGGCACCTTAATTGATATCATCAGTAACACTTGTGTTTACCCTAAATTTTCAAGTGAAAGTGGCTGCTGTGCCAAACGTCCCTGATCCAGCAGGAACCAGTTGCAGTGGCAGGGTTGATGTTGGAGAGTGGTGAGGATGTGATGACAGGGAGGTGTGCAGGGAGGGAGAGAGAGAGAGAGAGAGAGAGAGAGAGAGAGAGAGAGAGAGAGAGAGAGAGAGGGAGTGCAGTGGAGAGAGAGAGCACATGGTGACAAAAAGAAACAAATCACACCAAACATTTATCACTCTTACTAAAAAGCTGATAATAACAACAAACACACTCACAGCAGGCAGGCATGCATGTGTCATGGAGCAGGGGTCATGACACGTTTCTGATGTGTCATTTGTCTCAGGTGTGATTAATTATTCAAATTAATTATTCAAATAACAGAAATCAAGTTGAAGTGCAATGCAGGAGAATCCGGTATGATATTTTTAAGTAGATTCATCTTGAAATTGCAGAAATATGTGACAGATCGGAACACTTGAGAGGTGTTGTAAAACTGTGCATATCTTTATGACTGTGTGACTGTTGGAGGAATGTTTTTATAAGGTGTCATTCGGGTTTTGGAGGAACTTGCCAGATGACATTCCGTTCATACCTGTCTGAGTTCATGAAGCATCACGCCCTCCAAGTTTAGCACATCAAGTAACTTTGTAAGAGCCGTGACTTAAATGAGCAGTTTTGTCTATAAAGGAGAGGAAGAAAGGAAAGCTACCTAAGGATCTAATGGATATTTTTGCTGAAGTCGAGTCATATTTTTTCCAACAAATTTGGCTGCTGCTCATGTAGGCCAATACACCAGCTTGTATCAACCAGTCAGTCCAAGGAAGTTAATCCTTGGTCATCCTTGGTTAAAATTCATTGGGTCAGGTAAGAGATAAGCAATTCATTTTTTAAATAAGTTATTAAGAATAATAATAACAATAACAATGAAATGGTCTCTGGCCTGACTCAGGAATTCAGCAATGTTATGGGATGAATTCATTTTTTGTTTTGTTTTGTTTTCAGTTTTTTCCCCCTGTTAAGACCCACTGAAGTTGACTTAATATTTTTTCCAAAAAGGGCATGGTCATAATGTGTTTCAGCCCCACAGATGACATCATTCAAACATCCTGGACCATTCTGTAGTGAAACTCACACAAACAAATATTTCTCAATAAGTCGTGTTGGGTGCATTTGAAGATTTAACCACATACTGCTGCCCACTTTCCAGTTGAGCACTGAGCAGTGTTGCAACATTGCTCAGAATTTACCAAATTGGCACTGGAGCTAAGAGCACAAAGACACATTAGAATAAAAAGATTTTCATGCATTATAAACAAAGTACTGGAAATTAAACAACACAAGGAAACTGGCAGATGGTATGCATTTAATCACTAGAAAATATGAAATGTTAAGTACTGCAGGATGCAATTATCTGACAATATGATTTACATGAAGAAACATGTATCTTAAGCTCATGATGACGTTTATACAAGACATTTGTACATTTGACGGGTGACTATCTTTAGCCCAGTTCAGTCACATATTAACAAATTGAGATATTCTTCTTAAATAGACATTTGGAAGATGTTTGGTTTAAAAAGCCATTATTAAGACATCATTTTTAGCCTCATTTTAGCCTAATATTGAGTTAAAATGAATGAAAGTATCTGGAGAAAAAAAAACTCATAAGTTTTATCTGATAACAGCAGTATGAGATTATCATTAAAAAAATTAAAAAAAAAGTCTTCATTGGCTTTTTGGATGGCAGGTAGCCAACAGTAGACCAGGTAACCAGTTTGATGTCATTGTGATATAAGCAAGGTATGATTTTCATTTTATTGTCTGTCATTTCATTGTTTACATTTACAGTGGCTACAGTATACACATAAACACATGGATGCATAAAGATATAATAGATATAGTTGTGACGTAGATGTGAGATGAGGTTGCCAAAGTTGCTGAGGTTGCTAAGGTTGTCTTCTCCGGTATGACTGAAAATGAAAACAAAATATCAGATATACACATATTATATTACATAGTAATACAAGATATTAACACTGCATTACACATTTGTTAAGAAACTGAAACACACAATAGGTGAACAGTTTCTGCTTCATCTCTGTTCTTCAGTCAGTGCCAACCCATGGCAGACAACACAGGAAGCCCAGTGGCCGTGAAGGTGGAGGAGCATTCTCAGAGCGTCATCTTCACTTACTTCCAGGGTGACATAGGCAGCATGGTAGACGCTCACTTCAGCCGCGCTCTCAGCAAAAACTGTAAGGCCAAGGCTCTGGCAGTGAAGAGCAAGAAAAGCCGCAAGCCTGTAAAATTGGGTAAGTGCACACAATCGACATTCTACGACCTGCCTTGAGCAATGGTGGTCCGTCTTGTGCAATATGGTGTTAGACCATAATCAGGAGAACATGTGCTTTTTGTAATTTTTATTATGTAATTTTTATTTTATTAAGCCTTCCAAACAGCACTCATAACTGAGAATTCTGTTGAGGTGCCAAAAATGAAGGTTCACTATTAAAAAAAAAAAAAAAAAAACTTTTAGGTATGTGCAAGAGTCATATTGTCAAGCTTTCAGTAGAAGGCTAGGTTTGCCCTGCTGAAGGTATTTTGAATAAAATGTTTGCATAGACCAATGTGTGAAAAACTCATCACCGCTGTGCTGCTTCTCTCCAGAGGAATCAAACTCCTGTCAGTGGAGTCCTCCTGCCTCCTCCTCCTCCTCCTCTTACTCACAGCCACAGGTCCAGCCCATCGCCAGACATCTCCAGCTGAGCGGCACCAAAGAACCCCACTGCAGCCTAACCTTCAGCCCTGCAGATGACTCTCCTGTCTCGTGGCACCCATTCCCTGCCAGACAAGTAGGAGGCCCGGGGTTGCCCCCCATCAGTTATTCCCTGTCCCCCGAGGGCTTAGGTCTCACTGGACAGCAATATGCCACATCCTTGCTCAACCTGCTGCATAGTGACAGGACTGATATGGCACCCAGCATGGCCACTGGGTCCAAGTCAGAGCTCCTCCCCAGCTGGACCTCGCCTCACGGATTCAGGGACCCTGTGGACCCGGCTGTGGGCTTTGAATCCGGTAGGTCTGCCTACTGAAAGTCCTACTGAAAGTGGCTTTGAACTTATATAGTCACAAATCCCTTGTTAACATGTTATTTACGGTTTCATTTGGCTCAACTTGTACATGCACATCCATTAAAGTACCTTGTAAATGGTTAAAAGTAGTCTCCTATTTTTCAGGACAAAATCTGGAAAAGAAGGACCTGTACTGGTATTGAAGATAGAGTTGCTGCTGGGAGCAGAGCAGTGGAATGACTTCAGCAACACGGTGTACTTGCAGCTAAAGCCACCTGGCTTTTTGCTCTCTCCTGTAGCTGTCAGACGGTTTCTTGCCAAACAGGCCGCTATACAGACATAAAAGCTCCTCCATTTTCTCTCCATTTCTCAATCAAATGACTTCAGTACCTCAGCATGTAACAGCTTTAACAACCTTCCAGAGGGGGAACATTCACTGACAAACCTGTTCTTCCACTGTCTCATTACTCATGTAGACCTCAGAGCACTGCCTACAGCAGCAGTTAAAGGAAGGGCATTTTTTCTTGTGCCTCCAGTTGGCACTTCTCTTGGTACACCAGTAATTAAGCCAGTATTAAGTTGAAATTTAAACCTTGTAAGCTCATTCAGTACATATGAAAATAATGCTGTTAATATATATCTAAGGTTGGTTTGGTTTTAATTGCTGTGAGAATATTTTCATATGCGAGTGAACACAAGAAATCTAAAGTGATACATGTCAATGACTTTGTTTTCTGTTACCATGACCTTGAATAATTATTACCATGTACAGTCGAAAAAGATGTTCCATATATAAACTTAAATAGAGATATGAACAGACAGATAATGTTTGTGTGCTCATATCTCCTTCGGTGTTGATCTATGTTAACGGTGTAATATAAAGTGTTTGGGAAGTCAGCATGAATGGCTTCAAAGTGTGGCTTGTTAATGTGCATCAGACAACAAACCATTCGTGGTGAATTAAGCAACACTGACACCTGATGGCCAAGAGTGAGCTGATGGCTAAAATGTTAACACTCTATTTATAGTGCTGTCATGTGAAAACCTCCTGAGTTCTATCTTATTAGTTTTCGTGTTTTACCAACAGATTACAGGCCGCAATGTGAGCTGACAAAATGATTCAACTCTTGGGTTTATCAAACCTTCTCAAGGCCTTCTGGTTGAACAAAAAATGAGCAATAGTCAAGCTGAAAACAAAAGTGTTTTTATTTGCATATTGATGATGTATTTGCATATTGAATCATGTAAACTCAAATATTATATCAGTTATCTTGAATGTTCATTAATGACATTTTCCCATGCAAAGTGAAGCATATCTCCTGCCACATTCACATCCAGATAGAGATGCAAATTTGTGGTTGTTTTACAAGGCTCTGTCTCCAAACACCATAAGCTGGTGGCCACACACTGTAGCTGTCACCGAAAAGTGTGACCCTAATCCAGAGTATTAGCGGCATCTCAAAACTTTGTTTTGAGTCCTTAGAATCATGTGAGCGAATGTTTCAAAATTTCATCATGATTTGTTGGTACAACGATTATGATGTTGTTTGAAACACAATATGGAAAGCTGTTCCCTTATGGCACTGTATGGTTCTTCAGCACATTAGTAATGAACTTGAAACACCCATGACAGGAGAGTTTAAAAACATGTCAAGTTCACATGTTTACATACACTCGCTTCATGAGACAATTCCAAGATACCCAATAGGATGAATGGACAGCCTGAATTGCATGGTCATCAGTAGCTTTCTTCTATTGCTGTTTGAGCATTGAGCCACCACCTGCTTCTGAGTCAATGTGGCAGTTTCCTACTGGTCCACAGTTCGTTCATACACTTCATCTAGCTCCTCTCCCAGGGTCTGATGTTGCAGTGGCATTCCGTCAACTCTTGGTTCTCAGTCCTTGTCCATGAATGTTCCCCAACACCTGATGCAGTCCTTGTTACCCCAGGTGATGTCCGAGCTGGTATGACTCTAACTCATGTCTGGGGTAGTTGGCTTGTGTAATTAGGAGTTTAAGCCACAGACTCTTACTGGAGACTAGGGTTTTGTTTGTTGGTTTTTGTGCTGTCGGAATGCACTAAGGAGAGTATACAGCACTGTAGGTGTTCCAGTTCATGGATTTTCTGATTTGAGCATTTTGCAGTGCACATTTAATTTCCATGACTTTACAATATTTTTTTTTTTTTAAAGTGGGGAAAAACTCAAATTGGTTTGTACAATTTTGGTCACACTTCCAGGTTTGCCTCACACTACACATCTTGGCCAAGCCATCAGACTCATGACACCAAGGTCATGACTTTGCTGTATGGCCTATGTGTTCTGCATGCTTCATGATACTATCAATTATAACAGGATAGCGGATAGAGTAGCAGTGATGATCCCTGTCTCTGGAGTCATATATGCCCTCACTGGCCTGGGATCAGATTCTAACAGGACATTTTCACCTTGCTCTGACTCTCTCAGCCTTCCTGCCTCTCAGCCTTACTATTGCCTCTATAAATGATGGGAGAATAGATAGCCCTCCTGAAAAGGTCTCTTGAAACAATTCACCTTGGATAAAAACACCAGCTAACTAACAATTTCATTTCAGTTTAAACTGCTTCCTTAGATCTTACTTATTACTGTAACATTCTTCAATGTGCAGGTTACACTAATTTGAACAAAAAACAGGAATGGTACTTTACATCAAGTTTCAGAATCTGGAAATAATACAACTCTTTGTGTCCATAACTGTCCATAACTGAAGAAGTTTCTTGGATGGGAAATGAGATTTCTTCAAGAATCTACAAGCAAGTTCAGCTGCCCTTGATTCAACTCACAGGTCATGGATCACCATGACCTGGATGACTGAGAACCTTCACAGACATCTTACGAAGCATTTTGGGAGGAACAATCCCAGAATGGTATGGGAGTATGAAAGGACAACCAGGAAAACTGGAGACTAAAGAAATCACCTACAGTTCAACCTGATACTCACACCTAAGTTCCTTTGTGAAAAGCCACAAAGCTGAAAAGAGAAAGCACAGAACCAACTACTGAATGAGGGAAGGCCAATTTCACAATTGAGGCTTTGAAAAAAAAAGACAGACTGTTGACTCTACAAATTGAATTCACATCTGCCCGGAACAGTTTTGGAGAAGCTCACTGAGGTCATTAAGAAACCACAACTATCTCAATGCGGTAAAAGTAAGGAAAGACAGGCACTGAAATTCCAAACCTTATAGTCACGAGCCAGCAAAACACTAGACCAGAGGAGCTCACCTGGAGGCAAAAGAAAGATGATCCCATGCTGGAGAAAATGCACAAATGATGGTGAAGAACCTGTCTGACAGGGAACTTACAGATATTCAGAAGTGAAGAAGCTGCTTTGACGAGAAGTGAAATGTCTTCAAGAATCAACAAACAAGTTCAGTTGCCCTCGATTCAGCCCTCCTCTGAGTTGGATGACTGAAACCTTCACAGACATTTTAAAAATGACTCAGTGCTCAATACTCTCACATATGTTCTGACTAACCATGTAAGGTGTTCAGGGATGGAAGTGACAAATTATATTTACTCACATTACCATAATTGAGGAGCTTTTTTGTGTACGTGTACTTTTTGCATATTTTTTTTAAGCCAATAGTGTTACTTTTACTTAAGTATATTTTTTTCTTGAGTATTATTCTTCACTACATTTTAAATCATATCCATTAAACAGTATAAATGATCAATGACGGATTGTAGAACCTTTCACAATAAAAGCACCTGACACAGTTATTGTTTTGAAAAAAAAAAAAAAAAACATTATAGCATATTTTTATAGTAATACTTCTGCTTCTACTTGAACAAAATATCAGCAAAGTAACAGTACTTCTACTTGAGTAGCAATTTCTAGTACTCTTTCCACCACTGGTGGGGTTTAAGGAGAGGAATTCTATGTGTGGGCATGCCTCCAAAAACCAACTTGAACACTTTCTAAACAGTACTTGTTAAGAGGGTGTAAGAGGGGCCTCAGTGCACTCCATGTATTGTCTCAAAGTGACATGAATGGTGTTTTGAAACACTTTCTTCTGACAGTGAATAGAAGCTCTAACGGCTTCGCTGAGGTGAAGCCATTACAGCCCCATTAGAGTGTGACTTAGACAGCATGAGTGGACATTTTTATCACCAGAAAGTGTAAAGATCAGCTGAGTTTTTGTCTGGGTCTACTCAGGGATGCTTTTGAAGACACAAACCCCTCTTCATCACCGTCTTTGTACATTTGCCTCTTCACACATTTGTACCACTTGTTCTGTTTCACAAGGTTAAGATGGTGTTAAGGCAGCATGTCTGATTAACACCAAGAGACAATAGAGCTGATGTACTTTCTTCGTTGTAAATGGGAACTCTGCTGTCATAAGAGATCTCTGGTTCTGGTGTTTTAACACCTTGAAGATGTCACTGTTTATACGAACTTTACCTGAAACTTTGTGTGCAGGTTTAATAAAATTCTGCACCACGATTTTTCAGCTTCTTGGAGGGTGATAATGAGGGAAGTAGGAGAGACAGGTAAATCTGAAGTTAGACCAAGGACAGATTTGTGACTCCAGCATTTTTCGGGCACTTAACACAACACACAAACTATTCTGTGATGACAGTAATGACAGAGAACAATACACTGGGTGAGGAAAATACTGTGTATCTGAGCGGTTGTTAGTATTTACATTTTGTGTCCATTCTGTGCACAAAACCAAACAACACACAGTAAGTAAGTACAAATAACTAATACCCAGCATTGGCAAAGACTGAGGCAAGACTAAATCAAAACAGATCTGAGTCCAAGACAAACACAACAATCTGGAGTTGAGTTGAGCTCTGCAGCCATGCACTTAACATTTTTCTCCCCAGTGCTTGAAAAGAGACATTTAACACATTACACATTATGTGAGAGTCTTCAGCATTTGCCTACAGGAGCAATTGAACAATATGAGCTCCACCAATGAATACCAATCCAATCCAATTGTACTGGGTGCTCAAGGGAGACTGCAGCAGACTGAAAACCTCACCAAATGACAAAGAAACTATCTGAATGTACAGATTGCACTAGAGGTGCAATCTGTAGACCTCCTCCTCCTTTAATCAAATGCTTACAGTGTTGGAGACTTGCAAACGGGAAAAGTATCATTTTTGGTATTCTAGGTGAAATCTTCAATGCAAGTGCCAAAAAACAACATTTGACTGTTTTCACCTTATTTTCAGCTCCCTTCATGGTCATGACCTATTGTAATGAGATTGCAGGTATGCTTGCGTCTGATTCGTTTAGTGTCAGCCATCCAACTGGTTTTTTAATAATCAGCCAGGGAGACATGTCAGAGTCCACCACTCACTACAGATATGGAGACTATTCATGGCCACAGATGGAGGAGCAGCTATCTCCACATGCTAAGTGTGGATTATTGATGGTATTGTGCTAATATTAGCTTCTACCCATCTGTTACTGCAATAAACAAGGGCCATATTTAAATGGGACTATGCTGGGACTGAAAAATATCCCCATCCATCATCAGTGATTCACACCTAGGAACATACACGTGAAGATGTAGGCACAGATGACCAACAAAAGTACATCTGCACATACCATAGTGCCAGCGAGACAGATAGACAGACAGGGTATTAAAATCATAACCAACTATGGTAGTGCTTTTCCTCTAGTTTGCCCTTTCAGTTTGTTTAGTTTCTTTTGATAATATAGACGCTTAATTGATTGCAGACTAGTGCATTCACATGAGACATTCACTTAAAAACACTATATTGTAATGCTGACACAGCCCAAAAAAAGAGAGAAAAATTAAAAGGAGACTTGCTCATTTCCCATCATATATTCTGCTTCATCTTAACTGACTGCCATTGAAGGCGATCAACGTCAATTCAAATCCAAACGTTGACTGCCAATTAGACTTTTCCAATGAGAGAGTGTATTCTTTCTTTTGGTGGTTTCGGTGTTTACATAGTCATAGAACAAACTATTCTGTGGGTCTTGAAAGATCAATTAAAATGCTCTAAAACGCTGGCAGTATGGGGCTCTCTGTTTGGAAAACGGCTGGCAGCCAATGAGTTAATGCAAAATTTTATTTATGTTTATAGGATGGATTCACATGTTCAGAGGGAAACACCACAGACAGGTCCCCAGTTTATCACAGGGCTCCACTGAATCTCTAATACATTTATTGCATCCACATTTAATCAAAAAAAATTGATGATAATTGGCGAGAAATATGATCAAAATTGAGTTGTCAGGGGCCCTGATGGCTCACGTTATGAAGCATGTGCCATGTAATTCTGAGGCTGAGCTGCAGCAGCCTGGGTTCAAATTTGTCCCAGACTGTTTGCTGCATGTCAACCCCACTCTCTGCCCTGTCTTTCCCATCTCTCTCCACTGTGACTGTCTCATAAAACAGAAAGGCCCAAAAAATAATCTTAATAAAAATTTAGTTGGCAAGGACAGAGATGTTTTTTATATATATAACTGTGATGCTCTTGTAGCAAAGAGTTTCTGCACACAGGATAAAGAACAGGAAAACGAGATTTAAATGCTGATGTAGATTTATGTGAGGCCTAATGGAAAAAAGCACAAAAAAGATACTTGAGATTTAATTTGTTCTTACACTAACAACATTTGGCTTGAGCCAAAATGTCTCTATTTTTTAAGCACGTAGCATTTTTCAGTCAGGCATGAAACAAATCTCCATTTTAATCTCAGCTGCCTCTCTTTTTAATGTTGTGTGCAAGAACTCTGTGACTCTATATTCTAATTTTTCCCCACCCTCCTGTGTATATTTATGCCTAAGCACTACTTGCTTCATCATATTTAGCACTCAACCATTCACTTTTGAAAACAAGTTTAGAATATAATCAGTGCAATATTTCATTGAAATTTGTGTGGGGAGCTCACTGAAATAGCTAGAGCAGGGTTAGATTGGATTCACTGTGATTACAAAGTGATTCTTTGAAAGTTTTACAACTTGCTCTATAAATCATAAACCATCCATCATTATGTGATTTTGGAGCAATAAAGAGCTTGCACACAGTACTAGTAACATGAAAGCCCACGATTTATGTAATGTCATTCCTACGATAATTTGCAATTTCACTTCATTAGAAATGCACTGGCAGGGATAGTTCACCAGTTACGACAGCATGTTAGACCCTGATGGACAGTCATAAGCAACAAAACACTTTTTCCAGGCTGAGGCCCACTACACTAATGTCAGTCAAGTCATTACAGGAGGGGAGGGGATTTTCTTGAGCAAAACATGCAGTGTTATCACTTCACTGTGTGCCTTAGTTCTGATTTCTGGGTGATCAATATGCATTTGGCCAGAATAGCGCAATACATTCAAGCCCTCCTCGAACTCCTAATTTACCTTTCCTCCCTTTAACCTTTACCTTAGTTAATATCTATTTTATTGACTTGCTTTGTCCAACCACGCATGCTGAAAACATTTAGCTGGATCTTTGTGCAAGAAAGGTAAGAATAGCTACAGCTAACTGACAACCACAATGACTTTTGGAATAAGTTAGTTAGCTAACTTACTATTTAATTGGGCAATTATATCTGTGTGGATGTGTGTGTTTCTCGACTTTTGAGATTTAACTGTTTCAAATGTTTTTCAATGGGAATCGATGAAAAGATAAATGTTCATGTGATGTGAACCTTGCTACGCAAAAGTAGTAGTATATAGCTGGATTGTGTTCAAAGGAAAAGCCTTAAGCCTCTGATGCTGAGGAACTGACACAGAAACCTGATGTTAACCGGTGATGTCAGAGATATTTGAGCATTTTCAGGCAATCAAACTCTAGCCGTGCTGAAAATGTCTTGCTGTGAAGTCATTTCATCTACATGTCACCAGCTATCACCACGGGAGCACAAAACATACACGATGGAAAAAAAATGCAGGTACATTACTTTAGCTGGAGGGCTAGCAAATAACAGGAAGTAAAAAGGGAGATGAGTATGGTTAAAAAATACAGCCTAACTTAAAATACAGAATAGATCTTAAACAAAATCCCAGGGTTTTCCAGCTCAAGATCTGCATAAAGGCAGGTGCCAATCAGGATCATGCTTGATTCCTCAGTATATATTACCCTAAGCTTATAGGCCTTAGGCTCACATGGAGGTACTAGTAAATAGTGTTAAAAGCACGAGAATAGGGAATGAAAGGTGCTGTGGATTTAAGGGGCTTCTCGTGAACAACTTGAGAAGTTTTGCATTTCTCAGAATACTGTGGACAGCAGCAGGTGAGGCCGAACTACAGAAGATATGAATTTTCTGTGAGTCAGGCATGGACTGAGCAGCCGTACAGGCTTTAAGCTGTTATCCCTCTTCCCCCTGTGTCAGTCAGCAGTCTGATCTGAGGCCCACGGGGAGGGAGGGGAGGAGAGGAAGGGGATCTGGACTGACGATTGCCTATCGACCGATGTTTTCAACACGCCAATGATGCTGATTGTGGAGGGAGAAGAGAGGGATTAGGTGTCCATGGCAGCAACGTGTCCATCACAGAGTGTCCAGGTGACACCATTAACCCCAGAATTGAAGAGATTTACAGACATCTTCCCTGATGATGACAGCCTCGGAGCGCGAAACGACATCTGTCACACAGGTCATCCATACACCGTTATCTTCAGCTTTCACGAGTGCCTCTCACTTTTGCATAAAGCAGCAATGGAGTATCCTTGGTCTTACGGCAGCATCCATACTCGGAGGTGTAATATGCACGTTGTAACATCAATTTTGCTTAAGGGAAAGGAAGGTTCATGGTTTGCAAGACTTAACATGATGCATTTTCAGTTTTGTGTCCTCCAGCTGAGTCCAATTGTCACGGCCATGGCTGTGCCTCCAGTTTATTCCTTGTGTTTTGAGTATTTTTCTGTCTGTGCTCCCCTATCTCTCTCTCTCTCTCTCTCTCTCTCTCTCTCTCTCTCTTTGTGTATGTGTGTGTGTGTATGTGTGTGTGTGTGTGTGTTTGTGTTGTGAGTCTGATTGCTGATCAGTCTGCACACCTGCACTGCATCCATTCATCAACTCAGCAGTGTATCAGCCTCGGTTCTTGATTCATTCATTGCCAGATCCTTGTTTCAAGGATCATGAGGTGGAACATGACCTGCCACACTGGTAGGTCAGAATTGTGCATTATAAGCTTTGATTTTTGTGTTGGTTTTACCTCTGAACAATTTCTTGTGTTCCCGCGCCCCAGTATCATTTACATGCCAGCCTGTTTTACGCTCATTTTCCTGCCTGCCACTCTAATGTCCAGCCTTCCAAGGTGTCTTCATCCCTGCTCATCCCTGCTTCGCTAGCCACCAGCCTCCCTCAGCCCACTGCCTTTGCCTGCCAATCTCCTCACTTTCATCCTCCTTCACTCCATGAGAGCTCACAATAAACCTTTTCTTATTCATTCTAATTGTGAGTCAGTGTCCCTCATTTGGGTTCTTCTTATTGATCGCAACACTAATTCGTTTTACACCTTTGATTAAATGACATTAAACAACAAAAACGGGGGCGGGGGGTGGGGGGGGGGGGGGGGGGGTTCTTCTCAACAAATTTAACTTAAAATGCAACAGCACTGTGCCACAGCAGCCCACTGAGGCAGGTTTATTATGTAGTGTATTGGAGCGGATTGACGACAGAAAATGCTGAATAGATGGGAAACTTTCTCTGCTGCTCACACACTTTGGGCTCCATTGAACCAACAATAGGCAACAACTGTGCTAAGACAATGAAAGCAGCACATAATGCAAACACAGCACAGCAAAATCTAATGACCACTCTTTGTGTTTTCAGAACACAATGTTCTGAATAATCTGTGCGATCAATTTGATTGTGGCCATTCGAATGATCTGCCCTGTATCTACACTGAAATATCCTGCAGTCTAGTGGCCACCATAACTTCACAAATCTGGTTCGCTTCTGAAAATCAGCAGAGCAAAAATTGAATTCTGGAGATTTAAGAATTTACAAAGGCTATTGTGATCAAAATGACTCATTATAATAACCCAAGAATCGTGGTAGTGTGAGGGAGGTGAAATTAAAGAGAAAGGAGAGACGAAGATGAAGAAGGAGAGAGGCGAGAGAGAGAGAGAGAGAGAGAGAGAGAGAGAGAGAGAGAGAGAGAGAGAGAGAGAGAGAGAGAGAGAGAGAGAGCGTTATATATTTATTTATGTATTGGGTAGCCTATAAAGCAGAGCACGGGGCAGACTCAACTCCCCGCTATTTTACAAGTCAGTAACTGTGTTGCATCGCAGGCTGACGGGCACTGGGGCTGTTCAACACTTTGAAAAACAGAGTGAACGCCTTTTTTGCTCCTCCTTCCCTCCAGGTCCTCTCCAGCCCTCTCCTCTTTCGGGGTGCTATGGTTGGCAACATACGAGGTTATAACTTCAGCACCACAGACAGCGCCATCCCCCTCTCCAATTTAAGCATAAATGCCAGTGTCCGCGACTCCTACGCGCCCCACGGCCCCGCCGCAATGAGCCGGACTGGCCACACGATAGTGGCGGTGTGCCTCGGGTTTATTTTAGTGGTAGGGATCTTCAACAATATCCTCGTCCTGCTGATCTTCGCAAAGTTTCGCAGTCTCTGGACGCCCATCAACCTAATCCTGTTGAACATCAGTGTGAGCGACATCCTCGTGTGTGTTTTCGGGACTCCCTTCAGTTTCGCGGCGAGCCTGTACGGCAGATGGCTCATAGGAGACTTCGGCTGCAAGTGGTACGGCTTCGCCAATTCCCTCTTCGGTGAGTGATGAGAGCAAAACTTTATGAATGTGAAAAGTTTGTTCACTGAGAAAAAAAAAATCATCTTTACAAATCATTTTGTCTCATGCTCAGTTAAAACCAGTAGGAAAAATCTGCCAGTGGCATGAGGTAATCCCACTTGTTTCCAGTTCAGTTTCACTATATTCAGGATTTTTTTCTGGGCACAAGAATAACAGTAATAACTAATTACCTGCTTTATTCTGCCACTAGTATCCAGCAAAAGACATGTAATTCCAGGAGATTCTGGAAATCATGAGATAAGAACTGGAAACAAGTGGGATTATCTCATCACACTGTCAGATTTCCCCCCACTTGTTTTGTGAAAAACAAGTGGGGGGAAAGAATTTTCGAAACAAGATGCAAGGCAGGTTCTTCCAACTTTAAAAGTCACATTTCTGAGGGAAAAATCTTTGCTCTGAAATAAGTGCAGATATATCGCGTTTTCCAGCACCTATATTGTTTTTGACTCCTTGAACTAAAGGGCAAATTGAAATTTTACAGTAAAATGCAAGCTTATTAACACTTGGATGGTTATTTATTTAATGCTGTAAGGGAAATAAGGCTACAAATCATGCATACATAAGGCTACATTCGATATAACACCTATATGCTAATATGATGACTATAGCAAGAACAAATCATGACAAATGCTGCCTCTTACCTCACTAATGGACAGGGATGCAGAAAATACTAATATGTATCAATAATATTCAACTATATCAAGACAAAGAGGACTAAAAGGTGTGTGTTAGACTTGGATATAATCCTGTTACCCTGGTTTCTTTTTCCACTGACATGTGAGGACTCCCAAATCAACCCCACTTCACCCCCACCACACACATGCTTACACACAAATAGCCTCTTGAGGCTTTCAACTGAAATGAGGGTTACACGAGTCTTCATCAAGTCAGCTGCCAAGTCATTTGCCATCTGTCAACTCAAGTAAGAGGGTCTGCTGTTACTGACTTACACCATCCTCTGCTTGTTTCAAAACTGTGCATCTTCAGCAAAATTTCTCTGCTGCTTTGATTACTTTACTTGTTTCACACACAGAAACATGTTCAGCATGATGCCATCCGCTGATGAGTCACTACAGCTGCTGCCTGTCATAAAACACACACACACACAATATGCGCACACACACCCAGACACACTTGCTAATCCATGACTAAGCCATTTTATTACTCAAGTCAACTTTATTCATGTAGGGCTTCACACACAACACAGTTGATCCAAAATGTTTCACAGCACTCACAGAGGATAACAAAAACAGGGACACAAACTAAAGACAAGGAAAAAACACAATTGTAAAGAGAAACAGGAGAAATCAGAGTGTCTGGATCTTGGGACAGACAGAAGTCTTCGGTCGGATGATCTCAGCTCTCTCACAGTGTGATATAGGAACAGGACTTCTGTGATGTAAGAGGGGATGAAACCATTTCACACTTTGTAGACAAACATCAGGATTTTAAAATCAGTTCTATAGCTAACAGGCAGCCCATGTAGGCAGAAGCCTTAGACCTTGCAGCTGCATTATAAACTACTTGGAGATGGGATAAACAAGACTGAGTGATACCAAAATATAGCACATTGCAATAATCAAGGCAGGAGGATATGAAGGCATGGATGACATTCTCCAGGTCCGAAGTACAGAGAATTGATCTGAGTTTGGAGACGAGAACGAGCTGCATGAAGCTTTGTTTTACCACCTGATTGATTTGTTTGTCAAACTTCAATCCTGGATGCCAGAATTTTTGCATGCAATTTAACAGAAGCAGGCAATGGGCCAGGATGATGAGAAATAATGTTGGTCAAATGCTGTGGTCCAAATAAAATAACTCATGTCCTGAGGATATGAGTTATTTTAGTTTAGTTGGAATAATTCTGAGTGACCACTAGGGGATCTTCATAGAAGAGACAATATGGTGAAGTTCTGGTAAAGTGATGGGGCTAAGGGAATTTGGACCTGCAGTGTTCTCAGAGGAGAAAGACAGACTATTTGAAGATGGAACAACACTATCTCTGATGTCAAATACTTTGTCTCTGAAGAAGTTTAGGAAATCCTCACATTTATAGTCAGATGCTTCTGAGCGGGAGGTGTGAGTGGAGGAGGTGACAGAGTTTAACACACTAGGCAGTATCCTGGGTTTTGTCAATGTCATTAGAGTAAGTATTTAGCTCTGGTATTTTTGACAGCCAGTTTGTATTTATCCAAGAGACTCTTGAGAATTTGAAATGAGATCTGCAGTTTATCCCACTTGTACCTTCACTCTGGTCTTTTGCTTGCTCTTCTTATTTCTTTTGTATCAATGTAATTAAACCATGCTGAGGCCAAAGCCTTATGTTTTTTCTTTAGTTTGGACAGCAAACAGAGTCAAGGGTGTCTGAAACAATGCTGCTGAATAGAAGGACAAGTTCCTCTGTGCTCACATGAGAAGGTGCAGCTTTGATTCTGGTAATGATGTTAGCCTCTCTATAGGTTTCTGCTAGCCTAGTGGCAGTGGAAGAATTTAAAATGCGGCAGTGGAAAAGAGCAGGGCGGACAGGAAAAGTGTGCAGCAAATCGAGATCAAAAATGATTGTCCTGTGACCAGATAGTTGGAAATCTTCTACCACAGAGTCGGAGACAGAGAAAACTAAATCTAAGGTATTGCCTTTAACATAGGTTTGGCCATTCACAGATTGTTGGAGACCAAAGGATTCAAGTAAATGTATAAAATCACAAGTCATGGCTTCAGGCAGACAGCAAATGTGAATGTTGAAAACTGAAAACTCTGAGAATGAGAATATGATCATATTTCAGAGCAATGTGAGAGAGAAGGTCAGAGAATTCACAATTTATAACCTGTTAAAAGAAACTGGATTGCTGTAGCAGCTCAACTATTCAATTTGTTCAATTTGTTGTTATGTTCTGTATGTTATGTTATGTAAAAAGTTGTTATGTGCCCAGTGATGCTGCAGTGGCTGAAGGACTAATCCACCAAAAACATCTAAGTAGACAAAGTGATGCAATTTGATAGGAAGGAATTTCTCAACTTGTACATGTCAGGATTTGGAGTGAGTTGCCTCAGAGTCAAAGAGCGACACTTTTAGCCTCACAAATTTACACCTCCATCATTGAAGAATGACCTTTTTCCACCAACAGTAGCCTAAACAGAGGAGAAGCCAATGCAAAAACAAGATATTCTGCATTTTGAGTAAGGGTCCACTGGTAGTACTTCTCTCCAAGGGTCCACTGGTACTACTTCTCTCCACCTAGACACACAACCAACAGCTGAAAGCACTGGACACCAGTTTGCCTCTGTTCTTTTGGGGGAAAGGGGGTGGAAAGGGGGTGAAGACAGTGAAGTATAAGTGGAGTGTGGGTGCAACAGAAAAAGTTAATTTTAAGTCTTCATTATAAAACTCCTTGAATGATTTGAACATCACAGGTTGATGAGCAGAATCATAAATATCTTAGAGTAGATTTTCCCTGCAGGTTTTCTCTCACTGAGTGAGATCCGGGAATTCTCATTTTATAATGAAAATATTCATGTAGACTATTCATGCCCAATATCTTTCTTCTAAGACATAAAAGTAGAAACAAGTTCAGTTTTAACCTGCCCAAATACAAATACAAGTATATTCATGTTAGTATATACATTCTCTAGTCATTTGTTTTGGGCCAGGCCTGTCAGTCTTGTAGTACTCAGTCACGGCTACAATGACAGCATCATGGGAAAAGAGCTCTTGAAGCTAGTGTCAACAGAAATATCATTTAGAAATATCACATTTCACATTGTGAGTTCCCTTCAGAGTCCCACAAAATATGTGTTTAATATTTATCAAAACATGTTGAATTATTCCACACAATGCCTGCTGAGACTGGCTCCAGCCCCTTGTGTCCATGCATAGAAATAAGTGGGTAAAGAAGCTCAATGAATGTAGGAGAGGGCTCCCAGGCATGAAACCCACTGTTATACACAAACAGGTTACTAGGTATAAATACCTAGGCACAGTGGTTGACTGTAAATTTTGAGGGAAATACAAATGCTATTTGTAGAACAACCCAACAGGGTCTTTTTTTTCTTAGAAAATGTTGGTATTGTAATGTTTGTACATAATGACCCTAATTTATTTTATTTTAAGTTGTTGTTTTTTTTGTTTTTTTTTTTTGTTTTTTTAGCTCCATAGTTCGCTTTGCGGGTGGGTCGGTCGATTGGTCCCCACCTTTTGGCAGCCACAGTCTTCACTCTAGGAAATTACGAGAAATTTGACATGGAGGTCAAGTGTGTGTGTGTGTGTGTGTGTGTGTGTGTGTGTGTGTGTGTGTGTGTGTGTGTGTGTGTGAAGGTGTGTGTTTCTGTTCATGCTGATTGGCTAAAAGGGGGTGCGGCAGTGGGACTGGCATGTGGCAAAAGGCGCATAACTTCAAACTTTGTAGAAACACACACACACACACACACACACATAGATAGATACACCTAGACTTTGACTGACAGTTGCCCCTCAGAGGTTCCTTGTTCCCTGGTGTGGGTTCGCCCAGCCATCTCATTCTGTTGCTCCATCAGTTCATTGGTCTACAAAGCTGTGCCAACCCTATAGCAAACACAGCTTTATATCTATGAAAGTTTTCTATCTAGTTAGAGAGATGGTCCTTCAGTCAAAGTTTTGATATCAGAGCCTCTGTGTACCAGCTCCAGACAAAAAATAAATATCAGATGACCCAGTTTTCTGATCTGCCACGGAGGAAGGCAAATGAAAAAGAGAGCTTTGTTGTGAGGATGAATAAAGTATCCTATCCTAACTGTATCTGTTCTCCTTTATCTCCCCTTCTCTCCTTCTAAGGGATCGTGTCCCTGGTGTCCTTGTCTGTTCTCTCCTATGAGCGTTACACGACCGTGCTGCGCTCCACCCAGATCGACATATCAGACTTCAGGAAGGCCTGGCTGTGTGTCGGCGGATCCTGGCTCTATTCACTGTTCTGGACCTTGCCACCTTTCCTGGGCTGGAGCAGCTATGGGCCCGAGGGACCCGGTACCTCGTGTTCAGTCCAGTGGCACCTGCGCTCGGCCACCAGCGTCTCTTACGTCTTGTGTCTCTTCATCTTCTGCCTCCTGCTGCCCCTCCTGCTCATGGTCTACTCTTATGGTCGAATCCTAGTTGCCATCAGGGGGGTGAGTTCACAATGATATTTCATACTTTTTTAAAAATACTGTTCATTTTCAACATATTCCAGTCTGGTATGGCTTAGCATATATTTGCATTATTTCAATAAAAAAATCCATAAATTACAACCAATATTGAGAAAACATCCGTTGTAAACATATTATGTGTTAAAAAACTAACACATCCATATCCAAAGATGTACTAAAAATCCATCAAGCTAATTTAATATTATTGCCATAGTTTTGGTGATGTTATGTGATGTATTCTGACATATGTTGTCTTTTTTATGTTAAAAAAAAAATAAACTAAGTTTAATTTATAGCCCTAATCCTAACCCTAAAAGACATGTCATAAAAAATCAAGGAAACAAAGTCAGTTCTTTTGTGTGTGTGTGTGTGTGTGTGTGTGTGTGTGTGTGAGACTGTGCACTTGTTTATGAGAGCCCTCCATGCCCACATTCCCTGCAATATCAGGGCAGCACCCAGGAGAAATAAGTGAACAGTAGATGGCAGCTAAGAGTTAAGGAAGGTTCCACTGAAGAGTTCTTAAGCCTGAGTTTGGCTTAATCTGAAGTTAATCCACAGTGTGTGCTTTTGGAGCATTTCTGCGACTATATATCTGACTTTCTGATGGAGAGGAAGTATGTCCATATGCCAGGAATTCATTTTATTTGATGAGAATCCATCTTATTACTCACCCTCTCAGACCAGTTTATCAGTTTATTTCTGCTATACCTTGGGCCTTTTTGTTTTGAATAGATATCTACATATCCATGTCTTCCTCTCCAATAAGTCAGTATCTTTTTCATCTTTATTTTTGGATTTACAATATTCACCCATTTTGTTCATTCAAACATTTCATTGAAAAGAGGTTCATTTTGGTAACCTTTTTGCACAGCAATGTTCAAATTCAAAGATATTTAATATTGACTCAAAATATCTGCTATCATCAGCTTCAGTCAAACAAACAAACAAACAAACAAACAAAAAAAAAACAAAGAGCAAACAAAGAATCCCATCAGTATCAGTACTGGCAGAAACAAACCCACATTGGGAGAGCCCTAATGTGGAGGACAAACAGTTTCTTCTCTTGGCTGCTTTAAAAAGGCAAAGATAACGTGAATAAACCTATTATTGTGCCTACATGTATTTGCTCCACAGTGGCTCTTGAGATGGCAGGGTTGTGTTGTGGGGACAGCCAGTCGTGGCTCCGGATGAGTGATAATTAATATTCATTTATGTGGTTTAAAGGCAATTTTAAAGAGTATCAAGCCAGGCAATCCTGGAGGCCACAGCATTGTATTCACCCTCTTACAATTGATTTATCCTGCTGGAGTGTAGAATTGAGGCACTGTGTTTGGGGGGATCAGGATCGGGCTGCGTTCAGCTGGGCAGTGACCCCCCTCTCAGATTTTAGTGACTCATCCCCACCTCAGAGGGGCTTATATAACCCTGGCACTCGCAGATATAATTGGTCATTAAAGGCTTTGAATTGGTTAGCCACCATTCTATGAATGAATCACCTGGAAGATATTTTTAGAGAGTAGCAGCAGCCCATTACTACTGGATGCCCACTATTATGTAGAGACTCGTTTTTTTTTTTTTCAAACTGTGCTCCTGAGGGAGTGGGAGAGGAGACTGCCTCTGCAGACTTGGTTAGTGAATGAGTGAAATGGGCTTCAGTCATTTACTAGTCGCCTCCCTGCTGAGAGCCCTGCCTCCGGCTTTTCTTAGAAACTTAGCAATCAGTCAGCAGAACCTGCTGCTGGCTTCTGAAAGGTGATGTACACTGACTCGCAAGAAGGAGATACGACATTTATGTGAGCAGCATCAGCATGGATCAATCTTGGATTTGTATAGTTTTTCTCTGCCTGACAGCAGCACATTAAAATTCCAGTCACAGTGCTATCTACAAAGCTTCTCCTGTGGTCTCATACACTGCTGTGAAATTTGTCCTTCCATTATATAATAGGGGCTTGTGGAACTGGCATTGTACACATTTCTGCCAAAACATGAATTATTTCATTGCCAGACAAAAAGCTCTATGTGTGCCAAAATATTGATGGGAACACAATCCTGCACTGATCCTTAAACTTCTATGTCATGTTTTCTATGACTGTAATGAGACCAGTCCAGAATTATGCATTTGCTCTTACTCAGAACTGCCAACCTAAAAAAATCTCATTCATAAACCAGTGTGAGCTTGCTGAGATCCCTCTCTGATTTTCTCCAAGTGTGACGTCAAACATAGGACATGTTCTGTGAAGCCATATGGTTTGCTCTGATGAGTAAATGTTACCAAAATAGTAAGCAGAAGGTTGGGGGAACAGAGGTTATAGCCTACGTTGTCTGGCCGAGATGTTCACCTACTGGTGAGTGGTACGATGACAAGCAGCTGAGGGGTCATTGCAGCAACTACAGCAGTGTAAGATCAAAACAGAGGGGGGGATCACGGTGGGCAGAATTTTGCTAAAGACAGCACGGTGACTACTTGGTCTCTGACATGTCTGATCTAATTTTAAACCTCAGCCACAGCAGGGAAGGGTCTGTAGGAGTGATGAAAGAACTTCAACAATACTGGACATGCGTCACGTTAACTGCTGATTGGACTAACTCAGGCAAAACATTAACAATCATCAGCAAACTTAACTGCAAGTCTTTCCCTGGTTCCTAACTGGTTATCAATGTGCTTTTTTTTCTTTAGGCTAGTACTATTAATCTTTAGTACCATCTTCATTATCCACCATGATTTGAGAGTTCCTAAATATCAATAACTGTAATAAAATGAAGTTTTAGGCTGCATTTTCTGCAGTAATGCATTTTAGGAGGGTTGGGTGCCTCTCTTGCCTCTTCTGGTACGATGTTAGTTTAGTAAAACGGCTAAAATTGGGATTAATAACCAGGAACTGCACACAATTGGCATGCTGGGTTAACATGCTAACAAGTTACAGTTCATCTTTTAATATTTGTTAAAACTAGCAAAGGATAAAGGGTGGAGTTGAAGAGTCCTTCAAATGGGCAGGAAAAATAAAAACTGAGGTGGCGTTC